>NC_051186.1:11207348-11507348 GCF_013339695.2 Rhipicephalus sanguineus
GCAGTGCTCTCTTCCTTGCTGGCGTCCCTCTCAGGACACTGGACGCGTTCCTCGGACGACCGGACGCGTCCGACCAGCGGAGCTACGCCTCCTCCCTTAGCGTCTAGGTCTCATAAAAGGCCGGCGCATCGAACGTCGGGCTTCGGCTTCCTCATGCTTTTGTGTGTTTTGTCCAAAACGTCTTTTTTCGTTGGCTACCTTTTGCCTTGCCACTGCCTGGACATTCCCAGCCCAGTCCTTTGGCCCTCGTGTCATGCTACCCCGACCCTGGTGCATCTCGTAACAACAGACATGTTTCCACTTGTAGTTAGGAAGGATGGTGTCCATCATGCCTTGAAAGTAGCGGGCGCATTTCAGAGCCCAAAAGGCATTACGTATTTCGTATAAGCCATCGGGCGTCACAAACGCTGTTTCGCAGTCACCTTCAGCCTCGGCACTTGCAATAGCCAGAGCGAAGATCTAAATAAGAGTAGTACTCCGCTCCTTGCAAGGAGTCGAGTGCGTCATCTATACGAGCAGCAGTAGACGTCTTTACGAGTGATCTATTTAGCCGACGGAAATCCACCAGAAGCGTATGACCCTTCCTTCTTGCGTACTAGCCCACAGGTGAACTCCAAGGACTGTGGAAGGGCGATGACGCCACGCTGCAGCATTTCATCGACTTCCTCGTAATCACCTTACGCTCGGCTGCCGACACACGGTTGGTCGCTGGCGTAATGGAGGATGAGAACTGTGTGGACGCTGTGACTGCCGTTCTCCGTACGGCCCAAGCGCGGTTGATCGCAATCAAACGATGAGCGAAAATTCTGCAAAAGCTCGAGTACTTGCGCGGTACGGAGGTGGCAGGTCGGCATCCAGACAGATTTCAAAGATATCTGATGAAGGCAAAGTTGATGATGATGCAGAAGACGTGCGCTTAACGGAAGAAGTAAGGCTTCAATCTCATAACAAGGCGTGTCATCCGAAGTTCGATGATGTGAAACGGATCAACAGGAAGAACACGACCAGAGATTCTTCGAACAAGGTGACGGGTGCTGAAACGGATTGCACACACCATAACCGATGATCCAGATGCAGTAGTCAGGACGGCAAACGGGAAGAGAGAGCCCTGCGACGCAGAAAATAGCGATGGCGTAAAAGGACGGTAGCATCTGGGCGGGTGGAGCAAGCGACGGGCACAAGCACTGACATTGCGGGTGGTATGTCCGTGTCGGACACAACAGGTGTACTTTTGGGCTGTACTTTTAAAAGGCAGGCAATGCGTCGTCAGAGAACGGTAGAGCGCCACCTCGGCCCGGGCACAGTCGAGATGGCACGATCTGAGACAAGAAGTTCCCGCCGAGGATGTGTCGTGTGAGCATGAGAGAGCACAAGGAATTTGACGATATAGAGCGCGCCGTCATAACCACCCTCGCGTACATGCAGCAAGCGTGCTACGTGCTGCGTACTTGCGGTGCGCAGTAGCATGTCGGAGAACGGCGTTGTGACCTTACGTAATTTTCTAATAAAGTTTCGTCCATGAATGAAATCGCAGCCCAGTGTCAAAGCGCAATTGCGGTAGTTTCCTCTACTATGACGTCGAGTAATTGCGTGGTGACTGTGCAGGCCTTGTAGAAGTCGCGAAGCTGGCAGTTCGTGCCTGCGGAACTGCAGCAACTGGTTTCCCTCGCTAGGTGACTGCCGAATACGTAAGGGTGAGGCGAGGGACGACGGGAGCGATGGTTGCTGAAAGGTCGTCGTGGAGGCGGCGAAAAGTCGGAGCTGAGACGCGTGGCATGGTCGCCAGTAGTGTGTGGGTAGCCGTATCCGGGCGTTGCGGCAGCTCGATGAGCAGGTGACATGCGACGGTTGCAGAAGCGCGCCACATGGCCGCCGAAACCGCAAGCGAAGCATATGGGCCGATTGTCGCGTGTGCGCCAGGGATTCTGAGCATATATCGACTCCGAGGTGGCATTGGAGGAGGCGCAGGAGGCTGGGCTGTTCGCGGTGCATTGCTTCAGAGAAGGCGAATGTCGGCGGCGGAGGTCGCGGCGCGGCATAGGTCAGAGGTGCAGCTACAGGCATGCATGGCTGGGTCAAAGGTACCGATTCGGCAAGCTGCTCGCGGATAGCCCTCCTGATGGGAGTGCCAGTGATTCGTCAGCTGGTAGGGATCGATCGCCCAGAGGTAGCATAGAGAGCTGGCGCGCCACCTCCTCCCAAATAGTCTTTGATTTGGCTCGAAAGTGATGAAGAGGGTGACGGGTGGGAGGCTAGCGTGAGGCTCGAGAGTGGTTCGGCAGCTGCGACAGCACTGCGTGCAAGGACCCTTTGTCGAAGCAGCTCATCGAAACTCTGGCAAAGAGTAACGACGTCCGCTTCAGAAGCATCTGAAATGCGTCGTCCTCGATACCTTTGAGGATGTTTCACTTTCTCCTCTTCGCTCATGGAGGCATTGACGCGGGAGCAAATATTTACTACATCCTCGATGTAGCTCGTATACGTCTCATCGGTGTTGAGCACGCTGGTGTAGTAGCTTTCGTAAAGTTGGGCTGCCGAAGACTTCTGCGATCGCTGTCTTGAAATCAGACCAGGTATGGAGCTCACGCTCGTGATTGTGAAACCAGGTTGGCGACGTCAGAAAGACAGAAGATGACGACACGGAGTTTGACCGGGTCATCCCAGTTGTTGGTCTCACTGACGCGCTCATATGTGGAAAGCCAATATTCCACGTCAGCCTCACCTGTTCCGCTAAAGATAGGAGGGTCACGGTACCGCTGAATGGCGCCGCTGGAGCTGGAAGCCGCGGCGGTGTCGGGCTGACCGGTGGCAATGCCGGTCATTGCAGCGGTTGAAGCAGCGGGCAACGTTCGGTTACGAAGTTCCAGGTTGAGGTCAGGGATTGCAGCAACCTCCACCAGATGTCGTATGACGGCTTATTAACAAAGTACTGACGACTTGTGCAATCGAAGTAGCGCCGGTCCAACAGGAACGAGATAACGCGTACAGCAACGCACGATCGAGTGTGGCTTCTTCCTCCTCTTCACTACACTATGATCATGTCGGACACCATCGGCCCACTGCCACGGACAGGCTTACGTGCTGCCCTGCGTGGACAGATTCACCCGCTGGGCGGAGGCCATCCCTATCGCGGACATCACCGCCGAGACGGTTGCGAGTTCTTTCTGTACCACTGGGTAGCCCGCTTCGGGGTGCCCTCCACGATAACAATGGACCGTGGCCGACAGTTCGAATCCGCCCTTTTCGCTCTTATCAGTCAGCTCATGGGAACTTCGCGCATACGTACGACGGCGTCCCACCCCATGAGCAATCGCATGGTGGATCGCTTTCACCGTCAGCTGAAGGTCGCCCTCATGGCAACCGAGGAACACGACTGGGTGGAGGCCCTCCCGCTCGTCCTGTTGAGCAGGTCCACCTTAAAAGAGGACAGCCCCGCCACGGTGGTCTAGTGGTTATGGCGCTCGACTGCTGAGCCGAAGGCCGCGGGATCGAATCCCGGCCGCGGCGGCTGCATTTTCGATGGAGGCGAAAATGTTTTGAGGCCCGTGTACTTCAGGTGCACGTTAGAAAACCCCAGGTGGTTGAAATTTCCGGAGCCCTCCACTACGGCGTCTCTCATAATCATATCGTGGTTTTGGGGCGTTAAACCCCAGATATTATTATTATTACTAAAAGAGGACATTGGCTGCAGCGCCGCTGAGTTGGTCTGCGCCAGGCTGCCGGAAGAGTTCTTCACGCACGGCTCAGAGGAGGCATCCATAGCTTGCAGCGACTACGCAACGTCATGAGGAAGCTGCGCGCGGTACCTCCACGGCCTCCAGGTCGCGTGTCGTGCACGTTGACCCGCAGCTCACATGGTGCCCATATGTGTTCGTACGACACGACGCGGTTCGGCAACCTCTTCAGCCACTCTACGATGGGCCGTTCAAAGTCTGCCACGGGAACAAATATTTCACCATCAGTAGATGCGGTCGTGAGGATGTTGTGTCGATGGACAGCATGAAGCCAGCACACATGGACAGCGAAGACACAGTGGTGCCTCCGCCAACGGAATCCTCGCCAGGATCCCCAGCTTCAATACCAGCCCAAGCTAACGAGGTACCCACTCGGCTGTCTCCACCAAGGGCATCCTCGCCAGGACCCCCAGCTTCAACGCCAGCCCAAGCTAACGAGGTCCCCACTAGGCTGTCTCCACCAAGAGAATCCTCGCCAGGACCAAGCGAAGGAGATGCCCACTCGGCTGACGCACAGCGGATGGCTATCAAGAGCGCCCATCATCTGGACCTTTAGCTCCGTTCGGCAACTCACTAAAGGCCTGAACACGTACGCGTTGCAGCGTGTCAACGCGTGACCTTTTGACGCGGCGCCGCGCCCTCTCCCTATGGGGAGAGAGGGCGCGCGGCTACGGAAAGCTGCGCGCCCTCTCTCCATAGGGAGGGCGCGGCGCCGCGTCAAAAAGTCACGCGCCGACGCGCTGCAACGCGTACGTGTGTTCCGGCTTTTAGGGGGGAGTGCTGTGGTGGCAACCGACAAAGCAAGCAGTGAAGATGCGGCAGTCCTCCTCTCCATAACCGGTTCTTCCTCGCCTACTCAACTCCCCACCCACGGGGAAGGGAAAGGCGAAGGGAGCGGAGAGACAAGAATAAAGTCAGTTGAGTTGGAATTCACACCGTTCGGTTTGTCTTTCTCAACATCGCGTACACGCTTTCCAAGCGTACCAAGGGGATCTCAGCATCTGTGAGGGACTGCTTCTGAAGGGGTCCCACATCGTCGTGCCGTGCGCCTTTCATCGCAGCACGCTCGAGCTCCTCTATGATGGCCATCAACCGGTGCAAAGCTTTAGCTCGGGAGTCAACCTGGTAGCCGGGCATCAACAACCAGATAGACAATGGTGTCTAACTGCGCCACGTGCGCCGAAACCGGGTGCAGCGCTCGGAGCCCATGCTGCCGTCAATCACTCCAACTCGGCCCTGGGAAGAGCTGGGCATTGCTTTTTTTCACCTGAACGGCCAAGACTACGTACTTCTGGTGGATTACCGGTCACGCTTTCCGAAAGCCATCAGCCTACGCTCGACCACAGCACCTGCTGTCATCAACACATCAAGGGCGTTTTCGCGCGCCATGGGATTCCGAGACTGGTGCAGCGATGACGGTCGTCAGTTTGCTGCAAGCAGGTTCTCCGCCTTCGCTGAGCCCTACAGCTTCCGCCACGTCACCAGCAGCCCCCATATTCCACAGTCGAACGAAGAGGTGGAACAGATGGTGAGGACTGTCAGAGACCTGCTTCGGAAGGCGGATGATCCCTACCTAAGGCTTCTGGCACACGGGGACACCCCTGGGGTATATGGAGCGAGACCTGCTCAGCTGCTCATGGGTAGGCGCCTGCAGACCTGGGTGACGAAGACTTCCGGAGGCGCCAAGCATCCGACTTCAACAGAAGACATGCCGCTCGCACACTGCGGCCCCTTAAGGCCGGCCAGCAGGTCTGGGTGCAGGATGTCAACTCCCCCGCGACATTCTCGTGGCCAGCTCAACGCCCGCGCTCCTACGTGGTGGAGACTCCGACGAGTGTACGCCAGCGCAACCAGATGCACCTGGTACCAACGACGGGACGTCCTGCGCAATGCACTAACAGGCCGCCTAGAACTCCCGTGGCGGCCCGGAACAGTACCGCGTCGCCTCACGAAAGCACCTCCACTGCAGAGGCACCTCCTGGTTTTACTTCTACGCCACTCGTCTCAAGGTTTGGCACAAAGATCCGCAGGCCGAAAAGGCTCGACCTATGAACGTTGTTTCCTTTCGGAATAAGAGTTTCTTTGTTTGGTTTGGTTTTACCCGCAGTGTACGGCAGTACCACTAGATGGCAGCAAAACATCCATGAAGTGTACAACAGTACCGCTGGATGGCAGTACAACATGCACTGATATATACATAGCTTGTACGTGACGTCACAGGCAGGTTCTCTGCGCTGGGGCCCAAACATGGCGGCCACCCAGCCGTTTTTATCTCATTAGAGTGCCAGTGGTGAGGAGGACACCCAGACGTTGGGTCCCCGCTTTCTTTTGTTCGCCAGCCGCGCAAAGGGGAACACAAAGGAACGTGAGGGTTGGGTATGAAAAATGCCTGGGGGCGCCGGCACTAATCTGATGGTGAGCCCCTACGTTTCTTGCTCGCGTTCGAGCAAAAGTTCACGCAGCGTCTCAACCCGCTGGTACCCAAAGATGTCGGCCACGGTGACGTCAGTGCAAGCTTGAATAAGCATGCGGGCGCGCTGGTGCGCCCGGAGACTCGGCTGTCGTGTCACACACTCGCTCGACACTAAAGTAAACAGTGCTCAAATGAGAAGAAATTTTTGTGTTTGAAAAGAATGTTCCCAGGTGTTTCAACTAGGTGTTTAGTCATGGCATTTATAGAAAATAAACTAAACAATACACAACAAAACGCAGGACCAAAACCAAACGGCGTCGTCAATAATAACTTTAATTGCATATCAAAGCAACATATTTATTACATAGGAAACATCACGACCTTACTTTGGGCCATCAGATACTGGACCACACGCGTTACACATGAAAACTTTGTCCCATTTTTCAGTTTTTTGACACTCCGGTTTATATCAAGGCAAATTCCATACTTGTTCCACTTTAATTAAATGAAGATTAATTCACAGAAAATATACTACTGTTAGGTTTGTACGTCCCAAACAACGATATGATTATGAGGGATGCCGTAGTGGAGTGCTTTGGAAATTTTGAGCACCCGGGGTTCGTTAACGTGCACATAAGTAAAGTACCGGGCCTCTAGAATTTTTGCCTTCATCGAAAATAGGCTCCCACAGGCGGGATTCGATCTCGCGACCTTCGGAATTACAAAAGAAATTGTGCACGCAAAGGAACACAATTACCAATGAAGCAATAACATACAAAACAGGTGAAGCCAATATTTCCCAAAATGTGTCTTCTCGGCTACAGCAGGCAGATGCAGACACATTTAGCCAAAGCTTGATGTAACCCACCTGTTGTAGGAACTATTTCCAATGCAATGTTTTGCCAACATTTAGGTTCCGTAAGAATATGACATTGTGAAGGTAAATCCACCAAGTAAACACAAGTAAATAGAAAGCTGCACAGTAAGGAACACCTGCAACAAAATTGTCATATGCAAGGTACTGAGCTGGAATTGATGATGATGTCCCTCTAGTAGAGCCCATACCAACTCCGGGTGATTGGCCAAGAATGTGGCATCTCAACATTTCGATACTATTTTTTAACTCTGCATGATAAAGGAATGGAGCTAGAACGTTTATATTTGTCACTCCAGCTTACGTTCAGTTCAGCTTGCCACCTTCTTAAAGGTGTTGCCAGCTTCTGTTCGTGGGGACGAAGAAGACGTTGCAGTTCTTTCTGTGATTGATAAAGCGTGTTTGTCGTTCTCCGTGTCCTCGTCGATCCCACGTCATTACAATATGCAGTAACACCTATACAGTTGTGGCTTGACCATGCTGCGGCATAGTTTCTAACCGTTTCAGCGATCTTTACTTGGTTAATGCATTTGTGAGCTGTGGTAAAGATGCCTTCTAAAATAAAGCAAACTGAATGCTGGTGCTTTGGTCCTGGCCGCAACCATGGGTATAATCGTCCACTGAAAAAATATGGCTCTTCCAAACACCAGCACGCAGAGATCAGTTTCAGAGGAGGGCTCATGCAATGGCGAGAGCCGACAGAATCCAGCAGTATGTGAGAAGCACGTCGATTCAAGATACACAGTACTGAAATGTCTGATAGGCTGTGTACATTGCAAATTCTGTGTAAGGGACATTATAGTGCAAATACTCAGAAACTGTACTCAGCCTTCATATCACCATTCGCATTTTCAAAGAGCTGGCAGCATTGGTGTGTGAAGCACATTAGACTGCGTCTGAGCAAGTGACTTCCACGAGTGCCAGACAGAAGTGTGTGCTGTTGCCCCCAATCATGATCGTGACCACATATGATGAGTTTTACAACATTGCAGTGTACGTTTTGTAGCCTTGACAGTTGATGTCCGTTGGCAACGTTGTGTGACTGCTGTGTTTGTCTGCAACCCGTGCATTTTTCATTTTGAATTGCTATTTGTGGTGTGCTCAGAAGGTGCCGAAGTACTACTACAAGGGTATGTGGCTGCAAGAAAAGATTTGCTTGACTGATGAGGCCAGCAAGTCAACGGAGGACAGAGAGCACGATCCAATTGGCTTCTCTGATTAGTCAAATATTGAGAGCACAGTTCCAACATGCTACACTGACCTCAACAGCGTGATCGCTGCAAGAACAACAGACTCTGCCACCGACGTTGCATTGTAGAAGTCATCGATGCACCGAGGTTCTGCGCAGCTTCACTGAACACAGCGGCGCCTGTTGACCGGCTTGAAGGCATGACTTTTAGTGCAGCAGAGTGCTGAACGTGCCAGTCTCACATCGAGAAACTTTTTTCCAAGTAGGTGGACATAGACAGTAAAGGTGTGCCACCCATGTATCAAGTTTTGAGGCTGATTTCCTCACTTTCGAGTTATTTCGGATAACTGGGAAACCCCATTAACCGAGATATTTTTCTCGGACCCTAGGCCTTGAAATTAAACGAGGCTTTCCGTACGTCATTCTAAATGCATGCCTGTCTTTCATCTCTATTGGTTCACTTTACCTTCACCAGTTTTATCATTCACTTTATACTTGCCTCGTAACACTGTTTACCTTGTTTACAGTTCTGATGTTGTCATACAACATTGGCAACAAGGCCCAAGGCTGCGACAAGCACCAATTCAACGGGAATAAAGGTATGCTCCGCATTGAAATGTGCATACCTTCACCAAAAAAATTTCCCTACCTGAACATGGTCGTCAGAAAGCTAAAATTAAGTGTCAATAAGATTTCCTACAAAAGATAAGTAACACTTGTATGAAAATCATATTTATTACATGCCAACACAACAACAATTATGAGGCACACTGTAGTGGAGGGCTCCGGAAATTTGTAGCACCTGGGGCACATTAACGTACACATGAATCTAAGTACACAGGCTTCTAGCGCTCTGCCTTCGTTGAAATGTGACCGCCGCAGCTGGGATTGAACCTTCAACCTTCATGTCAGCAGCTGAGCGCCGTAACCACTTTACTACTGCGGCAGCTTGCTAGTATCAAAATAGGCCCATAGAAAACTTCACGTAAATATCTAACTCACTCTAATATACCTTGACCAATAAACCAATAGTAATAATGCGCTCTAATGAAAAATGTTTTAATGCTTGTACCGAAATCTTAAATATATCTTCGAAACATAAAGAAATATCAAAAATGAGCGTTATCACATCTCCGATACAATAGAACCAGAACGTCCATGCGGCAGATGAAGTTACTCCACTGCCTCCATGGTGATTGAGGCCTCAAAGGTCTGCTTTGGAGGCAGCTTCCTTGGCTCGGACACGTATCCAGGCTCGACACAGACCATCTGCAAATACTCGTCGTCGCCAAAGTCGGCCATGGAAGCGGCACCACTGGCCCATGGGTTCCAGACAACTGAAAGCGCAAGTTCACCGCGCATCACGACAGGCACAGAATTTTCAAGTAGTACAAAGGCACGTAGAATGAAAACAGCACAAGCGGGAAAGGAAGGAGCTTTATGATATGTAAGCATTCTCTGGCGAGTACAATGGCAAAAACTGGTGCAATACAGTGTCTGTAGCGCAAGACCTTGCAATTGGAAAACAATTTAATAGCAATTTGCAACAATGATGCAACACTGATTTTACAATTTGCAACACTGATGAGTTAGAACAGTGGAAATGTGGGTAATTGGCAACATTACGACAATTCTTAAGCAAATATTAATGAAAGAAATTTACCGTAGGAGCACTACATTTTATTGACTACAGTGTCCAACTCATGTACTATGTACTGTTATCTACAACAAGTGGTGGTAGCAGCCAGCTTTTCGAGATCAGGAAGTCGCCAGCTATCTCGATTTGTGTAGCTCTGCCATCTTGCACAGAAGGGCACATGGACCACCTTATACGCTCAGCTCCAGCTAACTAGAGCACCAAACTTTAGAACCCATTCCACTCTGTGAAGGTAGATGACCAGCAAAGCTGTTTAGCACCATGCATGCAGGTGACGGAGAATTTCGAACAAAGGTAAGAACACATTTATTCTCTCGATCGGCATTGGGTGGCTTAGGCATGGCGTGTTCTCCTTTGTTGCATGTCTGGCCTCAAATTTTCGCAAAGCCAGAATTTCTCTGATGTGTTGGTTTTGCATCTTGTCTTGATCAGGGCTGTTATTCCATCACCAAAAAACTGAACAAAAATTTATACAAGTTTTCTCTTTTAAAATTTGTTTTGCACAACGGCTACAATATATTCATATAGTTAGATATATCCACTTTCTGCAAGCATGGGTGTGCAACCCAGTGGTTAACCCTTTCACTGTCACTGATGTACCGGTACATTTTCGTGTTTTCACCCAGCAGTGTCACTGACGTACTAGTACGTTCCCCATTGTGCGTTAAAAAATTTGCACCATGGTGCAAAGCTGGCGTGACTGAATGTGATAATACTGGGTTGTGCCATCTGTCGATTCTTTCTAGAAGCACGCATTTTTGCCCTTTGCTGTGTTGGTACGTATATTGAAGAGTTTGGAAGGATCCCATCTACGGATCTTAGCAGGGGGGCGTGGTCACTCCATGCGTGCTACTCTCTCGGGCTGAGTGACCATGTGGTGCGCGTTACGATTATGGGTACAAGGGTTGTTCTGCCATCTGCTGCAGGTTTGCAGGCATTTTTGTATTCTGTTGGCATGTCTGCTTTGGCATGTCAAGTTCAAGGACGTGTGCCATTGCCTCTTCAATGGACTGAACCATGATTCAATCGCTGCCTCTAGCACGCTCGCTGTGGAGTCGCTCGCTGCTATCAGCAGCAAACCAGGTTGTTATTAATAATAATATCTGGAGTTTAACGTCCCAAAAACCACGATATGATTATGAGAGACGCCGTAGTGGAGGGCTCCGGAAATTTCGACCACCTGGGGTTCTTTAACGTGCACCTAAATCTAAGTACACGGGCCTCAGACATTTTCGCCTCCATCGAAAATGCAGCCGCCGCGGCCGGGATTGCATGCCCTTTCCATGCTTATTTGTCGTCTTGACTTCACGTGTCATTTCTCTGCGTTTCAAGCTTTCGTTGTATTGCTGAAACTGATCCGACACTGGGGGTACGTCATCGCCGGAAACACCCGACAACGAAAGGGTTAGGACACTTACCTTCTGAACGTGGGGGCCCAGGTTTCAATCCAGCCCCGACGAGGAAATTTATTTAGTATTATTCGTTTACTTCTGGGAGTTACTGTTGTCGTACACTAAAAATACATGGAACCCTTTACAATTACAGCTTCGCTGTTTAAGTGCAGCCCTCTCCTCGATTGTGCGCCATCGTATCTATTTCTTCTCACTAAGAAATTGATGGAATATTTTTGAATTCACAGCTGATATTGCAAACAGGTTCAGTCTAAATTGGCCCTTTTTCCCCGTTTTTTTGGCTTTTTTAACATTACTTCCTTGATATTTACTGCATGATATTTATCCTAGTTCATTGCATAGCTCCATCCTTTAGTTGCACAAAGGCCAAAGCTTTACTGAATTAAGCCACCCATTAGCCACTTACCAGAGCTGATGCGACCAAGGAGGTTTAAAAAAAACTTCTGGAGTGGAGGTCCCCTATACGTGCCCACGCGAGCGGGTGAAGTTTGGGAAACCGGTTGGCGGCCATTTTGCTCCGGGCAAGAGAGAGCGCAGCTTGAGCGTGGCCAGCGTAATTGTGAGCTTCCGCGGGGGCATTCCAGCATGAGTACGGGACGGTTAGTGTTACTTAGCTTTTAAGTGCGAATGCACTTTATAAGCGACCCTGAATCCGCCGTCCCATAGCAACGGCGCGAGGAGCGGAGA
The DNA here is from genome assembly GCF_013339695.2 of Rhipicephalus sanguineus. Classification (NCBI taxonomy): domain Eukaryota; kingdom Metazoa; phylum Arthropoda; class Arachnida; order Ixodida; family Ixodidae; genus Rhipicephalus; species Rhipicephalus sanguineus. The sequence continues at coordinate 11,219,315 of NC_051186.1, forward strand.
GGAGCGTCTGTAGCAACGGCGCAGCGACGTCACGCCCCACGTGACTGCGCGCGCTCCGCCCTCCGCTCCGTGGCCGCGCGCGCCCCGCGCATTGATTGTGGTGATGAAGGCCGGCGGCGAGACGCCGAATGAAAGCGTGCGAAGCGAGCCGAGCACCCCGAAGCCGATCTGGCGCGGGGACGCGCGATGCGTGAGCGAGCGCGGGCCCTCGAATTCGATCGGGCGGACGCGCACTTCAAGCGAGACTTCCTGGACCGCAGCTTCGGATATAGCTGCGCGGTGTGCGATCGACTGTGGTTCGACAACAACCTGAGCCCCATCTCGGGCGTGCGCAACGCCGCCAACAAGTTGAACGCGTTGCGGGTTCTTTGGAACGAGTTCGGAAGACAGATCATCATCATCAGTAAAAGTGCTTTGCACTTAAAAACGGCCAGACCTCCGTGGGTCGGCTGTCGCGTGCTCTCTCGCTGCCGTCTCCTTCGCTCGGCTCTGCAGTTTAGTCGCGCGCGCCCCCTCATAGCATCACCCCGTGCTTCGCACTTCCTCATACTCCCCTTCGGGGAAATGCGGGTTTTTTTTTTCCTGCAAGATTGAAGAAAGCAGTTTCTTATGCCATAATACAGGGCTGAAGCGTGCCTGATAACGCGCACAATATGCTTGCAGCATTCGCGAAATGAAGCACATGGTGGCGCTGATAAGTGGTACATAATATTTTATTCAGCCTCGGCATTTACACAATTTCAAAAGAAAAAAAAAGAAACATATACACTGTGGTTAAAACATGAATCGGAAAAGGAACCAATCTCACAAGAACTTCAAAACGCATCATAATGAAGACAATCACAGAACTAAACATATGAAATACACCTCCCTTAAAAATTAAAAAACACACAAAAGCAGACTAGTTGACCAGCTTGCTGGCGCTCTTGTTTACGAAGAATGCAGAAAATCACGAAACTAAACATACGAAATGCGCGCCCTTATAAACAAAACACGAAAAAAGAAACGATACAAAAGTACACTAGTTGGCCAGCTTGCTGCAGATCTTGTTACGCTTGTTTACAGATTTTTTAAATAACAGTCCTTGTCAGCCGTGTTCGTACTCCACTCTGGGAGTTCTTCCGGTTGATTTCTTTGAGATGTAGTGTAACCTGATTTTTATGTATAGGTTGGCAATCTTCTTCGACAAATTATAAATGTGGTTGTCAAGTGGATCACAGTCCAACAAATGAGGCTCGAGCTGAGCAAATAAGGCTTGTTCAAAAACCACTGTCAATACATCTACCATTATGCGCTCACTGTTTGCATGCAACGATTTTAAGTCCCTACAGTGAATCTGTAGAGCACGAAGCTCTTTCTCTACAATGTGACAAATCTTCAGCACATCCTTCGACGGCGCCACAAGGCTGCCGTTGGTTTTTACAGCTGTGAGTGCTGGCAGCTCATCGCACAGCAGCGCAGTGCAGCATTCATCGCAGGATGTGCAAGCATACACTTTTCGTGCCACAAAACCTGCTATATATGGCACTACTGCGCCGACAACAGATGAAAGGCTTTTCGGGCAATCCACCCGATGGGTGTGATTGGTATTGTTGTCCAATGGTTGCAGCAAAGACGATCTACTTAATGAAGCGAAAGATGTTGGTGACTCAACTAGGTTTACATCACTTGAGGGGCAGAGAACAGTAACAATATCGCGAGAGCAGTTTCCAGCCTCTGACGATGCAACTTCTGTCTTAATAAGAAGGCGCTTGTAAGAAGCTGTAAATTGGCATGCAGTAGGGTTGTTGTTATACCCCCCCTTTCCTCTTACGCAACCAAAAAATGTTTCCAGGTGGTCTTGAGACATTTTGTGGGTGAGCAAATACTGCATCTTTCCTGTTGCCACAAGTCTATCAAAAAGTGCTGTGACACTGTGCATGCAGATAAGGAGCCCCACAAAGCTGGTTTTCTTGAGGCCCTCAATCAGCGGTCTTCCATTCGCATCCTTCAGCCCAGTTACATACACTTTAACCTTTTCAAATAAAGACCTCATTGAGGCTTCATTCGCCTTTCTCATGGGCGCTTTATACGATCTGCCAAAGGGATTTCTTGAATTCAAGACATCAAAAAGGCGGTCAAAAATCCTTATGAATTCAGCTGTGGCATGTGCACCTTAAATTGCGGAAGCTTTAAAGTGAATTCGCAGAAGTCGAGTGCGTCTGCCACAGACGAGCTGAGTGTCTGAACAGCAAAACGAACTTTCATCTTTGCTTGCCCACTGATATGAGCCCTTGTCAGCCTGTTCCCGAGGTGCAGTCCCTCATCCCGCTGCAACGTCTCTAATGCTTCAATAAAGGACCACCTGACTTCTGATCCATTCACGTCGACTAGGTGGCTGACAGATCCTAGGCAGTTCCGGATAAGCTTTATCATATGACATGCATCAAGAATGACGAATACCTTGTTTGAACATTCTGTTTCGTCAGTTGTGAAGTTCAAGCTAGTGCTAAACGTAGGTGATGTATACTTAGAATCAGCACCGAGGCACTTAGCCATTGTAAAGTTCGAGGCGGCACCATCAAATGTCAGCGATGCTACTTCAACACCTATTGATGTGAGTTTCGACAGACATTCTTGCGTTAATGCCGCTCTTTCAGCTCCAGAAAGAGAGTTATAAAAAAATACCCTAGAGGTATCTTTAGCCTCATATTCATGCCGACCAGCATAAAAACGCAGACATTAGTCGCTTCGGGCAGGCTATCATCAGACATTTCTGTACCAAGATCGATATAGCCGACTACTTTCTTACCAACAAGCTGAACATGTTTTTTGATCGCCATGTCATCCATCATGACTGCTGCAATCAAGGGCTTGTCCTGGCTTCTGGCTATATTCTTAAGAAAATCAAAGGCCTCAGAGGTAAAACCCGGATCACCGTTCGCAGGTTTGTACCATTCGCGCAACATACATTGCGAAGGCAAAGGATTATTAAATTTAGACCGTACATACTCGTACGCTGCAGTGGAGTAGCAGTGCAGTGTGAGCGCGAATGCACGTAGCTCTGGGGGGTACATCTTGTTCGTTTTTTCATGAGCTCGGGTAAGAAGCTGCCGAATTTAAGGAGAAAGGAAGCTTCAAAAACCTCAAGGCCCTTTCTGACAGCAGATTTTTCTCCTTCAGCTCCTTCATCAAATTTTCTGACGCATCACACCGCTTGCTTAGTCTTCTTTTGCACTGCTGGAGGGTCTTAACTTTTTTCTTCAGTTGGAGTACCTCTTCTGCTGACTTCTCTACCTTTTGTCGGTACCACTCTTTCGTTGGCGAAGAAGGCTCAGAGGGCATTTCAACAACTGGTTCAGCACTGACGGCAGGTGACAGCTTCGGCACTTAGGAGCGTCTCGCTTTCTTTTTGACTGCACGAAAAAAAACACCAACAAATAAATAAAATTGCAGGTGTTTTAAAGAAAGTGTTTAATGTCCCATGCTTAAGATATGTATCCCCACACGTACAGACCATGATCCCAATCATAGCACAGAATTAATTGCATGAACTTTTGACGCGTATGGAATTTTAGGCAGCAAGGAACAGCAACGACAGCGTGACATGAAAAGGTTAGTCATGATTACACCTTAATTAAATTACGCTGAGTTCACATAACCTTGGCTACACAGGAACAGAAAGTTGTTGCCCATGCGATATGTGACTGGGAAGAAACAATACAGGTCAGTTTGAGGAATTGTTTTTGTGGTTTTGGTGTGCAAATTTCGAGTGGCCATTTATATGCACGCATATGAAGAGTCAGTTAATGTCTGACAAGCAAGTGACACGTTCACTATTTCAAACGGCGGTAGGATTTTAGAAAGATACGAAAGAAGTGAGAAACTGCCTCCACGCATGCGTAACTTCATGAGCTCTTTAGAGTGGCAACGATAATACAAACGTTCAAACATTTCTTGTGGTACTCACTGGTTTCTGCAGATGCGCGGGAAACGCTGGAAAAACTGTGGGAATGCTGCCCTGTCGAAGCCTTGTAGTATGGCCCGTCCTATCGAAGCAACCAGCTTCAAAATGCTCCGAGCAAAGAACGTCCGCATCCTTAGGCGTCCAGCCGTCTCGACGAACAGCGCGCTGCCATGCGTCACGCAGCGTCTTGTCTTTAGGGAAACTGTGACACAAGGAAAAAAACTTGCTTCAACCCATATTCGCCAGCTAAATAGGTAATTAATGAGACCTTTAGGTTGGAAACGCACTTGTCGAGTGAGAGTGCGCTGCAGCAGACGAGAAACTGAAGGATCTTTGATGCATACTTACACATGAAAAGTGATTCCTGGCTTTTTCTTCACACGATTCGTGCAGCCGAAGGCAGCGCATGAGCTCACCATCGCGTCCAGGAGCGTTTGACATGGGTCTAAACATCTGCAACACTCGCTTGTCGCCAGAGAAGAGGAGAAATTCGCCATCTGTGGAACTTCCGCGCGGTCCCAAGCGACCACCCACACGTTTTCTGCCTGGAGCAATATGGCGGTCGTCGGCTTCAGCGGCGGCGCGCCGGCTCCACTCCAGAAGTTTTTTTTAAACCTCCTTGGGTGCGACCACCACTTTTAATGCAATTTTTGACAAAGATCACCTCACAGAAAATAAATAATATTTTGCACTATAAATGGCTGGGTAAGTTAAATAAGACATGCTTGTTTTGAAGAAAAAGTTATTTCAAAGCTGGCTGCTCCTAAAAATTTTTTTTTGAGTGGCCTACCACCTTAAAACGAGTGTCATTAAAATGACTTTCACTGTACTTGTTCCTCTTTTTCAACAAGCACAAAAAAAAAGGCGTATGCATATGTGACATGTTACGGTCACGGACAGTGGGAGTTGCAATACTAGGCAGAAAGACAAAAACTGACAGGGTCCTTTATGCATTTGCCTAAGGCAACATCATCATTTCATCATCGGAACTTGAGAGGTCTCACGTGATTAGCTGCACACTTTGTTGACGTTGTGGCTGATAATGATGACTTAGAGCACGGCCCTTTGTAATTGCTTGACAGCTACACTCAAACCTCGATATAACGAACCCGGATATAACGAATTAACGGTTATAACGAAGTAAATGAAGAACGGTCTTGTAATAGATACAGTTTTATTAATATACATTTTATAACGAATTTCCGGATATAACCGAAGGTCATTTTCGTGGCAGATGCGACTTTGTTATAAAGAGGTTTGACTGTACTAACCAGCTACTCGTTACACAATTCACATAGTATGATGCCTGGTGCGATATTTTGCTTCTGCCATGCAATATGCTGCTAACGTGACTCCTTGCCCAACATAACGACTGTATAGGGTCATTTTGCGAAGGAATCACAAGTACTGGTGTGGCTCTGTGGTAAGATACTTGACTGTTACACATCTGCATTCTGTATTGAAATACACTCAAATCTCACTATAACAAAGTCGCATCTGCCACGAAAATAACTTCAATATATCCGAAAATTCGTTATAAACGTTTATTTGTAACACTGTAGCTATGACAAGACTATTCTTCATTTACTTCGCTATAACCGGTAATTCGTGACATCCGTGTTTGTTATAACGCGGTTTGAGTGTACTGTATCCCCCCCCCTCCCCACTGTAATGCCCTCGGGCGCTGTGGGTACTGTGCTAAATAAATAAACAAATCTTGCATCCCCTGCCAACGACGCAAATCAGTCTGGCACCTCTCCAGCCACTTCCATGCCCAGCCCACCCGTATGACCGCGTCGGCATCGATTCATACTGGCCTCTTCCATGCACTGGTGCTGGAAACCGATGGATTGTCGTTGCCGTGGATCATTTGACAAGGTATGCTGAAACTGCCGTCTTGCCTGCTTCAACAGCAAAATACGTTGCCTCGTTTATTCTACACAACTTCATTCTTCGCCATGGCACACCTTGTGAACTCCTGAGTGATCGGGGACGTGTATTCCTCTCGGACGTCCTGCACCTCCACCACTTGTTACGGGGGATTTATTGAGGATTCTACGAGAGCGACGATCATAGCAGCACACGCAGGGCGTAGCCAGAGTGCGAATTGTCGGTGTGTGGCAGCCGATGGCGATGGGCCTTCGTGCTTACCGATCTTCTTCCTCACAAAATAAATATAGTATGTGGGTTCAACTCCTGCTCAAACCCCGATAATTTATCTCATTTTTACGAAATTCACTAAGGTCACGTGCATTTTTTGCACTGCATACCACAATATTCAAGGCCAGCATGTGAAGAGGCGCTTACGGCTTTCGCCTTAAAACCCTGCCTATTCTGAAACTGACCAGTGTCCGGGAAGTTGTTGGTCTTCTTCACGATGACCCAAGCCTTGCCCGCCACGCTACAAGTGTGGGTGTCACTTGTCCTGCTGTAGACCCTGTGCAGAAGAAAAGACATATTGTGAGAACACTTAGCGTAAATTTTTCGCAGTTGATTACACACTGAAGGTAAGATTTCTTTTTTTTTTTACTTTTGAGGCATTGCAAAGGAGTCCACAAAAAACGAATGCATTAACATGGCGAACCGAGCTAGTTGGTACGCACTCATCTTGTTGACCATGTAGCGCTCATAGGAACAAAGACTGAGGAAGAAATGCTCAAGACTTTTATAGGCCATGATGGAATTTCTACATCATGGGCAGCAATGCAAAAGGAAAAACAAAAAACAACTTGCAGGGTGGCTTATGCAATCGCCTAAGATGACTCGAAGGCAAAAGCCATCTTCTTCTTCATCTCAGTTGATGTACTGATCCCACCAACAGCTCCCCTTCCAACAGCTTTCTGCAGCTCACATGGTTTTGCACTGTCTCCATGATTGGTTGGTCCACCTTTGACCAAGCAGCGATGTCACGTAATGACGTCATCATGTGACGTCATGACGACGTCATCATGTGATGATAATGTTTCACATCACCCGTGTTGATGCCGCCAACAGTCAATATTCGCGTTTGATGAAGCATCCGAGGTTTTTGCCTTTGTGATAGGTATTTTCCACATCACAACAAAAGTAGAGCAGTACGTCTCTCTGCCATGAATCGTCTTGAGTGACCTAGTGCAGGTTTCTCAGCCACGGATGTGTTGGGGCCCCTTGTGGACCAGTAGAAGTGATCGGAGACCCATTGCAGTGAGAGAGGGCAGGGAGTATAAATTAACACAACATGCAGTGTGAGAAATAGGTGCCTTTTACCGGTACCTGGCAGAGAACAATCAAGCAAATGTGCCACATCTATTCAATCTCGACAGCGTGTCAATAAATTCTGCGGTGGTCTGCAGCCACATTGAGCCTGTTTCTAGCAGTGTTTTCTTTTTAAGACTGATTTTCTTTACTGACTGCCAACGTCAATATCAAATTGGGCGAAAGCGTGCTGCTTTTGCTCAGAACAAGAACCTACCTGTCTATGGCGCCCTTAATGTGCACTTCGTCTTCACATTCCATGCCCTTCTCTCCCTGCTTCACCTGCGAAAGGTAGCAACATTGGGCTAGTTACGGTTGCATATTAGGAAGTGAATACTAACACCACTTATGACGTTAACAGAGCGAGAGTGCGAAGCTCATGATGTCATTCTACATCTGTCCCCGTTGCACGCGCTGTTAATCACCTCTCCACCTGGATCACACAAACACACTCTTAATCAGCGTATCCTGAATACACCAAGCACTGTCGATTCATGCACTTATTGTGTTCACATTGCGAGATAGCAGCTTGGCACTACAAGGCAGATGCTCTTCTTGTTCGAGACATGCCTTGACCGCGTTTAAGAGGGAAGTTAAAAGTTGCACCTCGACAGCTCCGCTGTCACTCCCTCTGAAGAAAGAATCGAGTGATTCTGAAACGTCGAGAAATAACGCGTCTTTTGGTTCGAGCCCTTGAAAGTTTTTATTAATTAACCCAACTAGACAGCAAATCTGTCAAATATTCAGCTTTAAGCCACAGAACTTAACAACAGAAATTAAAAGAGGCTTAACATGCAGAAAGGTGTCTTGAAAGCACTTGGGTTGTTTGATTTCTTACCCTTCCTCCAACTTTTCTGCGCTGTTTTCACGCAGAATTAACATCACTAGAAGAAAAACATGTTGCAGTCCATAGCATGCTTTTCCCAACATGTGGCCTCGTTCTTTTCTACGACATCACGAGTCCCATTTTCAGAACCACTCAAAAACTTGCTGCTGCATTTATACGAGGTACTGACCACCTGCAGCCATTATTTCACACACCTCCAGCCCTTTTCTGGGCGGCTGCTCTCACTGGAACCAATAGGTGGATAGCAAACGGCGCGTCGTCTGCTACGCACTTCCGGTTCTAGGAACCGTCAAGGCTTCAGCTCGTCGCTGCTTCAAGTTGCGTGCGGTTCAGTGTAATCGGGGAGGACGGCAAAGTAACTGGAACAACTGCGTCGCAGAAAGTACTCGTTTTCTCCCCGATTACACTGAACGGCACACACCTTGAAACAGCGAAGAGCGGGCATCGAACCGGAAGACGTCATTTTGCTATCCACCTATTAGCTGACCACACCTCCTAAAAAAAGCCACAGATGCATGCAGCACTTGTGCATGGCTTTTATAATCAGCTCTCTCAGATAGCCCCTTCCTCACCTCCTTTTTACTATACTGTAAAATTCTGAGGAAGTTCCTCTTCCAATTTTACGGCTAATTTCAAATTTCTGTGTTGTTTCAACCAAACACCTCGCAAAGCAGATGCCCCTGCGGACGATAGTCAGTGTTTTCGGTGCCATTTTAATTTCCTTATTTGATTTCAGACATGTGTTGTGACACTATTAAAGAAACTCGGACACTGTTTATTCAGGTGTATTAACCTCTTAAGGTGACAAAAAAAATTTAAGAACTTGCGGAAAAAGAAAGCCTTCATTTCGGATGCAAACAATTATGTTCATCATAAAAATCCAGGCAGATTGCCATGTGAGATCAAATTAATTGACAACTCTAAGCAAGAACACTTAACGGTTTGTTCTACCATCTGAGTTAACAAGGAGCTTGAAATTTATTACAAAGAACAAGCTCATGAAAAAATAAATGTTTTTTTTTTACACTTTGACAAGGTGGGCTTGACTGCACACAAGCGAGCTCAAACCTGTCTTCCAAGGCCAGTTTAAATCACTAACAGTCGGAGACGCTGAACTATCAAAGTAACGACATTTTCTTTTCTTCTGAGCACGAAAGTGCACACTTTTGCCACAGAGGATGGCATTTTGAAATGGACGGCTAGCAACACAACGAAAGGCTGCATTCTCTACCGCCACGTTCCCAACTTTACTCTTCAACAGCTCTTTGCACCATCTGGTGTTGTTACAACAGGCACCCAATCAACACATGAGCTTGAACTGACTTGAACTGTACGAAAAGCAGTTATCAGTGTTGTAGGGGTTCTTACGTCCCAAAACCACGACATGGTTACGAGAGACACCGTAGTGGAGGCCTCCGGAAATTTCGACCACCTGGGGTTCTTTAATGTGCACCTAAATCGAAGCACATGGGCCTGCAGCATTTCGCCTCCATCGAAATGCGGCCTTATGGCCAGGATTCGACCCCACGACCTCCGGATCGGCAGTCAAGCACGATGACCATCAGAACACCGCGACGCGTTTTCTTTTCAAAATGAAGTGGCATATTGCAGCGTGTCCACTGGTCTAGCATGGCTTGACCCAGTACAAGTACCCTTTCTCAACATACTCCCAAGACAAGCGCTCACCTTGTCGACATAAGGGGAACCTCGTAGGCCAGATAAGGAGAACTGGTTCACATCGTTCAGCCTCAGGTACGTGTGGAGAAGGACGGTGAAGGAAAACTCAGTATCGCCTGCAACAACAACCAAACAAATGTGCGCCACCTGTCATCATTGCTAAAAGAAGAAACCAGAGTGAAACTATATGGTGGGCCTTAAGGGCTGCACATCAAAATGAGTCGCATAAAGAATTCTGAGGCCCGGAGTTTGAAGAATGTTTACTTTCGCAACAGTGTGGGAAGGGGCAGGAAATAAAGGCTAAAAATGCAAATTGAAAAACACTTTGCACGCAACTTTTACAAAGCGTCGAAGCGTGCAGCACCTGTAGATTTTTAGGAAAATACAGGAAACATGTCAACTTGCAAAAACGCAACACAAGACAGAAAAAGAAGTTTACAAGGTTCTACAATGTTGAGCAATTTTATATACTGCAAAGCTGAGCATAGAAAACAAAAAAAAGATACTGTATTAGAATAATGCTTAGTAAAACAAACAGGGAAAGACACAAGATGCCGAAATTTGTATGGCTTCCAGAATCCAGTGCTATGATTGGCGTAATAATAATTTGGGGGGTTTGACGTGCCAAAACCATGATTATGAGGCACGCCGTAGTGGAGGGCTGCGGAAATATGACCGTCTGGTGTTCTTTAACATGCAGTGACATTGCACAGTACATGGGCCAGTAGCCTTTCGCCTCCATCAAAATGCGATCACCATGGCTTGGATCGAACCCGCGAATTTAGGCTATCGTGAGAAATATGAGGAGGAACACAGGAGCACATGTCAGACAACCTCAATTGCAGCTATGTGTGGTATACGCAACAGCCACTGTCAAAAAACAAAGTAGAAAGGAGGATGCTGTTCCAATAACTGTCGGCACTCCCGCCATGCATGTGTTTTTACAAAGTGCATAACTTCGCATTGCGAGCAGCCCACACCTGAGAAGTCAACGAGATGGAGAATGGCTTCACAAGCAACCTGTGAAGACAAGCCATCAGAAATAACTCCCCTGCAGTCAGTTGAACTGCAACTGACATTTGAGGCGCGGTGAAAGTGGAAACCCATGCAACCACAACAAGACATGCGAACTTGGAGACATCCTTTGGCCAAATGAGCACTGAGCAATCAATAAGTTTGTAACTACGATGGAATTGCTTATGTTTCAGCCTCCCCAGGTCATGACAAACTTGAGTGTTGAAAAAACCGTGATCATGAATTAGGGAGACTGACTGCAGTGAGGTCATTTGTCAGACATATGTTTGGGAGACACTGGTCTCTCAAATGACCTCCTACAATCCTGACCATACAAAGCAAGTCCTTGGCGGCACTGCAGTTACTCTGCACCCTTGCAGAGGGGAAGGCAGATCAAGCGACTTCACTTATAAGGTCCTTACAAATATACCTGAGCAGCAAATCTCACACTATGATAGCATTGACGGTAGTACCAAGCACAAGGGAGCCATCAATCAAGGAGGTGAGGGTGCACAAACGAGACATTGCTTATATTTCGAAACTGTCTAATCAGCACCAAGCTGTATGCAAGAAAGTGCATGTGGCGCCTGAGGCGAGCAGTGAGGAATAATATATTACAGCTTAAGTTGCCTACAGAATGTGAAAGTGAATGAGTACTTGCATAATGAGCACATACTGATTAGGAAAACAAATGCTTTTCGTGTTTTCATCCTCTAATTACAGGTTCTTCAAGCATTTCATGCAAGTATATGAGGAAGATAATGTGGCAGTTCGTGCAGTTCTGCAGCACAAGTAGTGCCACTGTCTAATAGCGCCACCTACCGCAGCAAGCAAAATTGGTGTCAGGAGAGCAGGGCTAGGCAGTTTTGGATTTCAAGGAATAAATAAGTAATAGTGTGTTCGCTGCTGAGCTTGAGTACTGGCTCCATCTCCTTTGGGCCACATACGTGGCAGATTACACTAAGCAGGAAAAGCTACCTCAAATGCAAGGAACAAAGGAGCACAGCTTCTGGCAAATTGTGGGTCCTGAGACAAAAAAGCAAGTGAATGGTGGCGAGGCTGCTTGATATTACAGGTGGTCTTGAAGAAATGGGGGCCAAGAACATGAACATCGTGGATGAAGCATTAGAGGAAAGAGTATCAGTATCGCCATGAAAGCAGCAGGCAAATATCTGCACAAGCTTCAAATCTGCCAAATGAAGCTGGAGGAAGGGAATGCTCTGCAATCAGGAGTAGACTCTCAAATGTTTACTTATGAAACTAAAAAGCCCCCAGCTTTATCGGCACATCAGAAAGAACGAGATCCTCGTTATGCCTAGCAAAACTACTTTGAAAAGACACTTGAAGTCATACCAAATGACATTCGCTTTTAATACAGCAGCATGGATACCCTAAACAGGGGTGAGACGGCTGAAATCGATTTGGGAGCAGTTTTGGGAGCAGCAAAATTTCAATTTAGGAGCAGGAGAACCTTGTTTGGGAGCAGTTAGTGGCATTTATGTCGTTTTTGAAGCTTGAAAAAAACAAATTTGTAGCAACTTGGAGGAAGAAACGCACATTTTAATCGGCTTAGAATACATATAACGTTCAAAGAGCCTTTGGAGAAAGCTTTTTTTTAGCAGATTATTGCCAGGTATGAACTACACTACCTTTTTACAAACTACGCAATTTATATAACCCGGGTAACAACATAAGAAATAGATGAAAAAAGTTTTTTAACTAGGTTCACTTTACATTTGAAAATAAAAAAAGAAAAAACATCACATTTTTCAAATAATAAAAAAAACTGATTGCACAAGAATTGTAGTCTCATAGCAGTAGGTCTTTGAACGGTCAATGAACGATTCTTACTAGCACGCGATTGCGGCGACGCCTTCACGTGTAACATCAGGAAAGAACAAAAGCGGTATGGCGGCCACCGATGAAGGCATGGGGGGGGGGGGTCACATATACTGTCAACTGCCGATTTTCCGGACGCCCGATTTTCCAGACATGCTCGAAAATTCGGACGCTCTCGCGGCACCGTCACCGCCCCATAGACTTCCATGTATTAGAACGTCCAAAAATTCGGACGCTGAAGCTATTTGCGTCCGATTTTTCGGACTTCCTGCCACTGCAGGTCCGAAAGGCATTATTTGAAGCCCCCACCTCTGCCGCGTCTATCATCTCGTAGGTTCGAACCAGCGCTTTCGCGAGTCGGTCTGTTTGAGAGAGTAGCAGAGTCCGAAAGTCAGCTTTGCCGCAATGCCGAAGCGTTATGGGGTGAAGCAGACCAGAAATTCAAAGGGGCCGCTATCGCGGCGCCGTGCAGCGGAAATGAACGGAGGCGTGATGGCAGCAGCTGGCAAACGCGCCAGTACGGCTTAATCGCTGACAACCCTTACGATAAGCATCTTCAGTTAACTGCTCGGTAGTGCACATGGCCTAGCGCAGTTGCATGCGTACTGCACGCATTTAATAGGCGATAACCCAAATGCGCCGCGCCGCCATTCTTGCTGCCTCTTTGTGCGAGACCGCTAAGTGCGCCGCGTAGACGCGTTGCCTTCGCGGACGAAACCAGCTCGCCATTGCCGAGCCCGTGTGCGGTCAGGAACTAAGTGCGCATCACGAACCCTTTCATGATAAATGCGTGCGTACGATACAGCAACAGTAAAGTGACGGCGTCAGCTTAGTTCGCGATGTGCTGCACACAACTAGAAACGATTGGCTTGACGCGGCAGCGAATGCTGCGTATCGGCGGCGATGTGTGTGCGCATATGCGCACACGCATCGGGGAAAGCCGGACGAGTCGTCCGCTCTTCCGCCACAGTCTTTGTGTTCCGCGTCATCGTTTACAAACGCTTCATGCGAGATAGCCGTAATATATTCCGCGCTTTGCTATTATCAGCGGCGCTCATCACGAGTCGCAAAAGTGGCGGTTGGCACGTGCGTAGTTAGCCGGGGTTCGCGGCAGGTACCGAATGTATTTGCGAAAGCCTGGGCGCGCACCAAAATGCCTGATAATTGTACTTGGAGGCATTAAAGCTATTTCGGATGTGGCTGTGGCGATTTGACCACTTGAGCAGAATAAAAAAGCATGAATTTGTTTTTTCGGACTGCCCGATTTTTCGGACGATTTCGCGGTCCCTAGGGAGTCCGAAAAATCGGCAGTTGACTGTATTTACAACCACTCAGAGGCGATTACCACAGCGCTATGGAAGCCTCCATTACAAAGGCGCGCGTAGAAGGACACGCTTGGGCGCGTTAACATGTTCTGCGAACGTATCCCTGGCGCTGCTTCTAAAGTTACGTTTTCCCACGCTGAAACTGATGCAGGCTTGAAAATTCTTGCTTGCGGGGCCGTTTCAGCGCAGTTCGGCGCAATTTTTGCAATTTTTATGCTTTCGGAGCAGCTTGGCGCAGGAAAACGGAATCGTATCAAAAATGCGCAATATGCGCAGCTGTCTCACCCCTGCCTAAAGAAAAAACCAGACATGACAGACCTCAAACGATATGGTGGACTGTTGGTGGATGAGGTGAAGATGTCAGAGCACTTCAGAGTGATGGCATCTGGCCCAATTCAAGGCTTCGTTGACCTTGGAAATTCACAACGCTAGAGACCAAGTACCACCAATGTGATCACGGCATGATCGTTATTTAACTACCTTTTGCTGGAAAATGGAGCCAAATTGTTGGCGTTTTTGTGACTAAAGGAAATGTAAAGGGGGACCTGTTTTTGAAAATTTTAACTGAAGCAACGATTGTCGTTGAACAGGCAAGCTTTTTCGTCGATCTCATCAGGTGCGACGGGTCCCCTTGGAACCGAAGGATGTGCAACCTGGCTGTAGTGTTGGCATCATTGAAAGAATTAAACTGTACGATGCCGCTTCCCGTTGACAAGAAGCGGAAGTTGCACTTCATCTCAGATTTCCCACAGCTGCTTAAATGCCTTATGAACGAGCCCCTTTAGAATGGCTTTGCAACATCAGAGAGAGTGGTATGTATACATTCGTGGTTTACGTTTTACGAAGAAATATTTGTCACATACTCGTGAAATAATTACACTGTTCGAAATTTATATTTCTAGGTGTCCCCGCATCCAGTTCGGGAAGTGTACCTATGGGACTGCAATGTTTGGACACAAGTTTATGCCCAATTTGGCCGAGACGCAAACCCTTTTGAGAAGAAGTGTCACCCGCACCTTTCAACTTATCGGACCGTACATCCTAAGGGACCTGAACTTTTACAACGAAGAAATTGAGAAAAAAACACGGTTGATCCCTCCATCATAGGAATCGGAATAACACGAAAGTAAAGCGTGCCCTTACAGAAATAAGTGAATGCTTACTGTACACTGATATAAGAAAGTTTGCACAATTTATATTGATGTTTGGCAGCTAATGCCGCCATTTGACGTGTATGCACCCACTTTGGTGATTGGTGGTACATCTGCATCCCGATGACTAACGTCCCTGCTAAATGATTAAACAAACCCTTGTGGTACCTGTAGTAGTTAGCGGTGAACGCGTAATCAGAGAACTAGGTGTGATTGCCAGAAGAGCGTCGCATATTAGACGCAGAAATTGGTCGCCATCCCGCGGCATGTTAAAATGTGATTGAACACCACGGCCGGACTAGAGGGAAACGCAAAGCGCGTCGTGCCGCCCCGGTAGCCCGGCCGCGATTTTTCTCGGGGCGAGCGCGTGAGTATGGAACGCGGTGTTACAGCCAGGTGAGGCAGGCGCGCGTCGCAGAGCTATTTTTGCTGTGTATTAGCGTGATGCTCAGCGAGGCCGACGCGATACGACGCTTGGGCAAAGGTCGCCACCTCGCGGTGTGTTAAGGCATTGACAAAATTGAACTTCTATTGAAAACGCGCCGAATGGGGCGGAAGCGTAACGCGTTGCAGGTGCTAGTCGCGGAGGCCACAGCAATGACGAATTACTTTACCTTACCACTCCCAGAGGTCAACACCACCCAGCCGGCCGGGAGAGTGGTAGATATAAAAGGCGCGTTCGTAAGCCCTCCAGAGTCTGTAACCGTGGCGCAGTGTATGGCGTGACCGGCATCTGCTGTTGCGGTCCGAGCGGTCGTGGGTTCGATGCCCGTTGACGGTACCTTTTTTTCTTTGCCATATGATTGTGTATATTTTTTGATGTCATTTCCGTGACGGAAATACGTCACTGAAGTCTTGGTGGACCCCGGCATAAAACACTTTCGTGTTAAAATATGTCAGCACTGAGGCAACGTAGCTGTTTTTCGCATAAGTTGCATGCAAGATACAAATGAAGTACATCTGTAAACATCTCAAATGCAAAATGATTGCCCTTCTGATGTTCATTTCCTTGATTTTTTTTTTTCAGAAAAACCCACAGACTGATCACTGTGATAACAACAAGGTTTTGTGATGAAGCACACAGGCCAGCTTCCTCTGATGCTGCATTTCTGTCTGAATTTCAGGATTACCTGAACTGCAAAGCATGTAGAAATAACAACTGGCACTTTCTCAGTGAATGCACTGCCACAGAATTAGGGGCCTCTATTGCAAGTATCCTTTCATTGTTGAACTACCTGACACAAAGCCTTGGTTTCGAGTACTGGATGACATCGTGACTCAGGACCAATCCTGTGGAACACTTGTTCGGCATCGTTTGCCCGCCAAGGTTGCGCACCCTTCTCTGTACAAGTTTCTCATCATGGTCGATTGCCTGTTTTCTAACATGGCTCCCAGTGTGAACAGTGCCAATGCTAATCCTGATGTGATAGATGCTCTTGTCACCATGCATGATGGACAGGGTTCGAAAGTATCATCCTCAAAGAACTGAGGACCTTATAGCACAGGCAAAGCTAGATGAGGTTTAAAGCACAATTGGCTCTATACCAGTTAAGCCTGCTGACCATGTTTTCGTGGCTTCGGTTAAAAGCAACCCGAGACTTATTTATTACACAGCAGAGTATGTGGCTAGAAAGTGCGTCTCAAAGTTCGCATGAGTACAAGGCGAAGTGCTTCAGTTTTGAGAAAACTGTTGCAGCTGCTGCGCAGCTTCCCTCGTAATTTATGGGGCACTGCGACTGGGGTGGACTTTTGTATAAGTCCTGACACCTGTACAATTGCATTGCCGCAATTGAGAACTTGTTTGCCGAATGTTTCAGCATTTTGAAGCTGTACAAGGAGAGCATCCCCGTCATCCTCCCATTGGTAAAAACTAATATTCTGAACTCAAGATCTGTCAGCTGTCCAGACCAAAAAGAAGTAGTGAGCATCTAGCTCGTTTCATTCTACATGCTCACTCGCCTTCACTTCCTAGTGAAGGGAATCAACAGTGAGAATGCCTTGAAGAGAGTGCGAGTGAAGCACTTAAAGCTAAGCAGGACTACACAACAGAGCATCACTGGCATGTGCGTCCTATTAGTACAATTATGCCATCCAGTTAATTTTCTACCATTAGGGGTGTGTTGGGGCCAGTGTCAGTTTATTCATCATTGTTCAAGTACTACATCCAGCAGCTATGCGGCTCCCTGACAAATGAATTTGCTATTGCGAGTAATGGTGGCTTCAATATCTTTCACAACATTTTTGTTCTGGGGCAGCCAGAACCATAGATATCGATCCGCTCTTACAATGTAGCCCATTTCTTAAGTGACAGTGACGAAGACTTTTCCAAGACATCTAACCCTTTCCAGTCTGTTGCCAGCCCTTGTCCCACCCACGCAACACGGCCATAGAGGTCAACTGTAGAGCTCCCATGCACAATATGCCACTTCTTAAAGGGACTGTCTACCGCTCTGAAAAATTTTTCCAACTGTGGTGAAAATGAGAAGATTGTTCATCACTTCGGTGGCAACGAGCATGCTTTTGTCCCATAAAAAAGGAACATATTTTTAATTTGATGTTGAAAATCGTGAAAGAATGGCCGCTAGCGTCACCCAACGGCGATGTGGTTCAATCTACTGGTAGGACAAGAAATCCTCGCAGGTAGAATCATTTTGCTTAAAAACAAACATGTATAACTTAAAATTGTTTTTTTACGCACTTGAGGCAGCTTTCAGTTGCGTCAGAGAGTAATTTTTCGCCTTTTTTTCCTCACGCGTCTGAAAAGGCGCCCGGCGGCGCTGCTTGCGGCACCGCCTTCGATCTCGTCTGCTTCAACTAATGCGATATGCCATGCAGCCCTCCGCGCTGGTCGTACCGTGCCGCTGTGTTGCTGTTAGGATGTCTCACCTGTGCTGCGCGGTGAAGGCGTGCCTTTATAGTCCCCTTTTGATGAATCAACTTGGCTTGGATTGCAGCAGCATTGCCAAAATGAACGCATAGACTGCGATTACAGCAGAAGTGTTGCAAAAGAAGTGTTCTGTAATCGTATAATAAGGCTTCATTTAACCACTAGAGCGCTGAAAACGACTGTTAGATTCATTACATTAGTGTTCAGCGAAAATAATGTAATCCTACAGAAATCACATGTGCTTTCGGTTTTAATTTTTACCGGCACTACAATCATCATCGCGTTCACCAACCAGTGCTGTGGGCATGTTTCACGCCAACGGAAGAAGACCGAACGCAGATCGAAAAATTCTGTCTTAAAAGTTTCTACTTACTTTCCAGAGAAACCGCAGCAGGGTTAGACACTTCAGGCTGTATGTTTTCAATTGCAGTACAAAACAGAAAAGCGATGAAGGACGGTAGACAGTCCCTTTAAGGAGTAAATGAACTTCATTCTGTCAATGTTTATTTTATTTTGCACAAGGACATCGCACAATATTCAGCTCGGGCCTTCTGGACATGTGAGTGCTCTCACAGGTGCGCTGTTCGCTGCAAAGCATTGCCCTTTTTTCACCACACAACTTTTACAGCAGTAATGAAGCATTTCATGAAAGCTGTAATTATTTAGTGATGAAGAGAATTGTGCGCCTCTGTGAGATTATGATTACAGTGATTCGACAGAAGGGAGTGACGAAGACAAACGAGAGCGCTGCAGCTGACCATGTGGATGCCTACTTTGCGATCTACAAATTTTCTCGCAAGTAGGTGAAATGGTGGCAAAAGCATTTTTGCTGGCTTCTCAAAGTTTCAATTGTCAATAGTTTCATTTTGATGCCAACGCAGAAGCTGAACCATGGAAAAAGAGCAGCGACGCCTGCTGTGCCGCCGTAACCTCATCCATCGGCTGGTGGGTTGATTGAGGATCTGTGCCAATAAGTGGGGCCCGTCTGCACATTTCGAGTGTGAGGAATGACTGGATGAGAAGAACCATTTCATTTACAATTTCCCAGGCCAAACCAGCAAGAGCCGCACTGTTTGTAGTCATCAAAAAACAAAAGCGGGTGAAAGGGAAACCGTGTTTTTGTGCAAAACTTGCAGTAATAACCCCTGGGTTCTACACACGAAGATGTTGCAAGTGGTGTCACACCTCTAAAGGAGTTACAAAGAAATGTGGTAAGCCACTGTTTTGTAGAAATGCTAGCGCAGTGAGAGTGTTCACAGTTGATGGAAGATCTCCCCCCTTATCCCCACTGTTTTCGACAGCGCCATCCACGTATCGCTAAAAGCCAGTTTCGAAGCTATTTGTCATATCTTCCCTTGTTCCCACTCACCTTGCTCATGAAAGTACATTGTGGAGAAAACCGCGCTTCGGCGTCTAAAGGTACCAGAGAAAGAGACGCAAAACCCAGCACCCATGTTTCGTAACGTGTTCTCTTTCACTCACATTAACTTCTTCGTCGTCGTTACCGAAAGTCCTTCCATGCGCGTGACATTCCCGCGGGAGGTTTAAACAATTTCCAACATACATCACAGCAGCACCAGGTAATAATTCCAGAATATATATACAGTAGAACCCCGCTGTTGCGTTCCCGTGTGCTGCGTTTTCCTGGCTGTTACGTCGTTTTCGGCCGGTCCCGGCACAGCTCCCATAGGATCCAATGCATTGGGAACCCCGCTGCTGCGTCGCAACTGTGGGACCGTTCCCGCATCATACGTTGCGAAGTGCCACGACGCGCCGGCCCGAACGGCCATGTTGTCTTTCATGTAGCTTGGCTTGGCGGCTTGACAATGGGATTGGCCGCCCAAAGTGCCGGGGGCAACACCTATGACGTATTTTCGGTTCATGCCAGCAAAAGCATGACCTTTGAGATCCGTATTTGCACTCTAAGAAAGATTGTGTCTATGACGCGTTGGGGCCCTAAAATTGGTTTTGGCATCTGTAAAAGTAAGGTCTCCGAGACCTGTTTTTGTTTTCTTGGGATGTCACGCTGGCTTAAACTTATCGCCACCGGGTCGCGCAGGCGGCCCGATTCAAAGGGTATAGCCCGATCGCCATCACCATCGCCCATGTGTGCCCGTGCTAAAGTCCCTAGATTTTTCCCTAGAGACTTTAGCCCGTGCTACCCGTGCTTGCTGCGGTCTTCTCGCATTGCCTTTGTTTCGTGTCGGTCGTTGCGCAGGTTATACGAGCGTGCAGCATAGTGCCTTTACACTTCCAACGCTCCAAATAGTCTTCAAACAGGATGACATCAAGAAAGCGGAAATCACTTTCGCTGCAAGAGAAGTTGAACATTCTCCGCGCTGTGAAAGAGAACCCGATGTGGAAGACGGTGTGCATAGCGAAGGAGTTAGGACTGACGCCTTCCACCTTGAACTCCATCGTTGCAAAACGGATCGAAATTGAAGAAAATGCCCGAACCTTCGACGTCAAGTGCAAGCAAGCCCGGAGTTCGGAGCACGTGCAGCTTGACAAGGCCGTTTTCGAATGGTTCAAACAAGCCAGGGCCGCAGGAGTTAACTTCAACGGTACCATCCTGCGAGAGAAGGCACTCGAGATCGCCGACAAGCTCGGTATCGACGGTTTTTGTGCATCTAACGGTTGGATCGACCGTTTCAAAAACAGACATGGATTATGCTACCGCACTGTCAACGGAGAGGCTGCAAGCGTGGACACGGAGACCGTTGAGGCCTGGAAAGAGACCATGGTCTCTTTCCAGGCCTCAAGGACTACGAGCCGAGAGACATATTCAATGCCGATGAAGCAGGCCTTTTTTTCAAGGTACAGCCCTCTAAGACGCTGAGCCTAAAAGGCGAGGCTTGCCACGGTGGAAAATGCAGCAAGGAACGACTAACGGTGCTGCTGTGCTGCAACTCCGATGGTTCGGAAATGATGAAACCGTGGGTGATAGGAAAGTTTCGAAACCCACGCTGCCTTAAAAATATCCGTCACCTGCCCTGCCACTACAACAATAATACCAAGGCGTGGATGACGTGTTCACTTTTTGAGGAGTTCTTGAGATACATGGACTCTAAGATGGGCTGCCAGAACAGAAAAGTCATTCTTTTTCTCGACAACTGCTCCACACATCCCAAGGACACTGCGTCGCTGCGGAACGTAAAGGTAGTTTTTCTTCCTGCCAACACCACAAGCCACCTTCAGCCCTTGGACGCTGGAATAATAAAAATGTAAAGCACTTCTACCGCAAGTGCATTGTAAAGCGGTCCCTGGCCAGCGTGGAGCGTGGGCAGCAGCCGGCAGGCGTCACCATCTTAGATGCCATGCATTATTTAGCATCGGCGTGGAGCGCCGTCACTGCTGCTACAGTTGAACACTGCTTCAACAAGTGTTTCGGTGTGCGCGCAGATGACACAACAGAAGCTGTTGGAGACGGTGCGTTCGCAGACTGCGACGAACTGAACACTGCCATGGAGACTGTTGGTGCCAGTGGAATCGCGTACAGTGACTACGCTTCTGTTGACGACGCCGTTGTCACCTCCGCGATGTTATCCGTCGACGACATCGTGGCTGAGTGCGCCAGTGACGAGGAAGTTGAGGAGGAGGAGGAGGTGGAGGAGGTGGAGGTGGAGCGGATACCGGAGCCAACGTTCTCATCGGCCGTAGCGGCACTGGATTTATTGCGAAGATATGTGCGCACCAGTGACGATGGCGAGAGCCACATGGCACTACAGGTGCTTGAAAAACGCCTTGTGCTTGTCGGGCGTGAGAAGATGCGCCAGGCAACGCTGCATGATTTTTTCAAGCGAAAGAATTAAATAAAACTATGTGCAGTTCACCACTACTCTTATTTCTCAATTTTTCGCGTTTCTCGGCTCTTGCGTTCTCGGCTCCTACGTTTTTTTTACGGTCCCGTGAAAAACGTATCAGCGGGGTTCTACTGTACTACATAGGTTCTTTGCTACTACATGGCATCATAAAACTTTTGGAACACACTGTTATGATGTACTGCCAGAGGTGAAGCCCAGGATAGGACACAACACTTGCTGATATTGTCACAGACTGTTCTGTGATGAGAAAGTTGGAGAAGAAAGGCCTGTGGTCAAGCTGCAGTGAATTTGTGGAGAACTTGTGACTGCCACGGATGTTTTCGGCAAGCTTGGGTGCCCCTTTGCACCTTGCATTAGTACACTGCTCAAATTCATGGTCGGTTACATATACCTCTGACAGTTGCCGTGAGAGCTGCGAACACATGCAATTCACACGCTCCTTTCTTGACGTGTTTCTAGACCCGGGACTTCAGAATTGAGGACATGGAGTGGTGTGGTGGAGTGCTACTTTCTGTGTGCCCAAGTAAATCTGAAGAGGCAACCTACACTGCAGCACGATGTCAGGATGTGTGGTCTCTCTCTAAGAACAAAGGTGGGTGCATTATTCATGGCCAAAATACTCGCTTTAAGCAGCCAGACGACTGTACATCTCTAGGTCAGCACTAAGTGCATGTGTCTGATCAGGATGCCCAAAGGCAGCACTATTTAACACGAAATAGTAATATTAAACATTTATGCACGTCATATTTTTCTGGTTAGCAGGTCTCACGATTCCATTTAAGGAAACAATATGAGGCCGCAGCTATCTACAATGTAGCCAGAGGTTATCCTTTCTCTTTTCTTCCCTGAACTTCCACCATGCTCTTTGGCGGAAAACGGGTGCGCGTTGCAATCGAGGGCGCGGTAGAATCGAGTAAATATGGTAAATGTGGACATTTGAGCAACCTACCCGTTGGTGGTCTAGTGCTTTTCTAGAGCAGACAAATTACTGCCGTGGATCGTCAATGATCAGTTTGGCATCCATGGATCTGCATCCCTCTCAAAGTCTTGTACCAGGGCAACAACTCTGCCACAGGTGCATTCATCAGTGCTTTAAACCAAGAGTGGAAGCACTACGCAGACAGCACACCCAGAGACTAATTTTGAAGAGGAAGAGTCAAAGGTCGCAGAGGGCTCGGGGGCCATGAATGCTGAAGGTATCAATGAGGCACTTACTAAGTACAGTGGAGGGGAAGAGACCACTTAAACACGAGAGAAGCAAAATGAAGGCACCTTTGTTTTAAAAAGACTTGGCAGTGTCCAGAAGAACATAGAGAAAAGGACGTCTTTGAATCTTGGTCTCCCTCAGTGATTGACTGACCTCTACTGGGCAACAAGATGGGCATTTTGCATTCGACGGCAAATAAATAATAAATAATTTCAATTCAAATGACTACATGCCACTAATGAAAAGGTTAAAGAGGAATTTGTCAATGCCACTAGTAAGCAGAAGAAATCACAAATCCTGACCGTGACACCCAATCTTGCTCCAGAGAAGAGATCGCAAATTTCTTTGGGGCTTCGAAATGGCAAGTGCGCAGAAGCTGAGGTCAGACTTGGCAACTCGGAATCACACTGAGAAGACAGGGCCCTTCTACAATGATGAAGTCATGAGTGAAACAATTTATGAGGACGATTTCAATTTCCGTCTTCCTGGAAAAAAGGGTGTGCTATGTGGCCAACAAAAGTGCCTGCTCCTGTTGAACATAAAGAAAGTACAATGTGAGTAGGGAGAGATTTCTGGATGTTGTCGATTTCCTACATTCACAAATTTGAGGTCTTTGCCTGACGTTTTAGCAGGTGGAAGCGGAACACATACTGTGAGTCTGCATGAATCACCAGAGCGTCAAGATCTTCATGCAGGCAGCTTGAAGAAACACAGTGAAGAATTACTTGCCACCATATCATGTGCACTAGACAATCAAAGCTGCATATTCAATATGTCTAAAAGCTGCCCAGGAATGCACAGCACAGACGCTGTGCTGTGGCACTCATCAGCTCTTGACAAGGATGTGGCCCATTTACAAGTGCAGCATTGCTTGCTTGAAACAGCTCTGTTGACACTGGATGAGTTTTATGATAAGATTCTGCAAATGCTAAAGCGCATAAAAGACACATCACTACACTGGCAAATGGGAGGCACCATACTAGCGTGAACTCAAGAGCAGCCCTACAGAACACGAAGTAATCGTTGCGACAAGTTTCGCCTTAAATTGCAGCTTCATAGTATAAGGTGCTTGATAGTCTTGTAACTGGGTGAGCATGCCAGCCATAATCTGCCCCTTTGCGATTTATTTCGCCCACAAGGAAGCACTTGTGGGTGAAAAAATTCAGGACATTCTGTGGAAATTTGGAAATTGCTGTGAAGTCAATCACTGTGATCATGGAATGTCTGAACCATGATTCTGTTGTCGCTAACGCACTCTTAGCACAGCTACTCAAGACAGTGAAGAATGAAATCCCTAAAAATTACAAAAAATTCACTAGTTGTATGATGGTGCACCCTTCACAATATAAAAACAAATAACATCGCAAATGTTTGACACCATGATAGGGATTTTGGTATCTGGGTTGCATGGAACCTTTTCACTACTTCCAAAGATAGAGTGGATATGCCTGCATCAGATGGACAGTACATTATATGGAAACACCAGGAAGGATCAAATTATGATGCCAGCTCAGCTCTTCACACAGCTGGACAGTAAAATCAGAAACATCACACTGTGACAGCAACAACTCGTTGATTTGTGGGAGTTGGTTCATCTTGTGAATCCCTTCGACTTTTGATCATTGATGACGTTGTTCATCATGGTATATTGGTGTTCTTTCAATAAAATTTTCAGTTGGCAGTCAGCGCTCATCTTATCGACATTCATTCTCTATTCTTTTCCTAGCTTTTTTCACACTGCTTCAAGTTAGAATCATTGCATCCCTTTGTGTGTTGAGCAGCACTGTTCAAGGAAAAAGAGCTGACTTGCACAAGGATTCAGTGAAGTAAATCCTATTAAATGCACATGGAAGTTTCATTTCTTCATGCCCATTTCAGCCTACACTGCTCTGCCAGGAATTACTTCATGTTTAATGAAATCACTTAACAAAGTGTTGAGGTAGTTTGTGACCACATATAACCCAACACTGAAGGCAGAAACGTCAGATAAATGCAAAGTGCTTGCTGGGAAATCCTTATGTTGTATACATTTAATGTTCTCTCAAGCACGCTACGCAATGGCAGTCTAAGCGTACTTGTTCCCACAACTTTATGCTTTGAAGAGTCGCATATGCTCCCTTTGATAATTCGGTATGTAACAGTAAACTATCGTGAAGACGAACTCAGTTAAGATGAATTAGTGCTCATGGGAACGCTTGTTTTATTTTCCGTAGACTCAATGCAAAAAAAAAACATATGCTTCAGACGAACCACCGAACAGGCACTCTTCCGTTAGAACGAAATTTCGCTCTGACAAACAAGGCTGGAATTCTGCGCAACGAACATTGCACTCTCGGTGGGGCATTCAGGCGACCGAGGCAAAGCAAAAAAAATGCTTCCTGGTGCAAAGACGCGAAGGAAATCACGACGCCGAGGGAAGGGAGGGAGTGAGATAAGCGTAAGAGACAGGTCGGCGGATAAACCCCTCCAGCTCCAGCCTGTGGGAGGTGCCAGCTTTATCAACAAAGAAAGCACCAAAAAGAGTTTGGGAACCCCAAGCCATTGCGTCCTTTTCTATTTTCCCCACATGCTTCGGTTCCCTGACGGAGTACAGCAGAGAACTGAAGAACCTGGGGCCCCAAAGGGGCCATCTCATCTGGAAACGCAAGAGGAGTAGGGAAAAAAAAAAAGGCACAACGAAAGGGACAAAGGGAACAAAAATTGCCTGCACGTTAGAATAGAGTACGAAATTGAAACCAGTTTGCGCTAACACTCACGTCAGAGGGATCAGATACCGTTGACATGGCCCTCACACAATAGCGACCGAGCACATTTTGTCGTCGGTTCGCGTTGGTTTGCGCGGGAGCTGTGCACGTCACATCTGCTCCCAGTGAAGTGTAAATTGTTGTGTGGCATTTTCATTACAAAAGTGCGCAACAAAGGAACGTTATTTTGAGCACTGAATATAGCTGCGTCGTGTCATTTTACTGTGCCTGAGGCTTGTGAACGTGAGTACCGCGAAGGGAGATCTTCAGCTGGCCTTCGATCAGGAAGAGTTACTACGGGCCGAAAAGTGGAAAATATCCGGACCTCGCAGAAAAGCTTGGAGACTTTCTTAAGAGACTCGGCGTATATTGACTTCGTCAAGGCAACAGCACACAGTCGAGGCATACCAGAAGTGATCTTGGAACCAGCAAACAGGCTCACAGAAGAAAATGAACTGCCAGGAGATAAGATTTCATTCTTTGATGACAAATTGTGCTTGTCTCGCTCTCTTTTTTGTCTAACCATCAACATAGAGGTGCGTAACAGTTTTATCGTTAAAATGTGGTAGCAGTATCTTCATCAGCATTTTTATTCATTAACGCGCGAAATTGGGTGCACGTACGAAATTTAGTGCACGTTAGATCATGTAAGTACGCCACTTGAAGGCATAGCTTTTTATCGAGTTGATCTAAATAGATGGTTTTTCTTATTTCCAAGGCATTGTAAGCCTACTCCATTCGGTGTCTTCGAGTAACATATGTATTTAGATGCAGTTGGCACGCTAGCATGTCTACTTTTCGGGGGAACTTCTGATAAGACGAACAAATGACGGCTGTCCGTTCGAGTTTGTCTTAATGGGAGTTTACTGTATACACATTTTCCTGAGCATACCACTGCTCGTACATGTGGTCCTGTCACACAATAAGCCAACAATGTCAGAAGCTGTTCTTGGGCACCTGTATATTTCTTGTTCGTCATCCCGAGCATACTATAATTGTAACCAAATTAGTACCTATTAACCAGGCCATCAAGGCCGCACGACTTTTGAGCCCTCACAAGCTGCTGACATACACCTTGCAACTTTCGTCGCCTGTGCCCAGAGTTTGCTTCAAGAGTAACCGCATGCTGTGCGGCAAAGTGGAACAAGAAACGCCAAGTGCATTCGGAGGGTCAACTTGAGCGATTTAACTTCAAAAATTCAACTTGAACGGGGTACAATAGTGAGGTCATTCTTTGATAATTTAAAGGGGCCCTGCAACACTTTTCGAGCATGCTCAAAAAGCGCTGCCGATCGGTAGTCGAGGCTCCCGAGACCACGCGAGCCAAATATTATAGCGATGCGCACGGCCTGGAATTTACAATAAATTCTCAAAGTCAGCTTAAATCGCTCCCTCTTCTCTCGACAAATGATGTATAGTCCGCAAAATATGACGCGATTGTCGGCAGTTCCACCATTGGCTGATGTTATAATCACGATAACACCCTCATTATTACTTTCGTTGTAATTTTGAGTTCAATAAGTAGATAATATGTATGTTATATTCTGTTATCGCGTAAAACCACCGAACAACATTAATATTAGCACTTCCGGTCTCACCGACAGCTCGTCTGCTCGTAGTTGCGTGGTTCCGTTTTCTTCGCCATGCGCAGTGCCGAAAACGTGAATATTTCTGTGCTTTTGACCATCGCCGGTTGCGTTGAGAGTGGCAGCCGTTCGAGTGTTGCCTCGTCAGCTGGGAACTGCATCGTCGGCACGTTCTCAAGATCGACCGAGGCAGCCGTGCAGCATGTCTCCGATAACAATGCTGGCGTCCAGTAAAGGCGGAGTATGGGCCGAAACCGATCTCAGCTGTCATTCATTCCAAACGATGCGCGCAGGTTTGCTTCCATGGTTGGCCAAAGCGATGAAAACACTACGGCGTTCGAGGTGCACACCCAACATTACCAAACCGACGCGCAGTTTCAAGCACGCGCGATCGGCTCCGCTCGACGAGAACGACGCAAGCCGACCGGAAGTGGCGGCACAGACCACGTGGTTGCGCCCAGACGTCAGAGAGAAAAAAAATGAAGAACAAATTTCCGCCGGCGCTCTTGGGCGGAGCCTCGCTCGTCTGCGCTCCCTCCCTCGACTCGCTGCCTAGCTCTCCGCGCGCTCGCGGCGTTGAGTTGAGGGAGAAAGCTGCGGAACGTGATCTCTACACCACTTAGACTTGACGGATTCGAAAAATCTTGCGGCATATGACTCGTGAAGAGTCATACGTCAATAATGAGACTATTCCAATATAACTAAGAAAGGTGTTTCAGGGCCCCTTTAAAAGATGTTGCAGGGCCATTTTAATGTGATGCCAAGGTACAGCACCATATTAAAGGAAAACCAAACCAGGTTGTATGCAACATAAGAAACCAAAACCGAGTCTTGTATACAACTCCTAACATACCAGTCAAGCAAGATCTTAGTTGCCTACACTGCACAGATAAAACAGGAAGAAAAAGAAAGGCCGTGGAAGCATTTCACAGCCTGCAGTCGTTTAGACATCCAACAGCACCTCCACCAGATGTAAAGTGGTAGTGACGGTGAAGAAAGAATGCAGCTAGTAAAAACGAAATGCTTCATTGGGCAAACTTGTGCCCAGAAAAAGACGTAACACTCAAAATGCAGCAAGAGCGGCAAGCACAGACGTCGGTCATCGGTAATCTGTTCAGCTGTAAGGCGCGTCGGCATCGAAGATTCCAGCGTTATTGCTGGTGACCGCGTAAGTTTCAGAATGAACTCCAGCGTTCGCGTTGTAAATGTAATCTAATCAGAAGAGTGTAAAATAATCGAGAAGCTTCCCAGACATTCTAGCTTGGCCTGCACAAGGCAGGGGTTACACGTGGAATGGGTCAGATACATAAATGCAGAAAAAGAAGCGCGTAGCAATATTCAGAGAGCTATCACCTGTATTGATCACGTTGATGTCGAGGACCAAGTTATTCTTCCTGAGGATGACTGTGTACAGCACCAGGAACCTGAAACAGAAAGTGGATGGGTGCAGTGCGAACACAGACTGCTTATTTCACATGGAAGACACAAAAAAGTGCAGGCAAGTGCCAACCATCCAAATAACTTTAATGATGTTACAATAGACTCTCAATAAATGAAACTCTCTTAAATGAAATTGCTGCTTAAATGGAACAACTGCCTCTAACATGATTGGTTTCGTGCTTGAATTCTGCACCCCTTTTCATCTCTCAGTAAACGAAACTCCTGTTAAATGAAACATATTTTCCTGGTCCCTTCAGCTTTCGTTTAACAGGAGTCTACTGTACTTGCAGAAACCGACTTACAGTCATCACGGCAAGAGTACTGTTCCTTTTACCCGCTGGATGATACTAGCTGCCCAGGCACAATTAAAACCTCGGAAATTACAATTTTAAACTGTCAATAGCAGGCTATTGATGGGAATAGGCAGGCATATGTTAAACAGACAAAGAAAAAAGCTGATTGCGTTTTTCAGTTTTACACAACAGGAGTGGCCCAAGTACACAATGTTCTTTTACTGCACAGTATTTGCTTGTACTGGCGAACCCAGATATATCAAACCTGAACGGGATCACAGAAAAGTTCTATATATATAGGTACTTCAATATATAAAATATTTTACATTTCCTAAGTACATTCCAGGCGATTTTACAACTGTTCGATATAATAATATAATTCGTTAAATGTAGGTGTGATATATGTGGGTCCGACTGTAACGCGTTGTGAACATAATCTAGCTATCGCACTGATTTAGTGTTGTTGTTACCAGAAACATTTCCGTCACAAGTACAAATCGTTAAAATTCATTTTCATTTAGATACTGCACTTAAGAGGACTCCAGTGCGAGTTAGTTAATTCACGATGTCAGCACTTGTTTGCGTCTTGTTGTGTCTCTGTCTTTCGTCCTCGTATGTTTTGCGCTGCAAAATACTTGCTCTAGATCCTGCATGTTTGTTCAGCTTTAAATGTTTCCGTTTGCTTAGTGATGAGTGTGTCTCCAACAAATGTGACGCTTAGTGTCACAATCATCAGTGTCACTTTGTTTATTCTGTAAGCCAGTGCCATGGGACGGCCCTGTCTGGCATATTCGTTGTTCCCTCGTGAATCTATTTGTGCTCTGTGCTGCTTTTTTTTTTTTGCTCTGCTTCTCTGTGGAATTGAGCGAAATACGACAGTTCACTGTAGCATTGAAGAAAAAGGCGACAGAGTTTGCGGACACACGCGTTAAGTCTGGCAGCACGGTGCGAGTTCGGAGTTCCTCTGAAAATTATTCGCTACTGGCGGATGCAGAAGGACCGCATCCCAACATGCAGCAGCCAGAAGAAAATCTTGTTTCAGGGTCGGACCACAGCTTATCCAGAGCTGAAGACGAAGATCCTAGTGCACCCGAAGGAAAGCTGTCATGGCAGCACACTTACGAGGGCACAGTCAAGGACTTTCTATCATGGCTATCATGGCAGTGACATTTTATGAAGATAACGCCTGCACCTTTTTTTCTTTAACAGCGAAGCTGTTTAGCAAGTCGTTCCTTGTCCGACGAACGAAAAAAGCCATCATCATCTTAAACGAGTATGCGCCACAGAAATTGGGTAAATCCAATACAGTAAAACCTCGGTGATACAAATCTCGCGGGGTTACCAAAATATTCGTATCATCCGAAATTCGTATCACCAGAAAACATAAAAAATTAGTATGCGACAAAAGAAAGTTGGCATACGTTTTTATTTAGTGTTTCTCAGGATCACAGCGACGTCATGAACAGCTTTGAATGATTTTCAGTAATGTTTCTAGACGTCAACAATCATACTTGTACTCGTAATCATACTTGTACCAGATGTGTTGTGCCCCGTGACCGCTGGTAGCCCGTTCCTAATTTTTCTACGCTTTTCTACATGACACCAGAGTACTGCGGTGAAAGTGACTTAAGAAGCGCTTTGCACACGACAGATAGAGGCCAAGCTCCTTCGCCAAGACCATCCGCTTCGTCTCTTGCGGTCTTCATCCACGTTTCGTGAGACTTCATGACGGACCCGCAGCCCAAGTTTCAGTCTTGTTTCATAGAACGTCTGATTGCGGGGACAAGGCTTGTATTGACGTGGCAGGCACGTGTTAAAGGCCAACTCCGGCGATTTTTTGGCCATGTCAAAGTAATGGTGCTTTTATGTTCCTGAGACGCTCCTGTTACGGGCCCGATAGCAGAAGTACTCGGCAAATTGGAGAATAATTTTAAATAAGCAAAAAAGCGCAACACCGAAACCGAAACCCAACCGAGTGTACTGTCTACGTATGACGTAGATGTTGTTACGAACGAACCGGAAGTCGTACAAGGCATGCCGGTCACGCCGGCGCGGAGTATGAAAACTGTGACAGCCGGGACGACCAGCGAAGCGCCGGCCAAACCCACGCTGTCGGTCGCCTTGTGCACAGCAGACGCTCGCTGTAGCGGCCTAAGCGCCGAAGTTAGCGGTGCCCTCGGCTGCCTCACTTCCACCGCCTTGCCAACACTGACGTCACAGACGCAATGTTGCCAATAATTGTGGGAAGCCAGGAGGGCGTTTGCAGACAATCTTTAAAATTCATTTGCAAACAATCTGCGCATGTCTCAAGCCTGTAATTTGGCATAAATGACGGAAACGTGCAAAGGAACGTACCCAGCGAATTTCACTGAGATCCATCGACCTCGAAAAATCGCCGGAGTTGGCCTTTAACACACTACAATGACGCTGCTGCATCGAGCACAGGAGCACGCGTCAACCCGTCGAAAAAGAAAAAAGAAAGTGCGACGTCAACGTCATCTGTAATATAAACGCGAAGGTGCATAAAGGCCTCCAAGATTCGCGTGCACTATCTCGGAGGCTACGACGCACCGTTGATGGTCGCGCAGCGCGCATGCCCGCACCCGCGCGTGACTGCCACGTCTTCCGCGACAGCCCGTGCGGCCCCTGTTCGTACCTGTGCTCCAGCCTACATTCGTATAAAACATCAGGGGTGCAAATCGGTTCGCAACAGCCGTACTCCAATACATTGCAGGTTAATGGGCCTTGTCCGGGACCACAGAAAAATTCGCACACCCCGAAATTCGTACGAGCCGTGATCGTATCACTGAGGTTTTACTGTACTCACCACTGATCCACTAAAAATGAAGGCAAAAACTATCATCATCATAAACGGGTATGTGCCACTGCGAAGCTACAGCGGAGAGACGAAGACCCCGGGTACTACAACGAGAGAATACTAGGTAATGGGAAAGGCAACGGCGGTTGCGAGAAGACCCCCAAGTGATGGAAGGCCTACGCCAATGACGTGCCCGTAGCTCTATGAGAGGTGCAAACGCTTGGTTTCAGCACGAGTTTGTCTCTGCTCTGGAGTTTGTACATCCGTGTCGTGTCTGTGACTGTCCGTGGTTTAACTCGAGCCTCTCTGCGCTGAGAATCACCGTAGAAACAACCTACCATCACCTAGCTAAAGCCTAGCAATGACCTAGAAGCAACCTAGAAACAACCTGCATCAACTAGCTAAGGCCAAGAAACAACCTAGAAGCAACCAGATTAGTCTTCAGAATCATCCAGCTTCGCTGTTTCAAGCCTTGTGTGGCTTAGTACAAACTTCCGCCATTTTGACATCTAGCATGTGAAACCAGCGTGTAAACAAACATGCGAATAAATGTCGTTAGTGCATGGAATTTGATGCTTTTGATACAGTCGAACTCCGCTACAACAAACTCCGCTTCAACGAAATTTCCGGTACAACGAAAAATTCTCGGTTCCCCGTCAACAGTCCATAGGAGTCCAATGCATAAATATGCTCGCCACAACGAACACTTTTTCTGCTGCCGTTCCGCTTCAACGAAATTTGACGATGCCATTCGGGGCTCAAAAATTTAATTTACTGTGCAATAAACACAATCTCGGGACATTTTGATTCATTTTAGACCATAAAAATACGAATTCAAAGTCTGAATCGCGTGTTGGAACCGCCAGAAACCGCCGCTGTTGACTGAGCATGGGGGCCGCCATTGCTTGATAGCGACGCCGATCAGACTGCCCTGCTTTCGCAACTGGCTTGAGTTGCTTCTGAGTCGCAGACAATCCGAAGCCAAAGCTCAGTTGTCGACACAGGGGTGCAATCGCGAAACGATAGCTTTTCCGATGCCTTTGCAATACTTTTCGTGCTTTTTGCGCTTCGCTAGTGGTCAGAGCCACGGTACATCCGCCACATCCGCATTATCAACAGGAGCAGCCCTGGGGTGCAGTCGTGGAATGGTGCCTTTTCCAATGCCAATGCTTTTCGTGCTTTTCGCGCTTGGCCAGTGCAACCGGTGGTCGGAGCAACAATTCATCCGCGTTATCAACGGGATCAGCCAGCCGCGAGTGGTAAATAAGAATAGCATCGAATAAGGCGTAAGTCATCGATCCGCGATAGCACGCCTGCATGTCGCCGTTGTCAGCGAATAGCTAGTGTTAGCGTGTTGGTGCAACTGTGCAGTTCGTGTTGCGCGTCCATGCTTGTTTGATTCGTTCGCGGAAGCCGTTGTTTCTGCGTGCTTCTCAACGTGGCGTCGCTATGCATATACGAGAATCGCGCCGTAACGCTGCTGGGTATGCAAAGGAAGCAGCAGACACTATTTGAATACTAGCTCAGGTCAGCCATATTTTTTTCGATTTCACTACAACGAAATGTTCACTTCAACGAACATTTTTCCGAGCACCGTCAATTTCGTTGTAGCGGTGTTTGACTGTACTTGGATTTTGGCTTTTGATACTTTGGCCATTTCATAGACTCATTTTTCGATTTTCAGTACTTTCAGGTCGGTGAGTTAACATACATTCTGGTTCTTACGGCAGTGCATATCCACTCCATTGATTCTTTTGCAACATTCATCGTGATGCCATGCATAATATTGATGAAGCATGACGTTAGGTGGACGGGCACCTCAGCATTCTGTAGGGCGGCATCGGTTGTTCTCACGTGCATTCAATCCACATACACAGAAGGCAGGGCACACGAGAAATGCAACATAATCTTCTGGCAAAATGTGTGCTGCACACTACTACACTGCTATCGCTATCAGTTGCTAACAGACTCCTTCAGACAACCGATCAAGTGGGCATAGCGTCTTGTGAATGCCACACCAAGACGAATGCGGTGAATCATACATGTGATGTTTCGCTTTAGCTTGTGAGGCATACAGAACTTCACAGGTCCCGATTGTGGTCACTGTCAGTTACCAGAAACCAACGCCTCCTATAAAAAAACTATGCCTGGGATGTGAGCCGCAGAAGCGCTGCCCTACCCTTTCCATTGTCCTCCCTTCCACTCGGTACAGTCTCTAGAGCCTCTCGCGGCGAATTCTTGGAACCTGCAGTGGCGCGTCGTCGCGCCGCCGGTAACTCGAGCAGATGACGCGACGCGACATCGTGTCCACTCTTTTTCGTCTGTCTCTGTTGTTTAGCGCTTTGAAGTTGTGTCATGATCCACTCACCCTTGCCTGTCCTTGCCCTTGCACGAGCGGACGCGATTCATGCTACATATTGCAACGTTGAGACGCTCTTGGACGAGGTGACTTGAGAAAACACTAGCCGTAATGTGGACGAACATGTGGCCATAAACATACTTCCGGCGAAATTTCTTGAGTGGTCACGAAAGCAGTATGTGCACGGTCGAGCGTCGGCGGAAAGAATGCCAGCGTTAGTGAAACTAACGGAGGAGTTAATAAAACTAGAGCGCGAAGAAACGCATCTCGAACGCACTAGCAACGCGACGCCGTAAACGAGCTGGAAACGATGCTGCGCAAATAAACAGACATCGACAAAAATAAACGCATGAGGCAAATGCTATACAACGCCCGTTCTTGGGGAGCTTTTTTTCGTGCGTTTATAAAAAAACGACAGGCGCTACGAAAGACAAACACATGAGAGAAGAGACGGGACAGGCGCTGTTCTCTCACATGTTCGTCTTTCGTAGTGCAAAAGTCAAGATGTTAAGTACTCACCAACTCTCCCAACAACAAGTTCTTACTAAATAAAAAAAAAAAGAGTTGCGGGCTTGACTTTCCACGAGATACCATCGGACAGCAGTTTGTGTGACCAGTGGCTCAAGGCGATTTCGAGAGAAGACTGGGTGCCAACAAGTAACGTTGTAGTGTGCAGTCTTCACTTTCGCACTACGCCCTGTTTTATCCATAGATGCTTGTAGGCCTTCGCAGATTCGTGGACTGTGTGCTTCCTCATCGGAGGTCGGTCGCGAAACCCCTTGAACTTCGCGTTCACAGGATTGTGGAAGAGCTCGTGGGCTTACCGGTGTTGAACTGTGCAAACACAGACTCCGATCACCGCAAAGAGCTGCTGCTGCTAATTGCCAGAAAGTTTATGAGGCCGCTTTAAGGAGTAAGCGAGAGGAACGCTGCCGCCAAGTGACTTGAAAGAACATCCCTGTCGCGAAAAGTTCCTAAGGTCTAGCCAAGCTTTACGCAAGGAAATGACTGACGCTCCTCCAGCGCATGTCAGGAACGCGCGATCAACCGCCCGCACAATGCAGCCAGCTGCTGCCGCTGCACCGGCACAATGTTGCCGACACCATCGCTCTCGCTGGCTCCGGCGGTACAGTCGCTGGCACCACCACACGGCGCCCGCTCGAAATGTGTGGCAGCGTTCCTCCAATGGCAAAGCTAGCGACGTCCCAGGCATAGTTTTTTTTATAGGAGGCGTTGCCAGAAACACATGAACATTTATTTTGCGCCTGTCCAGCATACGCACGAGAGCGTCAGAAATTGATATCCTTGATTGGGCAATATCACAGTAGACCACTAACTGATGAGGTTGTGTTAGGTCCTTGGCCAGACGTCAGCAGCACAAGTGTGGTTATAGAAGCAGTCGTAGCTTTCTTACAAGCCACTGGACTGGATGCACACCTTTAGATTTGCCCCAGCGTAACAGAACTATATTCTCATCTCCCTACCTCACCATCGTCATTCATCACTCTTTCGCTCCCCCGTCCCCCTTCCCCAGCGTAGAGTAGCAGGCCAGAGCAAACTATAGCTCAGGCCGACCTCTCTGCCCATCTGTAAATAAAGTCTCTCTCTCTCTCTCCTTCAGACAACCAATTGCATAACTGGGGCCATGTTTAGTTGACCATGTCACAGCCCAACCGATATTGAAACTATAGATGTGAACCGTACCCTTCCAGAGGCAGCAAGGAGCACTCACTTGAAGTTCCACATCTTTCTGGTCTCCTCGGTGTCTTCAAGTGCCAGGGTCACGGCGAAGCCACCATCTGCGACCTAAAAATAATAATAATATAATAATAATAATTGCAGGGGTTTTTCATCCCGAAGCCATACGATATGATTATGAGGGGCACCATAGTGGAGGGCTCTGGAAACTTCGACCACCTGGGGTTCTTAACGTGCACTTAAATCTAAGCACATGAGCCTCTATAGCATCTTGCCTACGTCTAAATGCGGCCACCACATCTGGGATTCGATCCCGTGACTTTCGGGTCAGCAGTCGAGCACCGTAACTAACAGACCACTGCGGTGGGTCGCCATTTGTGACTCGTGAGCAAGAGTACAATTGATCTGACACCATTGCTTCATGGCAGAAAAGGAGATTAAATGCCAGTAGATGTGATCCCTAAAAGCCAGCAAGCAAACAATGGTAGGCTATTGACATGCCTAGATGGCTTGTTTTTGCCAGTGCCAATGTTTTAATGGATTACCACTCACTAATCACCAATCGGCTCAAGCCACACATCTTTGAAGTGCCACGAATGTTGCAACGTAACTCGTAGGAAAATGGTCTTGCGCAATAAGATTATGCACACATCAAAAATCAATGTTTTACATTCTCAAATGTATGCGAGACCAAATAGAATGGTGAGACATCATGAATTCAAAATTGCTTTCCTGCCATTCAAACCTTATTTTAGAGTGCACCTTCACTATAATTTTTCCCAGTAAAATTCAATTCTAAGCTGTGAGAAAAAAGAGGGGAAAAAGTATGTTCTCGATAATATATGCCGTTGGCTTCGCTGGTGTTAATGTGCGCATGTGCCACACGATGTATATAATTCGAGCATTCGTGCGATCAATAAATAGCTGGAAGTGAGCGCTGTTCATGTTTAGTGCCTATATGCGGGGGTGTATGCGTGTGTGAATGTGCCGTGTGTTTGCGCTCCAATTGTTTTTGAAATGTTCTACCAACTAATAATAATAATAATAATATCTGGGGTTTAACGTCCCAAAACCACGCTATGATTATGAGAGACGCCGTAGTGGAGGGCTCCGGAAATTTCGACCACCTGGGGTTCTTTAACGTGCACCTAAATCTAAGTACACGGGCCTCAAACATTTTCGCCTCCATCGAAAATGCAGCCGCCGCGGCCGGGATTCGATCCCGCGACCTTCGGGTCAGCAGTCGAGCGCCATAACCACTAGACCACCGTGGCGGGGCATGTTCTACCAACTAGCCTAACAACAAGTTGCATCAAATGTCATGATGAGATTTGGCTATGGCTGATTTGGGATAGCCCAGTGTGCACGGATAACACAACAAAGGAGCTGACAGTGTTTTGCAATGGTGGGTCTGTCAGTTATCTTAGACTTGTCAGTGTTAAACCAGCAAGCTAGAGATGCACAGAAAGAG
Organism: Rhipicephalus sanguineus; assembly: GCF_013339695.2. NCBI lineage: Eukaryota > Metazoa > Arthropoda > Arachnida > Ixodida > Ixodidae > Rhipicephalus > Rhipicephalus sanguineus. The sequence continues at coordinate 11,256,675 of NC_051186.1, forward strand.
CGTAGTTAGTGCTTACAATAAACTCACACACAAAGCCATATAAGCCTTGTAAGTGGCAGTGGAAAGTTATTTTGCGTGCTAGTCCCACACTTTAGGCAATGCTCAAAGCAGGGTGTCAGAACAAAATGCTTTTTTTTTTGTTCTAGTATTAGTTTCATTCCATTTATGTTCTGGAACTAAAAGAAAAATGGTCTGTAACAATTCGTAACAGTTTTTATTTGCATGCAAAAACTTTGATGCAAAGTAATCATAAAAACATAGTACCATATTTACTCGATTCTACCACGCCCTCGATTGTAACGCGCACCCGTTTTCCGCGACCAAAAAAAAAAAGTAATACATCGATTGTAACGCGCACCCATTTTTCCTGAGAGAAGAGAACAAAAAAGTCCGTAGGAGTCAAACTTCGCACATTCAGAAGAACAAGTATTTGGGTTTTAAAGAACTGAAGTTTCAAAAAAGTAAAACACAAAGTCAAAAAGCGGGCCTTGCCGCTACAACTGTCACCACTACGGCGGCGATACGAGTCGCGTAATGGATCAGTCCTCGTCGCTGTCGGACAACTCCTTGTCGCTGTCAACACTCTTCGATTTCGGGAAACCGGCCCTGCTTTGGTCCACTGAAACCTTTCGTGAAGCTTTGTTGTAAAAAATCTTCTGCTGTTCGCGCCAGTCTCGCACGCACGTTTCGGGAACTCTGAACTATATCCGAACGACCGCGATGCGGCCAGATTTCCGTCCGTCTCTCTGCACATGTAATAACTATTCTTTTAAATGCGGCATTGTGGTACACTCGTCGAGTATTTGGAGTCAGCACTTCCATGCCGTCGATGCGAACGCAGAACGGGATGACAATCTCCTCAGCACACGTACGAACTGAACAAATGGCAGAAACCATGGCAGAAACGGCCAAAGCGCGTAGGAGGCGGCCATTTTGAAATGTCGATGGCAATACGATAACCGAGTTTCTTTTTTTTTTTTTTTCGGTACTCGATTCTAACGCGCATGCGATTTTTGGACTCGTTTTTCCGGAAAAAAGGTGCGCGTTAGATTCGAGTAAATATGGTATTTATTTGTGTTCATAAGTGAATTATGAATTCTCTGAGCAAGCTGAATGCTTGTGTTAAAGAAGTGAGCATTTTCTTTCCGTTCTGACACACTGGTGCAGAGTACGCGGCCCCTAAGACAACGACACGAATGCAAAAGACTAATTTTTCTTAAGTTTATGCGGTCCTAGGCCAACAGAATTTGATCAGTTGCAGGGTTAAGCTACCGTCACCTATGGATGAGTTGAAATGAATGTGACTACCGCATGCGGCTGCTCGTGCACAGTCCATCTGGAAAATTCTTGCGAAGCCGTGTTGAGGCCCCAGGCTCCATGGTCCGAAATTGGCTACATGCATGGAAAACGAAACGCACTTCCAATCATAGAGACAGTTTGGGCAACACGAATTCTTGCACAATGTGCACTGCAAAACAAACATGCACACGTAAAGAACTATTAAGATTAAGCGAATAAATATAAGCCAATTTTTAGAATTATTAGATACAATCAGTAGAAGAAAGAACGACGTCCTTTCACACTTTTTCAGCAAAATCGAGTCGCATTAAAATAATCTCGGTTAAAGTGAAATTTTAGGTATGCTTAGGAAATGCACAAGTACTTTGTTCACAAAAGAAACACGCACAAAACTTCACAAAAGAAACAGTTCTTTTTTTTTTTAATTATGGGCACATCCAATACAATGGCAGAATCTAAGTTACACAGTTTATTTGAGTATTCTACATAGCAGTAGCAGGGGATAATAGGAGCATAGACTCGTGTCCTCTACCTACGTCATGTGCACAAAGGCAGTGACCAATACCCTTCAGAAGGAATATCGCTAAGAAGCAGAGGCACAGATAAGTCTAGAGCATTTATATAAATCCATCCATATAGTATATGCTTTGAGTCATATGGGTGCATGTGTTATAGGGGACCATCCAAGAATGTACACATACCCATTGATGTATAAGACCGGCTGTAGTCGTCATTTTGTAGTGCTACTTGAGGAGAAACACAGCGACATTATTTATTATGTACTTACGAGAGTCTACCAATTGTGTTTATGGACACCATGATTAGTTGTCATATAACGGACACTTTGCTTGTGAGGTAGAATAAACGCTCTAGTTTTACCGGCCTGAATGCTAATGAGGTGTTTACCTTATATGTGGTCGACCCTGTACATGGCTAGGGCAGATCCGTAGTACACGAGCCCATAGAGTTTCCTACAATACTTACTAGAGGGAACTCTGGCGCTAGTGTCTATGGGAGTTGCAACGCATGGCCTTTCAGCCAGCATGGGAATGATGGGTAGTACACAGATTTGTCTAAACTTCGTACTTTCGGCTCCGTTTGGCTCGGCGTCACTTGCATCCGCTTTGTCACAAGACGAAGTTCAGCAACGTTCAGCAGTTCCACTTCACCGCCTAACTTTTTTAGCCTCACCAACTCAAGTCTCGTCATGAAGTTCACAACGATCCATTCTTTTATCCGAAAGAAAACCAAAACACAGCAATAAACAAAGCCAAAGTAGGTTTGAAGCCGCAAGCACGAAGACAAGGCAAATTTGTGCACTACCCATCATTCCCATGGTAGCTGAACGATTGCAGCGCCAAAGTCCGCTCTAGTTAATTTTAGGAAACTCTATGCACGAGCCCAGGAACCGCTCTCCACAAGAGAGAGTGAACGAGCGCAAGAACCACAAAAAGAGAAATGAAACATCCACTTCCCTCGCATCTAGGTGCACTTTAGCTGCCACCTGCATCCTTGCAATGAGATCTGCTCAAACATATGACATGCGCGAATGCTACAAGGGGAGAGAGGTGAAGTTGCGGTCTCATTTTAGCTCCGCCATTGCCATGGGCAAGCTGCGAGTGGTCCGTATGCCCAAAGAACAGCGAAATTACGACGAACTACGCTGACAGCAGCGGCGGGAATGTGAGCGGCGGCGTCGTGCCGCCCACTCACTGTCACAAAAAGAATGCGCCTGCAACATGGCATGCAAGTGTGTACGTCGCGCCGCCAGTCACGAAAAGTATTCATCAGTGATAGAACAAGTTTGTGTGTGTGTGTGTGCGCTTTTCGAAACGATGACTGCCACCACCGCTGAAGACCATAAAGAACGTAATTTTCATCAAAATTCTGTGTTGCCTCTATGTCGTGTGCCACCACAGCTTCGCTGGTCAACCACCTTTTTAGGGTGCGACAGCTCATGAACGTTTTCAGATGATTCACAAGAACCAATAGCAGAAATTGCGGTCACACCACTCTGTGTGGGCTGCTTGACGCCATTTTCTTTTGTTTGCCCGAGCCACGTAAGTTGACTTTCGCTCCTCACTCTCGTAGCATGGCCAAAGGGCACTTTGGGCGAAAAAAGGCGTAAGTTTTCAATGTCATTGAGCAATTTGTTGTTGTGTAGTTTGCTTAAGAAGTGATGTCCGCAAACATGGACACTAGCAGCGAGGAGGTGGAAATGAATATTCCTTCTCCTGGATGTTTCACCCCACCGTATGGTTCACAGAGGCTGAACTCTAGTAGTACTCTAGCCAACTCTGGTACTCTAGTAGTACACTAGTAGAACTCTAGTAATATAGTAGTACATATGCAAAAGTTTTACTGTCAACCAATGAAGACTTTGGCCCTTTGTATTCCCTCATATGGGATGTATTCTACAAGTGTTAATGCATGCATTTAGACAACTCACATGAGACTCAAGTTTTATGATTTACATAAATCTATGGGAGAGCTATTACAGTCACTGGTTGCACAAGGAGGGACAATAAACAGGAGATAAAGTCCTGATAGACAAAGAACTACATAATACTGAAAAAGAATACAAAAAAAAACCCCCAGAAGACTCAATGGCACCCTATGCATTCGCCTTAAATGACTCGAAGGCAAAAGCCATCTGGTGTGGCTATTTTTACCGGGCACTCTATATAACGGAATGTTACTTTGCAAGACACATTTTGTGTCACATGAACCCACAAAGATGAAGTGAAGGCACAGCCCACTCGATCAAGCGATGTTGCTTGCTTTTTAAAAATTTTTACTCATGAAAGTGCCACGAAGATCAAGTGGACATGCAGCTTGCACACTCATGTGATATTTTCCACACCTCACAACACGACTGTTAAGCCTAGAGATTTAGAGCTTTCACATGAAAAAGAAACTTGAAAGAGGGAAAAATATGTAGACAACAGGACTTACGAAAAACGAAGGGAATCCCCCCTCTGATAGCCTTCTTGTTGTCGAAGATGGCCTTGTCGCTGTAGACAGAATGAAGAACTCTTTTAAGAAGGGCACACCTACGAACTTGATGACATCAGCAAAAGGAGAGCATTGAAGCAACAATGAAAACTTTGTAATAAGCTATATTCTGCATTACATTTGTTTTGGAAATCAGTTCTGCGGAATCCAACAAGGCAGGCGGAAGGGTTTAAAAAAAACGGGTCGTTGTCAATTTACCATTCTTAATATCTGTTTTCTTTGATATGAATCACATGGCAAGAGGGACAGAATGTGAGAAGCGAAACAGGCACCCGCAGGCATACAAGTGAATTTACTGAAAAAATGAAAACCTTTTATGTAATGCAATCTTAGCGCACGAAAATCAGTTACTTCTTTTAAATGTAACGCCGGCCACACAAAGAACCCTGAAGAGGCGCATCTTGCTGTGCAATCCTTAAACACTTCTTTTTGTTTTTTAGAAGAAATGTGGATATCAAAATCGGTGCAATGCCTGCTTTTTATGGAGGCCGATATCCTTAAAAAAGCAGCCGCATGGACTCGGGGAAGAAATAATACTTTTTTAATGTGTAGTATCTACAATCACAAACTGATAAATCAGGTGACTCCGATTTTTGGGATACTATTTGATGTCTAGCCTTTGTGAACATAATGTTGAAAGATGAAATGACATACAGCGCTGAGCCCCTGTACTCTATAACACTGTATCAATGACAAGGCTATTTTTTCATACACTTCGTTATAACCCATAAGTCGTTAAATCCATGTTCGTTTATCGAGGTTTGAGTGTACATCTCTGTCAGTAAATGAAATCCCTGTTAAACGGATCATATTTTGCCAGCCCCTTCATCTACTTCTGAGCGGGCCTCTGCATTGTAACACATCCACCAGTATCCGGTCATCAGCATACCTACAAAGATTTAAAAAATTAGGAGCCCTTCCCTTATTGGGAAAATGGGGGCAAGTGAAGTTTGGCGTGTGCGCGCCTGACCTATTTTCCTTTCTTTCATTCCATCGCATTGTGCAATGCTCTCTCCTAACTTTTCCTTCCTCCATGCCGAGTACTGGACTTTCCATCCACACGTTTAACAGAGTAACACTTCTGTTGCTTCCGGCAACAATGAAGGTCACATGTGAAACAATTAAATGCAACAATGAAATGTGGCAACACGAACTGACAAGTGACCTCGATAAAAGATCAGATTGCCATGGCTCACAAGCCCACGATCAAGAGTGCATCAGTTATTTGAAAACTGCACATACAAATGGGCATGTCACCGGGGCACCATCGGGGGCCTCATTTGTGTACACCTGCACCTCCGTACACTGGCCAGCATCGGGTTTTTCGGGAACTATGCTGCTGCCACGGAAATCTGTAACACGTAGAAGCTTCACTTAAAAGCTAAAAACGGTGTTGCTCATCTTTGTTTACAGATGGAGCCTAAAGCTACTCTTTGTAACTACTCGTCCGACAGATCAATCAATAGGTTGCTAATGCACACCTCTTCTCTGTTCTTGAGATGGAATGTTTTCGAGATTCTGAGCCCTTTGGACCCTCGTCACCATGCAATTCTTCGTAACCCTTTCTTCCCAAGTAGTAACAATAATAATAATAATATCCGGGGTTTAACGTCCCAAAACCGCGATATGATTATGAGAGAACGCCGTAGTGGAGGGCTCCGAAATTCGACCAGCTGGGGTTCTTTAACGTGCACCTAAATCTAAGTAACGGGCCCAGACATTTTCGCCTCCACCGAAATGCAGCCGCCACGGCAGATTCGATCCCCGCGACCTTCGGGTCAGCAGTCGAGCACCATAACTACTAGACCACCGTGGCGGGGCTTTCTTCCCAAGTAACAAAGCCAGGCTTTACAATGTTCTCCTATGCTGTATCCATGTCTGTGTACATCACCTTTCATCATTTTTCGTGCAAAAGCAGAAATGACGAGCTAAAAGTGTGGTACTATATGTGTGGTAAAAATGTGGTCAGATGCAGGCGCGAGCGACATCAAGATTGTGATAAGGTCATTACTAGAGCTTTTTGAGAAAATTTGCACTTTGCACTCAATGTACTTATTCCCATAGGAAAAGCAGCGCATTGTACAAGTTCCAAATAAGGTAGAGACACAGCAACTGAGCACACAGTCGAACGCAAGGACCTCTCCGTTGTGGCGCTAGATTGGTACCTGTACTTTTACGAAACCAAATGACATTTTTATGTGAAATGACGTTTTTATGCGAACAAGCTATAAAGACGAACTCCCTGTACACACACACATGGAGGCGCTAGTCCGAGCACGTGCCCATGCATTCATGAATTCATTTCTAGTTGTAACGTACCAGTTGACAGTAACAACTCGCCATTAAAGGTTTTGTGCGACTGGGAAATTTTGTTGGGTCTGAGCAGAATGAGGCACCAGCCACTTTGTGTGGAATTCAAGCAATTCATTGCTTCCTTGTGCGAGCTTGGGCTCGTTCTCTCCAATATTAGATTTTTCGGTGGCTGCTTGACTTGCGTGCCTCAGTCACAAGTCCTAATACACAATAGATGTCATGAGTGTGTTAAATAAAACTGGGGGATATCCATTGGCACAAATTTACTTTTGTACAGAAAATAGTTTTCAAAGAAGCATAGTTACACACAGTTACAAGAAAAACAATCCAACGATCTGCTGTGGGGCCGCATATCGACAAGCGGAAACACGACGTTGTTAATGCTAGTCCAGCACAGAGCGATATTGCGCTTGCTTTCGAGCCACTAAAAAATAATAATTCAAGGTGCACTGCTACGCTGTGTCTCGCGCGCGTCACTGGCATAAGTTCGTTTTTAATTAGAAGCAATTATTTCTGCGCGGGACTAAAACAGTCTTCGTTAATTTTAGCTCTCACTGACCAAGTGATCAGGCTTATTTTTCAGTGCGAAAGTTCTTTCTTTCTTGTTCCCGCCACCCACACATTGTCTTTCGTTCGCATTTGTTCTCTATTTCCGGGACACAGCTAACGTAAAACGATCAAGCGACCCTTTCGTTTCTAAACGCAAAGTCCAAGAATACCTTGACACAAATTGGCAGAGTACACACCGTTCCGCTATCTGCGGCCAGTTTTATACCTGGGCGCGCTCAGTCAAGGATACGCGAAACACCCATTGGAATCATCGAGCAGTGTTACGGAAATCATGCCACGCCTCAAAATCGTTCGTGAAACCGTCGTTCTCTTACGTACCTGACGAATATGCGCTCCTTGCCGTTGAAAACCCAGGATATCAGCGTAGCGCCTGCGGCGACAGCAGAAAAGAAAAGAACGGGATATGTCCCGTAAACATAGACACACAATTCCGGCTGCAAGCGCAACATGACATACCATGAAGATGAATGCACGCGCTTGCCTCGGCGGTTTTCAGCCTAATCAGTCCTTCTCTTCAGCCTTGTTCATTCTGAAGTGGTGATCGCGAAGACGCCGAGTGGTGACCTTTTATCGACTAAGCAACACAGCAGCTTTCGAACTTCGTCGGCGCGTATTTTCGTTTCCGCTGACAGCATTCGCGTGCTGCGAGCGGCAACTTGCCAGAGAAACAAGATCAGTGAGTACTAACAAATGAAGTCTAGAACGAGTAACCCAGCGATCGAAGCGCCCGTCCGAAACGGGAAAAATTTTCGGGTGAGAGCGCTCAGCACTCCTGAGCACTGTCACAACATAACGTTACCCATAGTTGATCTTGCAAAACTATTGAAAGCACATACATCTTCAGCCCGCACCGTGATCACGTCTTGATAGGTGTGTAACTTTACAGGTAACTACAACAGGTAACGAAAACAATGAAAATGACATTGGTGCGGTATTGCCTGTCATCTACCGAATGACTTGAGAAGCTTGCTGCTGCCCCGAAAGGCGGGAATATCAAAACTGGTGTTTTCCCTCATTCTGTTTGGGCGCGTGGGGAATCGTATTCCCCCTGCAACTGCGGTCATTAGTTTATTGAGGTGTTGAAGAAACCATCCCATCACGGTGCGCCACGAAAGGACCTGCGCAAGAATTTGGAAATATCGTAACCGGCACAAGAAGTGCTGTACAGAGCTGAAGCTTTGGTATGGCAAACACGCCCGGTCGACACTCAGATTTAGATGCAACATACATGTCAGAAAGATACTGAACATACAAATATCATGCGGAGCATACTGCTATAGGGATAGTAAAACATGCTCACAACAGTGTCACAGGGTCACTTTTGATCGCAATCGAGCCAGAACAGGATCGAATTTTCCGATTGTGGTTGGCTCCTCTACGCAAGCTACGGAAGGAAGCCAATCACTTCAATCACTGCTGCGAAGTTTGATACCAATCGAGCTTAATCACGATAAGCGATGCACTGGGTGACACTGGTATTAGCTGAAAAAATAATAATAAAACGCCAGGTCTGCGCGGAAGACGCAGCACAGTCATAGCGCAAGTCGGATGACGGCCTTCAAGCCCGTTGTGAACTCTCTTAGGGCGCCTACCGCAAGTACACTTGCACAGTACCCATTATGCCGTAATTCATGCTCCTTTTGGGATTAGCGATGTACCCACTACATATATGTAAGACAATGTGCACCTACGTCGCTGCCACAGGCGTAGTGTTTTCATTTTCCCGGGGGGCAGCTAGGGCGTAGCCAGAAATTTTTTTCGGGGGGGGGGGGGGGCACCTCCTTGATCTGAAGTGGGGGTCGGGCAGGCAAATGTGACGGTGTCATTTTGAGCTGTGTATGCCATGGCAAAAAAAATTCCGGGGGGGGGGGAAGCACGGGCCATTGACCCCCCCCCCCTGGCTACGCCACTGCGGGGGGGGGGGCATTCTCTCACGCCTTTCGCTCTCTCCATATATATATTTATATATACAGAATTGGTATGTTACTTTTATTCAGCCCTAATTTACAGGCCGAGCATTTCGACCACCTGTGCAACAAGTCGGCGCTGTTCTTCCCCTTCAGCGCCAATCTAATCGAGCCAGGTGGCGATGGAAAGGGAAGGAGGAGGGTAGGAAGCCGATTGCCGAGCAGCCGGACCGTGAAACTGGGAATATAATATAAAAGAATCACAGGGTCCCTTGTGTATTCACCTAAGACGACTGGAAGGCGAAAGCCATCTTCTTTTCTCTCCCAGTCGATGTATTGGTCCTGTCCTGCCACCCTCCGAAGCTTTGTGCACCTACCGTGCCACGTTACATCACGTGACGTCACGCTAGAATTTGTGACGTCAGTAATCGATCTGTGACGTCGTGATGGCGTCATATGGTGACGTCATCACGTGATGGTCTTTTACACCACTCGAGCTGTGCCCGACACCGCGGAACGCCGACACCGACAGTCAATTGCATGTTTGATGAGGCATTTAAGGCTTTCGCCTTAAATTTGTGGAAAGTCAAAAATCCAAATTCAAAGTTTTAGCCAACTTTAGTCTCTTACGTGCCAGCACCTCGTTATGACGCGCTCTAGCGGGAGACTCCAGACTTATATTTGTCCCCTGGAGGTTACTTGTTTTGCGCACGAAGCGTGGCGCACAGGAGTAGCGCATCATCCGGAGAGCCAGCCGCTGTCTTCCCCACGGGCTTTTGTTTCAAAGCAGCGTCCCTTTGTTTTCGTTGTTTTGCGATGCTGCTATTTGGCTTCTTGGGTTTTTTTTTTTTGTCATGTTTTATTTTTTTTTATTCTCATGCTTTTTTAATTTGTTAAACGTGCGCCAGGCAGGTGAGAGAGCGATAACGCTGGCACAGGAAGCTTCAATTATACGAATGAAATCAACTTCATATGGGCAAAACTAATTCATAGATGGTAGCAATGAACGTTTGGTACCACACACTTGTGCGAAGCCGGGGTTACGAATTTTTCCGCCAAAAGATTTCTGGTTGGGTATTCGTGTCGCTGTTGTGTGACAGAGCTGGTAGTAAAACCCTTCACTGACCAATCGAAAATGAGTACCATCTTCTTTTCTCGGCACTTCTATGGGCAGATCGAAAGGGTACGCATTTGTGTAGACATCCAAGAAAGTACACTGTTCTCTTCGTGAGCAACTCTCTGCGAAAGCATTCACAGATTCACTCTGTCCGGGGAGCATTCTTTGTTTTCGTAGGACCACGACGTCGTTACGCGAATGAATATATTTTTTAGCCTGTAAAAGCTGAAGCGGGGACTTCAGTTGTTCATCCAAACAGCATATTCCGCAGATATAAATCCGTTTGAGGGGCACTTTCCACTGAATGTTTGACCTGTCAATGGCCCAAAATCCAAATTTTAAAAGCCTCAAAAGAAAAGAAGCGGGAATAAACAGGCCCCTGAGAAATAGCTGCAAGATACTCCAATGTCGATGGGTGCGGACCCAAGCCAAGCTTTTAAACAAGTCCCGGCCGGGCCAGGGGCGGCTTCATGATCGCGTGGTTTTGGTACAAACCACTCAAAATATTGTCGTATGTTTTCTTCCTGTGTTCGTATCTTCATTTTTCGCCCTGATTTGTTAGCTGAATACAGCCACGAATTAGTGAAAACGTGAGCAGCAGTCAACATGAGGCGCCACTGCTGCATAATCCTCAGAGGAAGAACTTTCAACAGCCAGTACACTATGCAATACGTCATTTATCATTACGAGGATCTTCCATAAATCATGTGCCAAGGAAGCTGTCGCTGCAGAGAAAGCAAATGTTGTGTTTATGCCACAATATTCACATGATTTTTTTTATCACTGCGCAATGAGCACTGAGTTCACCAAAACACCAAAAGGTTATCTACACAAATCGGCAAGACCGCTGAAGCAGTCAAGGCGAAATTATGGCGATAACAAGTGTTTGTCAGGCGAGACGGAAGTTTAGAGTTTGCTCAGCCGATTTCGAAGCTCGCTTGCTGTCACAGCATTGTCCACTTACAGTAGTGCATCATGACAATGAATAATATTGATGCAACGAACAGAAAAAAAAAGTGGCTCGTGCACAGTTTTAGAGGTGCAGATCAACGTTCATCAATATTGTTTCGATCTGTGTTGCTGAAGTCTCTGTACAAGTAGCTGAAATAGCGTCATTGCTGTACTGACAAAGGAAGGAGCGAAATCGCGTTTCCAAAAGCCTCTGAATTCCACGACACCAATCGCTTATATAGAAACTGTGAGGAAGAAAGTTCACAAAGCTAAAGATAATTAAATAACGCTCGGAACACCGCGCACCACGCGATTCACGCCACTGAACACCGGTTGACCTGGTTCATGGGAGTGCCGACCGCGCAATCGAACGCCCGAACAAACTGCGGCGAGTACATGAGCGGCAAGTTACAGGCTGACGGTGGCGTCTTGCGGGCGCTGCTGCCGCGGCACTTGGCGAAGCACAGCGCCATGAAAAGGAGCTGGAGGTCGGTGTACGCCTCGAGTCCGGGGAGCTTCGCGGTGTCCAGGTCAGCTCGGACATGCTCGTACGCGTCGACCACGGCCCCGAGGAAAAGCGTCTCGGCCACGTCGACGCCGACGTCATCCGCAAACGGGCTGGTGCTGAGACAACGGGTGAAATCGTCGAGCCAGATACGCGACGGCGGCTGAGAGTGGTAGGCATCCTCAACGAGCACGCCCAGCGCCCTGGCGACTTCGGCCCCGAGTCCTCCGTAGTTGACCGCCGCCGGAAGCTGGACGTCGAAGTGCGGGAATGAGAGGGCGTAAGGCATTAGCGTGAAGTCATGGTGCGCCCTGGACAAAGCTAGCAGGCGCATGCCACTGACGGAGGCCGAGAAGGCGTTCTCTTCCGCGTCACCAAGGCCGTCGTCGTCCCGTATTCCCATGGTAACAGACGACACTTTCGGAGGTTGGCGACAAGGGAGTCCTCGGTCAGCGGCGGCACCGTGCCGCCGATGGTCGCATCTTCAGGGGCACGACTCTCGCTATGTCCGGAACCACCAACAGCGTCACCACTCCTGATGCGGTCGTTGCCGCCCAACTCCCGGAACGCCACGTCCAACGACGACCACTGGCCGACCACTGTAGCGTTCGCGTCGTAGCCTCCCCAGCGGACCAGTCTCTTCCAGAAGAACTCGCGCATGCCGAGCACCAGGCGGCCAGCGTCTTGTCGCACTGCGACTCTGAGGACGTGGCGGTTGTAGCGGGAAAAGATGACGGGACCGGACACGGCGTACGCCAGCCCCAAGCAAAAAGCCACGTGGAGCGACAGAGCTCGCCGGGAGTGGCCGCCATAGAAGTTGACGATTAGGTTCTGATTGGCCAGCAGTGCTGCTACCTGCATCGAAAGCGCAGATGCTTTTTTGTTTTGTTTTGATTCACGAACAACTCTCTGTTACGCTTGGGCGCAACAGCAAAGGGCCGGTGAGGACGAGGGCCAGCGCCTGCCCTCGTCGTCTTGTCTCGTCCTTTTAGATGCAAAGTATCTCTTGCTCGGGGGTATGTCACGCGGCGTGGTAATACGCGCGCGGCGTAGTAGTCCGCACTCACACTACGCATGCGCAACTCTCCTCCTTCGCTCTCTCCAACAGCTGCGCGTTACTCTCTCCACTTCTCTACCAGCGCTAGAGTGACCTAGAATAGGGGGAGTGTCCAAAGCGCCGCGCGAATACATGGGAGAAGCGAGGGCCTTTTGCGGTGAACTCCCGCGCCGCGGCGCTGCCGTGCCGGACCCGTGGGCTTTCTCCGCTGCGGAAGCCGCGTCAAAGCGGCGAGCGTCTGCTACGCGCCTGGTATTTTGGGCGCTATCAGCCAAAATTGCAGGAATTCGGGCGAGATTTATTACTGCGTCACTGCAACATAATACTGCAGCGACTCATCACACAGACAGCGCGTTTGTGTGTTGTGAAACGGGGATTTTGTATATTTCCTTCCAGCCGGGTTTGTCACCGCAATGGTCCACACTTACGCGGCTCTTTGAGCAACGCATTCTGCGCGCACTTCAGCGTGAGAGAAGGCGCTCAATTTACTTTCGTATGGAATGACGAACGTAAACTTGCTGCAGGGGAGAATAAAGTGGAGATAACCAGGAGAACGTAGAAGATAATGCACGTAGTAAATGGCTAGCTTATGCTAACGCGTTTGCACCCTCATATATAACAGCCATACTTTAGCCACTGTAATTTAGTGTATTATACAAAGTGTGTTATGTGCGTAGCCATACTGTACTAAAAGGGGTGAGGTTTTCCCTCAAGCCGCGTTTTGTGCGGCTTTTTCCCTCATCCACTTCCATTTAGCGCTAGGGTTGTACATGTGTGTGTAAATGTAAATCAATAATCAATCAAATATCATTCCTTTTATTTCGTACGTTCGATTTGTTTTACAAGGCTGCCTCCCGCGTTCTGCTCTTTCAAGCCTTTTCATGCGAAGCCGAATGTGTCCGTCGGCGTGGCCGCAGTACCGAAGTAAAAAATTACTCGCGTAACTCGCGTCTCGTTTTCACTTGGTATACATGAAAAATTGGTATGGAGGGGCACGAATGTATGCCTAACATGACCGATAGGTCATGGCATCACTGACTTGACATCTTGCCATTTGTGTAACGACTAACAATTATAATATGGCGTGTGGCGCGCAAAACCCGCTTTCTGCAGCCAGAAATAATTCTGACGATGTGTGGTCTGACGATTTGTCCTCTGTCAGATGATAAAAACGTGCTGGTCACCAATATCGGTGTCAACATGTAAGACTTAGGCATACATTTTGAAGAACTGACCGGATAGGTGAAATATATGCGAAAAATTACATAAAAAATATATTAAAAAACACGGTCTTTTATTGCATTCGCCCGAGACGACTCGCAAACTTCTTATTTTTCGTCAGGTCGATGCATTGATTCTCCCCCGTCCCTCTCCGAAAGCTTTCTGCAGATAACGTGGTTTCGGACTGCCCACAGGATCGAAGGCATTGCGAGCTTTTTGCACCTCACATCCTTTTACACCTTTTTTTGCACCTCACCTCCGTGATCGGCCCCCAGATAACGCGATCATATGTCATGTGATAGCGTCGTCATATCACGTCACGTTGAATGACATTACGATGACGTCATAGTGACGTCACAAGTATTGCCGATCTGTGATGTCATGGTGACGTCATCACGTGATGATTGTTGTGCATCACTCGTGTTGGCGACGCGGGACGCCGACGGTCACTTCTGTGTTTGCATGATGAGGCACCTAAGGTTTAACCTAAAAAAAAAAAACAAGACAACCCAACTAAAATGAAACGAAACAGTGCAGCATCGTGTAGGCCTCACTTCATGTTACGAGCGATCGCCCGAAAACAAACGTGTTGATCAGCTCAGAGCAGCTGATTACACGCGTCTCGTCATCTCTTTATATTTATTTAAAAAATGACCAGACACGCTGTTTAAGTACCCCGGTGCTTTAACACGAAAGCATGGTGGACGATATATTGAGCTCATCAGGAAAAAAAAAGGGGGGGGTGGGGAATCGCGGTCGGGTGCCCTGTTGACGCGCACTTCGTCCGCATCTTTTTGTAATGTCTCTGAACCGCGCGAATGTTCACCTCCGAGAACCGTGAAAGCATATGAAGGTTGAGAATGAGCTGTTTGAACTGTTTTCATTTCGTTTGGTGAAGGCTTGAAGCAATGCACGTACTCGCGCGAACTATTCATACTGACGTTCAGCGAACCGTGTAGCTAAAACAAGACCGACGCATGAGTGACCACAGTTGGCTCCGAAACATCTATATATATATATATATATATATATATATATATATATATATATATATATTATATATATATATATATATATATATATAATGTGTATATATGTATTATCGCATGTTGTATTTTTTTCAGGCTATGTACATACAGATCTCTGTATTTGAACAACTTTTCTAATGTGATTGAGATATAACACTTTCATATTTTGTCAATTTCTTACCGTATTTTTCGTTAAGGCAGCTATTTAACTTGTACAGCAAGAATGGGGATATTTGTAACTATATTTTCATGATATCTGGATATTTGTAAAGCATTTCTTATATTAAACCTTTCATGCAAAAACTTGTGGAATAAGGTTAGTTTACCTGACATTGCTTTTCTTTTAAATGTTTGCGCACGGTTACAGAGACGGCCATACGACCGCAGTGCACGGCAATAAGCCAACAGCACTGCGGTCGTATGGCCGTCTCTACTCTTTCTTTTGTTTGCCTTACGTCTTCCCGGTGTGCTCCGTCCATAATAAAGTGCGAGTGGAGGCTAACAAATTGGTCGAATAAAGCGGTGTGCATAGTGGCTAGCAAACCACTAGCGACCATGAGTAAAAAGCTTGTAGTGTGAAGCGGTCACTACGCGTAAGCATTTCAGAATGAC
This sequence comes from Rhipicephalus sanguineus, assembly GCF_013339695.2. Taxonomy (NCBI): domain Eukaryota; kingdom Metazoa; phylum Arthropoda; class Arachnida; order Ixodida; family Ixodidae; genus Rhipicephalus; species Rhipicephalus sanguineus. The sequence continues at coordinate 11,272,270 of NC_051186.1, forward strand.
TGCGCGTGCAATTTATTTTTTTTTTACTCTTAATTCTTGCATGCGTGATGCTATTGCCCGATTAACTATGCGAACAAGCTTTTTTCGTTTTTTCCTTGTGCGGGTTCGTTTTGCACGTTTTAACGCACGCACCAACGGTCTCGAACGTTATCACCGGAACTAGGCCACGCTGATGCCACTTGACAAATGATTTTTTGCATTCTCTTGTTGCCCCAGCACCAACACAACGCCTAATATGGGATAAGCTCCATTCCGGACCGCTATAATAGAATTAAGGGTGACTTCAAGTGCCATGTGTGGAAACTCAGCGCAAAAAAACTACAGCGCGTAGCAGACGCCTCTCGCTTTCCGCGCGCTTCCCGAGCGCGCAACGCCCCACGGGGTCCGGCGCAGCAGCGGCGCGGCGCGGGAGTTCACCGCAAAAGGGCCACGCGGGAGCCGGCGCTTTGGACCACTCCCCCTATTCTAGGTCACTCTACCAGCGCCTGCCTCGCGCTTTCTCCTGCGTTCTCGCTTCTGCCTTCACGGCGCATACGCTACTCTCCCCCTCTAGTCTCCTTCCTTCAGTGGTAGAGCGCTGCGCGCGTTCAGGGTCCCGCGCTTGCAGTTGGCTCCTCTGAATGCGGGCTCGATATGCCGAAATTCTCTCCTGGCGCAGCGCCGCGATGAGGGCCAGCCAGTTTGGCCAGCGCAGCATGCACGTCCCATCCCCTCTCTCCTCTCCTACGCTGCCTCTCGCGCGCCTGTCGACCGCGTTCCCCGCACGCTCCTGTGAGAATTAACCGGCCAGGCTAGGGGAAGACACGACGCGCGTAGTGTTCCTCTTCGCGTTCCCCGACGCGAGGGTCGGTAGCAGCCCAGCGAGACGCCAAACGGAACGCGATCGGGCAAGTACTCCGGCTTCGCATCGCGTCAAGGTCCCCATTAGCGGGAGATGGTGTAATTTTTTTCTGCTTATGAGGCTGCAGTATTTTGAAGCTATTTTATATTTAAACGGGAAAAGTGCGAAAAACAGGCAAGCCCTTGTCTGTGCCCTCTTTTTCGCGCCCAAATACGAAAGCATGGAATACGAACCAGCCCGATCCGCCACCTATTGATAAGCTATTTTATGCCGAGCATTTTCCATGCGATCACAGTGAGTGTTTCGGCGTATAGCGTCATGTGGCGTATTGCTTCCAAGAGGGAGAGATAATCTGCTTGGGAGGCACGAACGCGCCCGCGTACCAGAGAAAGTTGTGCGGGTGTTCGAGACGTTCAAATGAAAAGCTGAATCTCCTGCTGTATGCATCGTTTGCGCCACGAAAAGTACAGACTTACTTAAAATTTAGGATATGCTTCATAGCATTCAGTTATATTTTGCTTAGTTTCCGCTAGCTTGTTAAAAAATGAACACCACCGTATACGGGTTGGAAAAAGAGTTCCTTGACTGAAATGCCGGAAGAGTATGTTGTTGAAAGCAGGTGCACATTACGAAACGGGTAGCCAACACAGCAATGGTAGATTACATTGAAATACAAAGAACGCTGTGTAGCTGAACAACTAATAATATTTCCTACAGAGGTATTCTTGATGGACAACATGCCTTTGTTTGCAAAGCACTGATCAACAAGCTGAAACGTAAGTTACGCATTCATTCAGGGCTGTATGTGGATCACTTTAGTGGTTTGTATTACAGCCATATTCAAAGTCCTCTTTGTCCCGCGCATATCAGTGATGACGAGTCTCCCAGATGACAATTTTCACAAGTTTGACAATATTGACAATTTTCCTCGTGTGAGTCATTTCCTTCTTTACGTCATTCTTATCCGCAATTCACTGCGTAATCAGTACCTGGACAGTGTACCAGGAGACGAAGACGTGTGTTCTGTTCTCTCCCAGGCTGGTCCACAACTCCAAGAAAGCCAGCAGGTACTCTTGGTTGGCCGTTACCAACTCTGTCACGTCATCCAGGGCCGAATTTGCGAACTGCCGCCGCCCCACCTCGCGCGGGACAGTCCGATCTCCGGATTGTCCATCATGTGATCGGCGCTTTCAGGTACTGCGGTGGGTACGTGGTAGGCTGCGCTCAGCAGCGGCAGCGTCAGGTCTTCGATTGCGGCGACTTCCTGGAAGCTGATCTCATCCTTAACCGCGGCCATGGTCTCGTTCCTCTGGTTCACATTGGGTGGCAGCATGCTGCTTCGGAGCAGGGAGAAGTACTCCCGTCCCCTGCGAGTGAAGTGCAGCGCCATTTTCCTCTTGAAGACGATGACGATCGTCCTTCCGGGGTTGACGGCGAGCCGCGGGCGGGGAGACCGGAGCGGAACGAAGCGAAACAGCACGTCCCAGCCGAGGCGCAACGAAGTCGCCAGGACGGTGTGCAGCACGTCCGCCTCGGCGGGACGTCTCGGCCACGTGATGCCGGCTTCCCCGAGGGCTTCTCTGACAGCGGCCAGGTCGTCGCGGTGGCCGTGCAGCAGATCTTCGCAGCTGTGGTAGAGGGCGACTCCGCGCTGCGTGACGCTTTGTCCAGTCTTGCGAAAAGAAAATTACGATTGCAGCAGAAACAAGCTGTCGATATACGTAAATAAAGATCCTGTGCGAGAGCTATTGTAAATCGAACCACGAGGGATAGTTCCGTTGGAACACCAAACAATCTCGCTTGGCCTTCGCCAGTGAAGCTAGACAATTTTCATTGTGCTTCCGTATGATAGACATTGGCAACGAAGGCTCTGCGCATCACCCCCATGAACCGCTTTGGGGTTGACTATCTGGACATCTGTCTGAACGCATTGGTTACAGCTACAACAGCTGCGTTTTCAGACCCACTATACGGTACATTGAGCATGGAAATACGAGCGCTTAACTACACAAGGGCTACGTGAAGGCTTGGGCTTGTTGGAGTGTAGAGGCTTGGGCTTGTTGGAAATCCATTACAGTATAGACTTACAGGACACAACGGCAAAAAAGAAGACACACTGCGCTGTGTCGTCTTCTGTCTTGTCACTGTGTCCTCGCGTCTACTGTGAGTCTGTGACAATACGCTGGTAACCTGGTATTCCATACACTACACTACGGCGCCATGCATAATCATATCGTGATTTTGGGACGTAAAAGCCCAACAATTATTATGTGATGTCTAATATTCTAACAGGAAGTCTTGAGACACCGTACATTGATGTCTATTTATTTGCAACATGCATTTGGTTAATAAATAGTGGAGCGTACCGCAGGCACGGTTATGCCGTCCAGCGTGCGAGCCACCGTGTCCAGTCCCTGCATGACGAGCAGCTCGTAGGTGCCGAGCTCATTGTCGCGCGTCCAACCGTCGCACACGAACTGTGTGAAGCTGTCGCAGGGCCGCACCGACGAGTTCAGCGAGCTGCTGAGCCGTCGACCGTACTCGTGACACTCGTGCGTGTGGCACACCCGCACGACGGCAGTACCGCTGGGGGCCTCCCGTCAGAAGACCGACGACGAAGGCGAGCGCAACCGCGGTGAGCGAGAAGACGAGAACCACTATGAGAAAGCAGAGCCAGCGGGGAGGCTGTCGACTGCAAAGCCTTCCGGCGCTGGATTTCTATAAAGTAGAGAAAATTCGCACGTCGGTCAGCTCCATGTATTTACGAATAGATCATTATTCTTGTACCCACTGCAGGGCAAATGTGTCTTCCATGTTCCGCAAATCGACCTTGTCCTGTGCTTCCTGCAGTCACGTTATCCCGCAGACTTCTAATCTCATCTGCCCACCTAACTTTGTCTCGCCCTCGCGGGCATGTCTTCTCCTGGTATCCAGCTCTTAATGACCAGCGGTTATCCTGGCTTCGCGCCACATTCCCTGCCCATGCCCATTTCTTCTTGATTTCGACTAAGATGTCCTTAACACCCGTTTCTTGCCTGACCCACTCTGTTCTTGTCCCTTAAAGTTACACATATCATTTTCCTTTCCATGGGCGGCCCGCTCCTTCGTCCCGAATTGAAGTGAACCCTCTTCGTTAGCCTCCAGGTTTCTGCTGCGTAAGTACCGGTAAGATGCAGCTGCTCTAACTTCTCTCTTGAGGGATAGTGGTAAACAGCCATTCGTGACATGAGAAGGCCTGCCTAATGCACTCTTCCCCATTCTTATTTTTGTAGTTACTCCAGTCTCGTGGTTCGGGTCTGCGGTCACCACCCTGTCCTAAGTGCAGGTATTTCTTTACAAATTCCAGTACCTCGCTATCGCATGTGTCTGCTTCACATACGCTGCAGTTGCATGTGAAATAGGATACCAACTAGCCCGTACCCAGTTCTTGATTTTAAAGCCATCGAAGAATTTCGAGGACAATGACGACGTGAAACACGCTCTTCTACTGAGGTAGATGACGTTACCTTTTCTTGCTCTATAGCTTAATTGCCAGGTAACGGGCGAGTACCGCTTAGGGTTACGAACCGTGCCGGATTTTGCGGTACTCTGTCCCGACTTTTCATACAGCGTCCCGAGTCCCTCACCATCCCTATCGGGACAGTTATATGTCACAGATTTGTCCCTGTCCGTCCAGCTAGAAATTTTATTTGATCCAACGCACGCGTAACAACGCGCATAACGCTACGGAACGCGAAGTTCGCACGAATCGCAAGCACGAAGCAATGCTGCGGTGGCTAGCGGTGGCTTTATCCACTTTAGCTGAACTTCCGCGTGAAGTGCGGTAACTTTTACGAGTACATTCTCCAGCAAGAGGAAGAGTTGCTAGCAGCACGTAGCCAGCTGAAGTACCGCTTCAAGAGGCCGAAACGATGAAGAAACAATGCATTTGTCTGGAAGATACCGCAATTAAGAAAACTGATCGCGCTCCCTCCCCCCCCCCCCCTGCCCCGTCCCGACTTTCTTCATTGGAGAGTTGGTAAACCTATAGTATCGCTATGTATACGCAGGTTCTCGGCAGGTACTATGAGGATGGAAAATGCCGTCTGGTTCATGAGGCCTTTTGCATGAGAAAAAAAAAATGTCGCAAAAAGAAACAGATTGTCATCTTGAAAGCTTATCTACTGTGAATTACTGGAGTGGCATCATGCTTGCGCGACATCATTTGTTGCTGCTTCTGTCGGTGCATGTTAACTCTGTATGTAAAAATCCGTTCCTTCTGTGAAATAAATTTAGCTGAAGACTAGCGTTCTTGGTGTTCCTTTTTCTTTCAGTGCCTGGATTTTTTTTTGCCTATTTCGCTTAAGTGTTGGAAATGCATCATACTTCAGTATTTCATCTAGCCCAGCAAACTGGTATATGTCTCGATACACCGTGGGCATAGCAGCGCCACAGGCCTCGGTCTTGGCGGCTTCGTATCGCTCGCGCACCTTCCTCCAGCTAGCCGAACTTCAGGAACCATTGCGCGCCAAACGAACACGAGACATAATGGACAGGACAAAAGCTTACTTTCACCTAAGGTTTTATTGCAGATCCGGAGCATGCATAAACACGCATCGGAAACTGTAAGAGGAATCAGCTGGCAGAAACAAAGAAGGTAAATGGACACGTGTCGTCTAAGCCAAACAAACTCTTTCCTAGATAAAACAACACATGGCATGCTGATGCATTCATTTCCTTCCCTGGCTCAGAGGCCTCTACAATTTCTCTAGTGATCAGCTACCATCAGCGGCACCTTTCAGCCCTCCCCGACTCCCTGCCCGTAGGCGGTACCTCATTGACAAAGAGAGAGCCGGTGCTGAGCGCAGGCCTCGTGAACGATGATTTCTTTAACTCCGTTCCTTTTCCCGAAGTCCTTATATTCAAACTATCGCGGACACAAGGACATCTTAGGTCGTTTGAGGAATTGATTAATGATGTGGGTGTGCTTTACACAACATTTAAATGCACGAAAACGCGGTGCATGAAGAAACCATCGAAGCCCAGAAAATGTGTTTATTAGATGCGAAGCATCTTATGGCCCAGTTCAAACCGGTGGTGGTGGTGGTGGTGGTGGTGGTGTGCGGCGTGGCCACGCTTACTGCGCATGCGCAAACCCTCTCCACTCCCCCCCCCCTCTCGCGCGCCTCATTATCTCCTGCGCAACGCCGCAATGAGCGCCAGCGCATGCGAGTTCCGTCCCCCTCTCTCTCCTCTCTTTCTTTAAACATGCCGCCAATCTCAAGAAGAGATTGTTGCAGGGAGAGCAAAAATATGCAATACCAAAATGTGAAACGAAGAGTAAATCATACAGGTCGACTGGTTGTTTGTGAAATAGTGTGAAAGTATTGCAATGTAGGTGTTCATGAAAGATATGCAACACTAGACATTCAAGAATACACCATTGAATATCGGCATACACAAAACGCAAGGGCTGCAATAATGTGGAGTAGGTTACATAACTTTTTAATTATACATTTTATACAATTCTTATCAAAGAAAAAAATGGTTTAAAAGACATCAAGAAGACCAATTAATAAAGTTTAATGGTATTTACAACACAATGGAATGAGGCCGACGAGTCATATTGCGAGTCATGTAAGTGAATCTCATAAGATTAAAAAAAAGTTTCTAATGTTGGCTAAGGCTCACTAAATGCTGTGTGCCACGAGAGCCCAATGCGAACTGCCGCAGTCACTCTTGATTACAATTTTCTATATACTGCAGATTAAATTCGGAACAAACATGCAGGAAGTATCTGTTTTTTAGGTCTAATGGTGCTTTGGAATGTTACTACATGCACTGTTGCTCCTACGGATTGTTCTTCCGTAAATGCCTATAACAAACTTCGACAGTCGTCGAAGAAGTTTCGCTTGGGCCAACGTTCTGACAAGGCGTTCAGCGACTTTCGTCATTTCAAAGACGAATCTTCGCCTCAACTTTCTTTTGCTGGTAACAAGATTTGACACATCTGAATGACGCGCGCGTCTCGAGGCACGTCCGTGTGTACCAATCAGTCACTCGAATGACTTCGTGTGTAATGATGACTAGGATTGGGCATTTTGTTCTTTTTTTCCTGCACTTTCACTCCCGATTTATTTTCTGAATGACCCTTCTTGCACACGGAATGCGGTCAATGGATAGTAAATGACGAACACCTTGTTCGGAGGTGTATTGTGAGTTATTTCCTTCCATGGAGGCAGATACGAGCTGGACATCGAAGCGATGTGGTGCGCGCAAATAATGTGCATGCAGAATTTAGAATGCACGCACGCACAATGTGCGGTATCGCGCGAATGTACAATGGGGTTTCAAATGCTGAGGCAATAATATGCCTTTAGAGATGACTGACAACATGACCTGAGTAGGTGCTCAACGTCTCCTAAGCGTCGAACCATGAAAATCACCCGCTATATTTCAAATAATCTCCAAGCGGAAACTGAGTTATGGGCGATGTAGGGACTACGGGATCACGCGTACGTCACAGACCAGGCCAGCAATCACAGGCCACTGCTCTTTCATCAAGGGCGTAAGGATAGAGTCGCCCAAGCATGACACAGAAGCGCGTATTAGCTCTCCTAAAGAACGAAAAGGGCGAAAGCGCCGCTATACTATGAAATTTATTTATCGCGTGCGAATTAGTCGCAAGAGGTCAAGCTATATAACAAAGCCTCATATAAACTTCGAAGAACATACTATCGCCTGCGTCGATTTCTTGCTTTCTGCGCTGGCGTCTCTGCCACCGCCGTCGAGCAGACAAACACGAAAGATCTCCGCATCGTCGGCGCCTGGTGCCGCTGCCAGTCTCATGCTGCTTGCGGAACTCGTGCTTGCGTTCGACAGCCTAGAGCGTGATTTTCTGGCTTCAGTGGCCGCTGGGGTTGGGAAGGCTTTGCTGGTACCGACGACGCAGCTCGTGTGTTGTTCATTGGCCTACGAATCAGGAAATTGAATAAACAACATTTTAAGATTCTTGTTTTCAGTTTTGAAATGCTGCACTGATTTAGAGCAATGACGGCGTATTATTATGTGTTATGCTTAAGAATTCACATACGTGTGTTAGAATACTGGGACGTACTAGACGAATCGCGAGAAGGACAAAAAAAAAACAATCAAGAACAAAGAATACGTGTATGGGAGAAACGCGAAATGGAAAATACAAGACTACTCAAGTGTACATGTGTACAGAAGTTGTTTTGACAATACCACACGCATACGCGAATACCACTATTTCCACGATCAGTGTACAAAACAGCCGCAAGAGCAGCCGAAGCAAGGCATATTTTGGATAATACCCTAAGTTAGGCAAGGCACAACAGTTCCTCGCTGAGAGGCCTAACGCAGGCTCTACACAAGGCAGTACCCAGCTCCTTCCACCCAAGAAGGCGAGCGCATGCGTAAACGCCACCAAGAGGCTGAATTCATTTTGCGATACCGTTCGTCATAGTGTTTAACCACTTCACTGGCAAATCATGTCAGCAGCGATGAGTGCCAGTCGTTTTTTGCTGTCTTGAGAGTTCTTGTGTACCATTAGACATAGGAGTACCTCTTCCATGGACCCGTATGTGGATGTGGGGTGGGGCGATCAAAGCTGAGCAAAGAGAAACGTTGAAGTAGCTGTTAATCAAGAAAAGCGCGACAAAGAAACCATTGCTGTGGTCAAAATTTGAGGCTTATTTGCACACGGTTCGTTGCAGCACTGTACTTTGTCTACAGTAAATTCAGCCAGTGATTGAAGATTGTGTTTGCATACTCCTCTCTCCGTAATTCACGCCTCTGCCATAAGTGCCTATCAATGAAACTTAAACATGTATATGGTGTTATACTAAAAAAAAACCGAAAGGAATCGAATGACTCACATCTGAGCGCAGCTCTTACCTCTAGTTGCGGCGTTTCCGAAGGTACGGCCATGGCGACATCTTCTTTCGTTCGGGAGTCCTTGACTCGGTGGTGGTCGAGAGGTGAGATCGAATTGCTGCCACGTTTCTTCGGGACGTCTGCCGTTGGCTTATGTGACGGCTCCTGCGTGGCTTGCATACTCTCCTTGGGTCTGCTCGGCGAGAAGAAATGAAGCAAGAAGGGGGTAATGAGAGGCGTGTCCGGTAGGATTGTGGAAGCCCGCGGTTCGCAGTAAAGCCTTTAATTACAAGGAAATTTATTTAGGCAAATTTTCGTCCGTCTGGAGAAGAGAGTGCTTGAATTGACCCTTGTGCGAACTTTGTGGAATAAATTCCTTAAGTTTAGGTTATGATGGCAGCGTCCGCGGTCTGCCCGGTGGTATACCAACCGCGCGCATAGGACGGTCGCTATGTTTTTTAATTTGAGCTCATTTGCACCACCAATTGGCAATGCATTAGGTGGCCAAAGATCGTCTGCATATAGCTACAGCGTGCATTGAGGCACCCAACACTGCGTGGGCTAGTTTAGAAGACCTGCAAACGACGTCACTGCCCTATAGTGTCTACGTCCCTATGACGGCATGGCATGCATTGAACACAACGGAGCCAGTAGCGACGCAACCACGAAAAAAAAAAAACGGCAGTGAGCGTTATGTAAACAGAACCTTGTTATGCACGACGCATATTTCTAGGGGACTCAAAACTTTGGTGCTTCGAACATGACAAGGAGCAGCTTGAAAGTTTCGCGTGCAGTGGTTGCGAATGCTGCTTTAGTGGCACAAATTGTGCTTCAGACACCTGAAGCTACTCAGTTTCGCTTGCCGACCATTGCAGAAGATCTTCTTGCTCTGCGTCCTTTGAAAAAACGTCAGCGCTGCGCAGCTTCGCAACGCAGGGGGAGAGTGAAGTTTATAAAGCTTTGGTCATTAAACAAAAAGCTGACGCGTGTGTCAGCAGTCCCTCCTCGGCTCTCTCTGACAAGGAATTTGGCTATCTGGGAAGGAACTGATAACTCATCTTTGTTGCTGAATTTTTCAGTGTTAACATGGCCTTTGCGCGCATGCGGTCTCCAAGTTGTCTGTATAGACGATTTTCCGCAGCGGCGCATGGGCGCTGCCATGTTTGATCACGTGATCGTAACTGGCCTTCCCCCAGCCATTTGCCCCAGCCAACGCATTGGGCCAGCGAAGCGGCCGTGGCCGTACTACACAAGCTGGCTGCTGCAGGGTGTAAGCGTCACATGCTTGCGCAGCAAAACATAGTTCTACATGTAATCGCCTCAGAGTTGAAAACGTTGAGACATGTGCGTTTGTTTGGTACGTACCACGCCACAACGATAAGGGATATGTTTAATCTGCGTCGTATTTATGGTGTATGTCTTTAATTGTTGTATTAGCAACCGCCAGTAGCTGGGGTTACAAGCCAACATGGCAGCACCCATGCAGACGCGACACCCCGCTTCGATCCGAACTCGCGCTTGCTACTCGCCCACTGTCCTCACAGCAATAAATAAATGGCAAAATCGGCCATCGCTTTGTGTCAGCTCACGCTGGAGAAGAAACGTCAGCTATGCTTTGTATTTATTATTGCGATCAGCTGTTTATTTAGCCATGCCTGCTAAGCCTTGTCTCGGACAATATGAGAATGAATCTTGGAAATACTGCAAAATACCGACGAGTACATCGCTCTCGAAGCTTCAGGGCGCGAATATAAAGCAAATAAATGCGTAGGTTTTGAACTCACGGGCCACACAGCGCAGGACGACGACGTGATAAATTCGAGGCGGAAGGAAACTACATCCACAGGTGCCGCCATGTTTACTTTCCGTCTGCGCCGTCTGCTCGCTTTTACTCGTGTGCGCGCAGACGCTATGGGAACGCCGAGCAGACGACGCGACGCGGATGGAGACATTGAGCAGCGCTGCCAAAGGCCACGGCAGGGGCATGGCGATGGAGACGGCCACGGTAGGGGGACGGCCACGGTGCGGTGGCGCCAGTGGCGCCATCTAGTTTGATTTAATAAACCAGCTGCGGAAAATCGTCTATATACCTGAACGTTACGTGTAATAAAGTTTAGTTTAAGTCTAGCGTTGTCCTGTAATCCTTCTTCTCGTCCACGTCTTGTTCGCTAGTAAACATGTCCTATTACCTGAAGCCACGCATTTCTGCAGCAGTACGCGTATTCATGCAAACAGAAAAGCAGAGTGCACAAAGTTCTACTTTACCTAATTACGCAGAAACCCAGGCTCTCTTTTTTTGTAGCCGCTAGAGCAAGAAGTAAATACTTCACTGGCTCAGTCGCGCAACACTATTTGTATTGTGGTATAGGCAAAACACAATTGAAACACGTGCAAATAAAGCAAGAAAAAACATTGAGCGCAGTACAGAACACGAATGTGACCGAAGGCCAGCACCCCATTGATTGGCAGATTGCGCTTCTCTCACTCGTAATGGGAAAGTTACGCCGGTTTCGTGCATTAATGTGGCAATGGCGGGCGTATACATCACCACTAGGCTGCAGTCAATGCCCTTTATTCGCCGATAATCGACTCAAACCGCCTATCGCGAAGCGCCGCTGCGTACATTTGTTTATGCGGCGCCGACCGCGACGGTGCTGCCACATGTAGCCCGATCTCGCGGCGAATAGGTAGCGTCCTTCGATGTGCATGTGCAAGGAAGATTTTTATCCGTGTATACTTAGCCTCAAATAAAAAATTGTCACTCAGCGCTCGCCCCACCCTCTTTCCATATCCGTGTCTTAGTTCGCGCTGCAGTTTTCTCCTGAGTATGCCCAGCTACAAGTATAGCTAAGTTATGGTATCTTACCGTTTGTTCACTTAAGCGACCGGCTTGTAGGAATTGGCTTTAATAAGAAGCCTGTTATCTGTACTCACCGCCACTAACGAAAGCCCTTTATGAGAGTCTGGAAATTAGTTCGTTTGTTAGCTATATTCGGTGAAGTCAACTCACAACCTCATGTCCACGAGATGCCTTACGCTATCGCGCGGACGCCCCCTTATTGTAGATGGCCGTTCGCGCACCCCTCGCACCACTTCCCCATAGATCCTGAGGAGGGTTCCCAGCCAAACGCACTGACAAGGACACAGAAACAATGAGGACACGGCTCGTGTCGTCATTTAAATGCGAAGCATTTATTAGCGAACCTTTGGCACTTTGAGCGTTTCTATCTATCTATCTATCTATCTATCTATCTATCTATCTATCTATCTATCTATCTATCTATCTATCTATCTATCTATCTATCTATCTATCTATCTATCTATCTATCTATCTATCTAGCCGCCTACGTTCCCTAACTTGGTGTAGACCAAAATTCGCATGGGAGGGTAAGAGGATTCGACGAATATGACTGTCGGGTCATGCCATGAATACCGTGAAAATCCTGTCGCGTACGTCGCCAAACCCTTTCCTCCAGACACGTGCGGCACATACCCGTTTACCATGGGCCGTGGTGCACTGGTATGCGCCACAGGCGATTGACAGTTTATATCGACCCAGAAACGACAAGAACAGACATTGGTAATTTAAATAAGAGAGCGTTAAGAAAAACTGACATCCGAAGTGTTGACCCGACGAATGGAAAGAATAAGAATTAGGATCCCAGCAGGAATCGAATCCAAGCATTCTGCGTGTCAATCGGGTATTCTACCAAAGAGCCACGCCTGGTCTATAAGCTGGTTTGGAAAAACAGCCCTATGCAGGCGTAATGGCGGTGCAACGTCAATGGTATTTGTGGTGCTGGCTATCTTATTTTACAAGAAAGCAATAAACACTACATATGTACTCCTACGATACAGGCGTCATATCAGATTAACGTCTGTGCTTCCAGTGTTGGCTCCGCTTTTATAGCAGCCTAATAAAGATTACATTTGTATTCCCATGATTCAGCAGGCTATATTGAAGCATTGCTCGACCCCGGTGGAATACATTAACAAAAGTTACGTGTCATATTCACATGATTGCACCATAAAGTGCACTTAGTTTCGGTAATACTGACTTATGTACTCTAACGTGAGGGCTGACGTTACGTCGCATCGTAAGTTACCCATTAAACGCCAGTGTGGTCGACGTGCCTGGTAAGCCCACGATGTGCACATAGCTACTACTCTTACACAAACACGTCGATCCACCTCGTAACGCTTGGCTCAAAGCCATGAAGTACAGCACAGAAGTACTCGCTGACAGCTTCGCATGAAACCGTTTCCCACAACGCGTGGGATCTGCCTAATTTTCTTCTTGAGTCCTTGTTAGTGCGTTTGGCAGGGAACAGCGGCGTAGCCAGGGGGGGTGGCACACCGGGCCCGTGCCCCCCCCCCCCCCCCCGAAATGTTTTTGTGCCATGGGATACACAGTATAAAATGACACTCGGCCCCACTTACCTGCCCGGAGACCACGTCGGATCGAGGGCGTGCTCCCCCCCCCCCCCCAAACAACATGTGCAAGCGACCAGTTCACGCAAGCACTGCTCCCGTTAACGAATGCGTCCTATCATCCGTGCGCGACAAACTTCCATCTGAGTACGTAACAAACATTATACGCGGAGTTGCTTCAAAGCGAAATAACGCTGAAAACGAATAAAAAATGAGAGAAACCGAACGTTAGGACGGAGCTTAACGTTTGCCTGCATGTAATTCATGGTCAAGAAGTATGTAGGCATCATTACTGGTACATGTGCAGTTAGGCTTTATAAGACTTGCAGCATTGCCGACAGATAGCGTTCTACATTTTCAATATGTATTTTATGAAGGCCAGGGCATCGTTTTTTTCTTCAGTGTGTATACGGGTTGAGCTTGTGGCAGACTTTTCTTCTTCTGGCACACAACAACTTGGTACATGAACTGGTAATGGGGAGTCTGCTTAAGAAGAGGAAGAAGTAGTTCGGAGATGGCGTAGAAGTATGTATAAACCGCTGTGTTTTCCTGAACCGTGCTTCAGAGTGCCACAAGGTCAATGATTGCCATCCGATACAATCCAATCACCTGTTTGTAGCAAACAAGCTATAGAAGAGCCGCATGTGTCTCTCGTTCATCAAAAAGGATTAATTGTTGTGACTCTAAGAATCACCTCACCTATGAAAGAAACAGACATATTGATTTGAAGTGGTTCCTCCTGGGAAAAACGGTCGAAGACTGAAGATGTCGCTGCGTACCTCCAGTCATTGGTCCAGTCAGTGCTGACTTCTTTTCCAAGACCGTGAATGCCTAAAGCCGTTCTCGTTGTTTTTCCTGGTTGCTCCTACCAACTCTTTTTGTTGCTGTCTCATTAAAAACGCGGCGGTAATATTGTATCGGCACAGAACTTTATTACAATAGTGCACTCGTGGATGGTCAACGCAGCCTAATCAAACTCAGATTAACAGATTAACATTTAACCAAGCTACGCTTCGTGGCAGCCAACGCTTACCCAAATTTCTCTGTGGATGCAGCGTAAAAGACGGCAAATGGCGGCGCTATCCTAACCCATTTAGCCCGACTTCTGCCAGTATGCTCTCAGTGAATTGTGGCGTCCTCTTGAGCCTTGCGGCGGTGGTGCCACCACGCGCAGTTCATGTACTACAGCTAAGCCAAAATTGGCGTGGGTGCTCTTAGTAAATTGGGACGTGCTTCCGTAGAACCGTTTCCCTAGTAGCACCCCTTGTTGCCACAACGTTGAAGCAACTTTCTCAATGTTTTGCCAACGTTGTGTCATCATTTGGTGCTGCTAGGGTTTATATGCTGCGCGGCAGCCGCCGCGCATCTGCCATACAATGCCTGAACATCAAATATTACAGCGACCTCAAACACAGCCAGCATGAGTAAAACTAAAGGCAAACTAAAAACTAACTATAATAATTGATGGTGTTTAACGTCCAAAAACCACCATATGATCATGAGAGACGCCGTAGTAGAGGGCTCTGGAAATTTCGACCATCTGGCGTTCTTTAACGAGCACTGACATCGCACAGTACATGAGCTTCTATAGCATTTCGCCGCCATCCAAAATGCGACCGCCGCGAGTGGGATCTAACTCGCGACTTCCGGGTCAGCAGCCGAGCACCGCAACCATTTACCACCGCGACGGAGGGCGAAAAGAATACGCCGCCTAGAAAGATACAGGACGAAGTCGACAGCGCCACTTGCCGCTTCCTGGAAAACGGACGCGGAACTGCGACGTGGAGCTCTTGAGGGTCCTCGCCAAAGCCGGCAGGCGAGAACTCGCGCCAGGCTCCGGCATCCTGGACCGAGGTGACCCTCGAAAGGCGTCGCTGCTTGTCACTGCCCGAGATGCTGTCTATGCGCCTTCGGGCGAGCCTCGAAGCCCCGCGGAAGAGCCCGGTTGGCGGCGCCTGGTCCACGCGAGCAGGACTCTCCTTGTCGGCGATGTCCACCGCAAAGGTCACCGACGGGGCCGCGCTCACCGAGGCCCCGCTGCTGTTGGAAGCGATGCTAAGCGTGGCTGCCGGGGTGACCTCGGACTGGCGCTTCTTCATGGGGCCACGGTGCTGTTCGACGGCGCTTGATAGGCGATGCAAAACTTGGGTTTGTATCAACGAACGAGGACGAGAGAGAAAACGGGGCACCTACTTCGAAGGGCGTCTTCTCCTTCTTCTTCCACGCGCGCTATCTGGAAAGCCTACCACGCGTTCGGTGGATGGCAATTGCAATTGTGCTTCTCGCGATCGATGTGGCGAGGTTTCTGCTCAATCTGCGCAGTATGGCTCCAGATACGTTGTGGCACTGCAAATTACGCGCTATTTTAGACTAGCCGCTACGCACACCTGATCGGCCGTGCGGACAGCCCGAGATGTGAACGCTGCCAAGCGTGTGAAACAACAGCGCATATATTTTGTGATTGCCCAGTTTACGTGTCGCAACGAAAAATACTGGTTTCAACGCTGGCAGGAATTTTGTGTGGCAACACTAAGTGAAAGCGGTATTTTGTCAGCAACGTGTGATCAGACAGTGTCGTCAACTGCTACCAGGGCTGTTATAGACTTTCGTAAGAGCACAGGGGTGGACACCAGACTGTAGCGAAACCACTGTGTTACATGGTTATTGCCTAGGCCGACCTCTCTGTTTTCTAAGAAATTCTCTCTCTCTTCTCTCTGCAGACTTTACTCATTCATCAGAAACATTCCCAAAAGCCTACGGAAACGGCAGAATTGAAGCGGAATAGAAGTACGTCTGGTAGGGCGGCATAATGTAAAGAATGCGGGAAAAAGAATCATGAACGCCAATGTGAAAGCTGGTTCATGTCGGTGGGCTTATATATATATATATATATATATATATATATATATATATATATATATATATATATATAGTATGAGAAGTACCACCTCTCATACTTATACGGCAACCAAAGGCAACCACTCCTTCAACTATATATATATTTCATTTGAGGTGATTTTTTATATACATAGAGCTCATCAGATGACTTGCTGTTCAAAACTGTTTGTTTTAAATCAAGGAAGAATCTGCATAAACAGATTGTGCACGCTGGGCCGCCCTATACCTTGACAACACAGCAGTGTTCAATAACATTTTGGAAATATTACCGTGAAGCTTAAAAAGTACACACAAATTTAACCTGATCATCTGAGCATTGCATCAGCTAACTTCCTAGCCTTAGTTTGGGGTTGTAGGTACGATGAGTATGAAGAACCCGCTATGACTGTAGTACCTCAAGTTCTCACTTATGAAACAAAACATGCGGCTGACAAAGCAAGGTACTTCGCAGAAGTCTTCAGGATAAGCCTAGTGCCAATTTCTTTACTGTTAGAGCCCTCTAATATAAAGTCTTTCTTAGGAAGAAGACGAAGTTCAGTCGATTATTACTTAAGCAAACCAGATCGAGCAGGTTGTGTCTATATAGTTATAAGATTATAAATGACTACGAAGTTATATACTAGGTGTCGTTCCTTGCCCTCCTACTTTTCCCAGCTTGGGTGGCGGGCGGACGGAAAAGCGGTGAAGTGGCCCTTTACACCTCCCCTCCGGTTCCTCCCAGTAAATAGCCTGCGTAAAATGTGTAATCTGAATTTTTCTTGAAAAAAATGTGGGCGATTATAACGTTAACTGCCCCGCATTATTTCCTTCCGTATAGGTCGTTAGCTGTTAATGATTGGTCGAAATTTTCTGGGTCATGCTCACAGCACCTGCTCGTAAAGCGACGCAACAAATGACGCATAAGTGATCCACCGCGTAATTACCACGTACGCATGACTGCGTAAAAAATAATAATAATGAACTATTTTGAATACGGCGTATTGTTTATCATTGGTTCCTTCGCTATTCGTCAGAAATTTTCAATGTGCCATAAAATCGCCTCCTTGTTACGTTACGTCACAAGTCTGCGAAAACTCGCGGCGTTAAAATGAAGTGTGCACAATAAGCAGGACATTACTGCTGCTGAAAAATAACTCATTTTTTTTTCGGAATAGGTAGACAGTATCTCTATCTGCAACGTAATTTATGAAGGCTGCCCGCGAACCACATTGGCAGCGGCTGCCAGGGGCGTAGCCAGAAATGTTTTTCGGGGGGCGTTCAACCATACTTTATGTATGTTCGTGCGTGCGTTTGTATGTGTGCGTGTATGTATACGCAAGCAAAAGTGAAAAATTTCGGGGGGGGGGGGGGGTAGGTTTGAACTGCAATTCTCCGCGCTAATCACGTTTCACTTTATCGTAAATTATGCGACTTCAGCCTTGTATTTTGTTCTTTAAATTAACAAGCCAGACTTACGTAATGAGTTGCTTCATGTCGGTATGCTCAAAAACAACAATTCACTCGATTTGTGCATAATAGCGTTCTGTTACCGAAAGTGCAGAAAGTGGGAAGCAATTATAGGCAAATGACATGTGCCTTTTCATCAGTCAGATTATTG
Organism: Rhipicephalus sanguineus; assembly: GCF_013339695.2. Classification (NCBI taxonomy): domain Eukaryota; kingdom Metazoa; phylum Arthropoda; class Arachnida; order Ixodida; family Ixodidae; genus Rhipicephalus; species Rhipicephalus sanguineus. The sequence continues at coordinate 11,289,912 of NC_051186.1, forward strand.
AATACTTTGCCTACAACGATCAAAATAAAGCCCTCATTTCATATATTCAAAAGTGCTTTAAATGATTTTTTTAGATAGCTCAGCTTTATTATTACATATTAAACTTATTTTGGTTATCTATTCTCAAGCATGCATGTATAGATGTTTGAAAGTATGCATGTGGAAACTTATCACTGAGTTGACTGATTCTTTTAACCGTTTTGTGTCTTTGTAGAATGAAATGGTTTTTTTTTAGACTGCACTTGTAAGTTTCATTGCTTCGTATTAGTTTATGCGTTATTCTTTTATTTGCCACTTTTACGCATTTTCGATACTAGTCAATAACCAAGTATAATGGAGGCGAAAATGGTTGAGGCTCGTGTACTTAGACTTTAGGTGCCCATTAAAGAACCCCAGGTGGTCGAACTTTCCGGAGCCCTCCACTATGGCGCCCCTCATAATTATCGTGGTTTTGGGACGCTAAACCCCAGATATTATTATTATTAATAACCAAGTATGCGTTACCTAAGGACCATTATGGTACCCTGCTTTTCATGTTTTATCTTATCTTGTAATCATTTTCAAGTAAATTAATAACCATTCTAATTCTGATCGTTGAAATCAGTAAACATACGAATAGATGTTTTCAAGGCGCTCCGCCAACCGACATTTAGTACTCGCTAGGTATTTATTTGTTCTTCATCGATCATTGTGAGACCATTCTTAGCCGGCGTAATTGACGCCGTCATCTGCGAAATGCGGGGATATAACACGCTTATTCACTACAATTGACCGTAATTTCCTAAGTACCCGCCCCTTGTGGTACCACTGGCACTACATGGACAGAGATATGCTCTCTTAAATGCTTAAAAACTTCGATGTTTACAAGCGCCAGCTGCGGAGGCTAAATGTGCGTATTTCTGTCGAACGTATTTGCAATCTGTTAGCTTAGCTGGTCAGATTTAATTCAGCAGGCTCTCACTAGAGCTTATCTCCGCCCTGTGAACTCATTCGGCATGTTAAAGCTTGTAAGTTATTTGATAATGTTTTGTGACAAGTTTTGGGAATGAGACAATATGCTTCTGCATTATATGCATTTTTTTATACCCCAATTTTCGCCTTTTTTCTCAATGTTAAATAAGAACCGTGCAACTAAGTTGTAAGGCATGTCGCCATCAGAAAGCGATTTTTCAGGAAAAAAATCGTTTTCTTTTTTTTGTGCATTTTTGCACCGCCTCTTTATATAAGACATTTTAGGAAAAAGTAATATGTTGTGATCTTAATCCGTTCAAAAATTATCAGCATTTTGCTAACTACTACCCCCCTCCAGCGCATGTAACCAAAACATGGACTAAAAGCATCCAATTCAGTAACGCGTGTCAACTAATCAGCAATGCTACATGTGGATCTTGTACCACGATACTTTGTCGTAGTAAGTTATAAAATCCCAGAGAAGCATTTTTGTTTAACATCTGATGTTCTTGAATTCAATGAAACACCCTCCTGGAGGGCTATAAGGTCATCCAGCAAACTTTTATTGTTAAAATATGTATACTCGAGCCTATCAATTTGTTTATTTGGGTTTCAAAATGCTGTAAACTAAGTTCACTAATGAAAAATGGGTCGCGCTTGACACTTCGAAGCAAGAAGGCACCTAACTTGGCTGCCACACAACGAAAGTCGGCATGCTAGTCATTACCGGAGGGCTACACTTCAGTCAAATCGGGACGCTAAACAGGCGAGAAATAAGAAAGTGTGCTTCCGCTCACATACAAAGAAAACGTGCCGCTTCCAAGGGGGGTCGCTGCTAACGTTGTGATGAATTTTAGACGTATTGAATGTGCTTTATTACCTGTACATTTGATTGAAACCTTGAAACCTATCTTTCACAAAACCCGGTTTTTAGCGTTCTGCAGTTACGCTGAAAGTGATAACTCCTCTTGTAATGAGTATTTATGCATGACATTTGGGGTACTACGTTTTTGTGCATTCACCTGTGCTATGAACCAGGATAATTTAATACGAGTGGTAACTTTTCATACTGTGGGAAATCGTTTGAAGGACTAAATGTGCGTGCTGTAATGTTTTCCAGTTTTTTTGTTTCTAATAACTCGATTGAGGTGGCAGATATTGCAATTATCAGTGCATTCTAGAGGTCATTGTGCTCATAACGCTCCTACTAAGCCACTTGATTTGCGCCATCCGTTTCTGATCTGACCTGGCGTACGTAACACCCATTTTTTTCGACAAATTTTATTAATTTCCGAGTTTCAATAATTTTTTGCATATCTTAAACGTCCTAAATAACTACTCAATCAAATATAGAAATATAACTGCAACTTTCGGATCAAAACTCTACAGCTTTTCTCAGGGATGCCGACATGGCTTAGGAACAGAAGTGAAGGCAAGTTACTACACTATAAATAGACAAAATTTCTTAAGCAATTTGGGAAGTTACCGTGATAGGAGCAGTTCCGCATTTCTCCGGCGCGTTGAAGAGAAGCGGCTGTCGTTCCCGAGCTAATGTATTCTGCTAAACGGCTTTTAATAGATAAGCATGTCACTTCGCCCACCTATTATGTCTCCGCTGAAACTATGAACACCAAGGGTTACACTTCTTTCTGGCCTCCGGCCCAGCCAAGTCTCGGATTCGGCCGTGGTATGATGTAAGGCGCCTACCGTTCTTAAACCCCAGGATGTAGCAAGCGCGAAGGTAGCGAGTAGGGCGTGTCACGAGGAACTGCCCCCGACCGCGGCAGTCGCACTTCGCAAGCCAGCTGTCCGTCACGGTTGGGGGCGACGCGGGGTCTTCTTTTCCTTATCTTAAGCGGGGCGTCCCAGCGATACCGAAAAAAATCTTCCTCCCTTGTGAGTAAGCAGCGTCGCTTCCGCGGAATGGGAGCCGATGTGCATGCCCGCGGAAGACGGACGGCGGTTGAGCTTGGCTGCTGCCGAAAGTGAAATGCAGTTTGGAAACTAATTTGCGTAAGTGATCGAGAAAAAAAAGTAGAAGCGGCATCGGTTTATTTCCCGCCCCAGGTTGGCAATATCCCTCTCCGTCGCTGGGCGCCGATATAGGGAGGCGAGCGACACACGCGCACTGCACACAGCCACTGGGCGCCGGTGTAGGATCACGTCAGCCGCATCTCCTCAACCGGTGAGTCGTAAGACCCCGCAGTCTGCGCAGTCGCAAAATCTGCCGTACAGCCAGTAGAACCGACGAGATTGCACGTGTACGCGTGTGAGCCTTGTGACATGAGTTGGATCGGATTTTCCCTACGCCGCCATATCTATGATTGTTGCATCTGAGAGCTCTCAGCTGAAGATCGCGACAATCTGAACGAAGCACTCTCTCAAGGGAAACGAAAAGGTGCACCAGGCGCTTACCTTGAGATGCACATATAATGGCGGCTGGCCAAGATGACTTAACACATTTACACATTAATGAGAGGCGTATTGGCACATTAATTAATGGCCCAAACAGGATCGTGTTAGGTAATGCATGGAAAGCTTCTGAGGCGATTGTCTCTTATTTTTGTTGGCTTATGTATAAAGATTTTGTAACCATTCTTTTCACCAGTACTAAGCTATAACAAATGCGGCTTAGAAAATGTGGCCAAATGGCGTGCTATACAAGCAGAGAGGACAAAAAAAAAAAAAACAGTTTTAAACGAGGCAGACAACTCTGTAGTAAATAGCCACTATATCTAGTAGACGATATTTTCAATCCCTGACGTGGCATTCCGTTAGATGTTTACATTTATCACGGCAGCCAGGTCAACACGGAGCTTCCACCATATTGATCATGCGTGCACGTCGCTGCAAACACCGCAGGCCCAGTGCAGCCTATTGCCTTCAAGATGTGCACTCGCCGAGTCGCATTCACTGTCCTCTGCGTGGCGCTGGTGATAGCGCTCGTGACGCAAGAAGCGCACGCAACGAAGCTAAAGAAATTGGCCAAGATTGCACTCATCGGCGCCGCCCTGGGGCCAAGGGTGGTCCCTGTTCCCATCGCAGTCGGGTGAGTAGAACAGCCCGGTCATGCAGATCGCGTAAGGGGTAAAAATAATACTCAAGCTCGCGGAATCGTTTGAAGGAATAAATATTGCTTCCGACCTAGGCATATTTTACCTAGTATACGGATTGGGTTACATGGGTAGCTGCTGATAACTGCTGGCAGCGTTGACAAGTGCTGCTGATAGTAAGTTGGTTGAATTAAACCAACACGTCAAGTACTACTAACGTTGTAATACAGAAACAAAAATCGCTAATCTGGGAAACGTGGGAAGTTAGTTTACGGCCCTAGATATCCGCAGAGAGGGCTTAATCGAGAATTGGTAATCCTAATATTCGAAATATTGTAGACCTTACAATATGGCTCTGTTATAGGCTAAAATATACAGATAGCATATGGATGAAACAGCGGCCACTTGATCTCTTAATACGCAGATAAAAATTTATTACTCTACGCCTTAGCTTAGACATTTTAAAATGTAAATGAGGAAACTCTTGTTCTGTGCCTTCAACAAACACTAAGATGAATGAGCGACTGCGCCACTTGATAAACGCGGCACGCAAATGTCTATCACACAGATGCAAATCCGAATACACGGCAGAAAACGCAAAAAAGAAAAAATTACAACATTGTCTTATTCCTACTGAACCATTCCAATACTTCCACATATTTTTCACACAAATGTCGTGTAAATACACGGATTTCGTAATAATTACAAATGTCCGCATAGGAATCTTACGGACAGCCTGGAATTAGAGGAACGCTATATGGAACGTTTCAGTGGGTTTCGTGCCAAAACGACCAAATAATTGCAAGCCAGGTAGCACATGATCTATGATGAATTTTCGCCTTCCGGGATCATTTAACGCACACCAAGATCTAAATATAATAGCGCTTTTGCGTTTGTCCCCGCTGAAATTCAGTCGCCATGGCATGGATCGAACACACGACCTCCAGTTCAGCAGCGCTATATACGATGTGGCCACTGAACTACCGCGACGGGCGTACTGAAAGTTTATCGTTTACGCGTAACACGCCAAACTTAAAGAGACCCGCGGAACTCTTCAAGCACACCGTTTGCTATACGCCGTTACGAAACTGCGTCCCGGTACCCGGACAAGCCCGTTGACAAATCTGCGGAGGTTGTACGAACGGACGCGCCACTTGGGAGCAGCGACAGATACCACACCTAACTGCTGCAGTCGTCGCGATCAATGCGCGAGTTATGCTGGCCAGAATTGGGAGAAATGCTTTCAAACCTCTCGAAGAGTTGTGGGTCCGCAACATCACCTGCCAAAAAGTAAACCTCGTGAAAGGCGTGTTTCTGGGCTAGTCGATCCATCGATTCGATTCAGCTAGAGTTTAAACTGCGCGAAGAAGACAGGACGAAAGAACGAACATAGATGGGCTTCGAGTGTGCGCCTGCGTTCCTGTTTTCGTCCTGTCTTCTTCGTACAGTTTAAAAATTTGGCTGGAACCTCAAGCGTAAGCGGGCTGCTTTGTTTCGTTCAGCTTCCGCTCCAGTGCAAAACAATGCACAAGAAAATACCATTTCTTAGATGTTGTTTTTTTTTTAAATGGGAAGCATTTCTTAGCAAACTTCTGCGACTTTGAGCGTATCTGTCTACGACTTTCTCATCTCGTGGCTGTTTCGTTATTGGCATGTATACCAAAACTGGTATGGCAAGACATGACTGTATGACGATCATAAAACGACAAGTCATAACATAAAATCACGATATGCATGTAGTGAACGGCATGATTTACATGCCACGGTCTTGGTGCTCTTACGGCTGTTTCGTTAATTTGATATATACCAAATTTCGTATGGCGTGACAAGGGTGTATGACGAACATAAAGGACAGGTCTTAATGTGCGAATCATGACATTCACGCCGTATATGGCATGATTTAGATGACAAGGTCTTGGCGCGCTCGCGGCCGTTTCATTCAATGAATATATACCAAAATATCTATGGCGAAACATTTCTGTATGACGAACATAAGGTAGCAACATGAAAATCATGATATGTCATGTACGACATGACTCACATGCCACGCTCATGGTCCGCTGGCGGCGGTTTCGCCAGCTTGATATACACCAACACGTAAATGACAGGTGGTAGCATGAATATAATGAAATGCATGTTATGTACGCCAAGATTTACATGAGACAGAGTCTTGAAGCGCTCGCGGCCGCTTCATTCACTGGAGGAGGAGGATGAGGAGGAGGAGGAGAAGAAAAACGGAAAGACAGGGAGGTTAGCCAGTTCTCAGACCGGCTGGCTACCCTGTGCTTGGGAAAATGGTAGATGGGGTGAAAGATGATAGTGGTCATACCCGAGAAATCCGTCACCATAAAGTTCAAGACGTCGCATCTTCTTTTGTAACATCTCATTCACTGGATATATATCAAAATTGTTATGACGTGACATGACTGTATGAGGAACATAATTTACAGATCCTGATATGGAAATCATGACATCGATGTCATGTACGGCATGATTTGCATGACCCTGTTATGTGTGCTGCGGGACAAAAGTGCGTGACGAACGTAAATGACAGGTCATGCATTGTACACCATAATATACGTTTCAGTAGCACGGTGTATACCAGATTGTACATGCATGCATGCATGACAAACATGCGATAGTGAACGACATGTCATGACATGAATGACTTCATTTGCCTCAAAGACAGACAAAGCGATGTATGCAGCTCCTTGGCGACTGCTTCGCATTACACAGACCCCACAGTACGTGGGATCTGCCGTATTTTTCTCCACCGAAAGGTTGCGCGACAATCAGCAGAGCTGCGCGGTTCTGATACATACAGCATAAGGGGAGTTCCTCAATTCGCGTGAATGAAGAACTATGGGCCATTGTCCAGAGTTCTACCATTGGACGACCCATTACTCTGCGCTATGAACTTTCTGCACTCGTTTGCAGCCACCATCACCACGCCCACCACGCCCATCACGCGCCTATCCATCATGCGCCTTTCCCTCATCACGGCTGGCACGGAGGTTGGCACGCCGGCTGGCACGGAGGCTGGTGATGAGAAAACTACCGCGGACAGGTGGCGACAGAGGCTTGGAGCACGGCAGGGTGAGTACCACATAGACGCCATCAAATCTTGGTGAAGGGGCTGAGATCGAACGAAAATCAGGATGAACTTCAAGTATAGGTTGCCAAGACAGATATTAAGGCGAAAGCCTTAAATGCCTCATAAAATGCGAATGTTTACCGGCGTCCCGCGTCGGAGGTGTCAGCACGAGCGATGCGAAAAATAATCATCATGTGATGACGTCACAGACCCACAAAATTTGTGACGTCACTGTGACATCACATGGCATCATTGTTTGATCAAAGGTGGGCTTATTCCGGAGGCAGTGAAAAACAAGGTGAGGGGGAGACATCTTACAATGTCTCCGATCCAGGAGGCATTGCAAAAGCACGTTAGTTGCACAAAGCTTTCGGAGGGGGATGCGGGTGGTTCAGTACGTCGACTTAATAAAAAAAGAAGGGGATGGCTTCCGCCTTCGAGTCGACTGAGGCGGATGCATAAGTGACCCTCTGAGTTTTTAGGGCCACGAGTTTCTGCAAGAGAATTTTGGCTTATACAACGCGCACTACCTCGCACTGAGTGAACTCGAGGAACGAGTCGCCGACGCAGGCAAGGCTTGATTAGAGGATGCAGTGCCACGGTCTCGAGAATTCTGATGCGCTAGACTACTGCAAGATTTTTAGAAAATTATCTTTTTTATAAAAAAACATGCAGTACGCCGTATTTATTCCATATTGCTTTCAGTGGGTGTTTATGTCGCGTTCTCTACAGAATCAGAGGAGGAAATTTGGTGAGCACTTATACTTTTTTGGGGAACATTCAACATCATGTATGTCCGTGCGCGCGCTTGTATGCGTGCGTGTATACACACGAAAAATAGAAAACATTCAAATGGGTTGAACCGTCCCTTCCTCTTCCAGCTCTGGCTACGCCCATACGGGCCAATTACTTTGCCGGTAGAAACGTTTAGTGAGTGATTTTAGCGGAGTCTAGAATCAAGGGTTCCATCGAGCGTGTTTTGCGTGCCTCATTTCATGCATGTGCGAAGGCGTCTCTGACTCTTCGCACGTGCGACCAAAATTAGGGCGTCTCATTTAAAGTAAAAATATTAAATACGCGTTATGCTATGACGCAGACTTAAGTCTCGCACTTATAGGCCAGCTATGTACAGTGTAATTAGTGTATGGAAGGTGCTCGACGTCTAACCCTATTTACTGCAAGATGGCGGAGCTACAAGTTTCTTCGAACAGGGTTCATGGAGCATAGTTCGCGCTCGCGACCGAAATATTTCACCTGTACCAGAAGCACAAATATGCGGAAATACTATGCGACTTAACGCTAACTTGTACCCGCAAGTTATGGTTTTAATGTATGAAATAAAAGTATGTTCTAAGAAGAGGCTGTAGAGTAAGCTAATGAGAAGGAACTGACAGACAGCTTAATAGTTGTATTAAGGTTGAATCACGACAATGATGTTCTAGCAGCTCATAAACAACATTAGCGATCACGTAGCCACCTTTAGCTCGTATTAGGCTTCAATAGCAAACATTGGTCTCCAATTATCTAATATTAGCGAACACTAGCCGACGTCGTCACAATGTAGCCAACACTACCAACTGTAGTCAGTTCTGACTGATGTTGGCAGTATTCAAGTGAAAACGGCAGTGGAAATAACGCCACTTAGTGATACGCTCCGTTAGGCTGCACTGCCTTCAGTGCCGGCCCACATTCTTGCCAAAATTCGGACATGGCCGCACACATCGCAGAATTCAGTAGGAAGAGGACTAAGAGGTTGACTTGTGCAAGATAGTTAAGATATTTACTTAAGGTAAGTTACTGAGCATTGCGCAAGGCCCGTTTATAATAGTTTCGGCATGTAAAATAGTTTCCGGGTACAATGCTAAAAAATTACCGACTATTATGACACTCCCTAATGCGAAATTAGAACGCAGCAGAATTTGCCGAGTATGAGTGGACACCACTTAGTATTGTCACGGGGTCGTGACGTTGACGAAGACAACAGCTGGCGTGGTCAAGATGAAACTCTTTATTTGGCCGAACTTGTGGCCGGGAAATGAAAACTCAAACTACAGCAATACACGCTGTACACTGATAGCGGCGAACTGGGCGTCGGCCATCGAAAACCTGTCAAGCGGTGATGCGCGTCGGTATTTATACATGTGCCGTCGAATATTCCAGCGTTATCGATGGTTGCCGCGCAAACTCTAGAATAAGCTCGAGGGTTCGCGTCTTGCGCGCAATCTTAACAAAACGATCTAGAATAATTGGCGAGCTTCTCGAACAATGAGGCGCGGTTTGCGCTGAGCGTTGCTGATAGTATTTGTGGGCGAAAACCGTATACAGCAAGTCATAATAAGAAACGCACGTGGCAGTATGATGAACGCAGCCTTACAGCCTCGCTATATTGAACAAAGGAATTGTACAAAGGAAGTATTGGGTGGGTGGGTCTTTTGCTCTTCCTAGTGGAGTAATATTTCTTCACAATATTAGAGATATAGGGTATAAGATACTCTGACATATATTTTAGTTACAGCAAGAATACTCGTCTTGCAATATTTCCAAGATACCAAAATATTCTGAAAAGCAGTTAAGATACAGTAACTTGAGTACAGTATTTAAAATATGCACAGGTCTGCTGAAAAGAGATTGTCTTCAGCAATGACTCTGCGTACAGTCTACGCCGCACTACTTGCGTACCTTTCGCCATGTTGCCTGCCGTATGTGGAACAAAGTGTAGGAATACGGCAGTGTGCTTAATCCTTGGGATATTGTCAGGTCCTGCTATCTTGTCTAATGCTTCATCTTGTTAGCTAGTATTGATACACACGCCCGCTATTGGCTTTCTAAGTGGCACGAATTTGCCGTGAATTTGACAATACGGCAAATCTGGTTGTGCGCAGGTCTAAATGGCACCCTTGCGGAGCCATACTACTATCCATTGAGGCGTTGCCACGGTGGGTGTTTCGAGCTATGATAGCCGGCGGTATCGTTGTTTCTACATATCATTGAGACCTTATTCTTCAGAATATTTGCTGAGAAACAGTCATGACGAGAAAGGTACACCATGAGTTCATTGTACTGAGCACAGTGCGTTGTGAAATGTCGAGCCTAAGCGAAATTCGGACGTATATGCATGCCATAGGTGTAGAGGACAGAACAGATGATGCCGGATATCCCACTGATCACCGTCACATAAGCTATTTTTATGCCATTTTTGTTTATAGAAGGATGAACTTTCATTAAGCGCAAGGATTGTCAGGCAATCAGAAAAGCTCCTAAAGAAGTTGACACTTATTTCTTAGACAAAACTATCTCTGAAAATGACTTGCGGTGCGATGAAGAAACCAGGGCGAATAGCTCAATTCTGATCTCTCGTGGACGACAAGATATAAAACCTGCTCTCATACGCCTTCCACGTCTCTATCGCAGGTCTGTCTTACAGCCAGGAGATGCCCATACTGACTCATTGTGAAGCATGCAGCTCCGGCTGATTAGTCGAAGCCTGAAGGGTGACAAGCATAGTCTTCGAAGGACTTCGTATTCAGCTCGTCGACGGAAGCGATGGCCCCACAACAGGGAACGAGCGATGCGACGTAGGCCAGTGACGTCACGAGGATGTCGCAGGCCTTCCCAATAACCATTCCTAACGCATCACTAGCCTGCTCTGCGAACAATAAAAGTTCCAGAGCATACCATGACTTTGAGCGCAGGTGGAGTGGAGAGATATGTGATAGCTATAGCCGTAATAGAGGAATACATGTTACTAGTCTCACTAGTCGGTAACGATTTCGTTGTAGTGTAAACCACATTCTACATACTATTAACTACCAACCTTACAGTTTCATCACTTACGCATCCAGGCATACCTAACATGGTACCTGCTTCACGACCACAAGCATGGATTCACGGATAACTTGGGGCGGACGCTAGCACTTATATACGTATGATTCGTGTGTGTCTTTTGGCTTTAATAGCCGCTAGCATTGTATTAACATTACTGCTGGCCTAGCGAGTTCACTATCACGTTCTCTCTGGTCACTTATACCTCAGGTCTCGTGATTCTACCTCCTATGCAGTGATAAACATGTAAATAAAAATCTACTCTTAACCGTTCATGCCTCTTTGTCGTTCTGGTCGGTGGAACTCACACTTCGACCGCTGTAGTGGCAGCAGCTTTCTCAGACGCAGAATGAGGTCACGGCATGAAGCCGCCACCGCGGTCGCCTTTATACTATGAGAAGAAAACAGAACGCCTGTGCAGGCATGACATGCATGAATGCTATGACAAGGACGAATGGCATGCCGTAACACTAACGGAATAAAGTGCAGGATCACGTTCCGGTAATTTCTTCAAAATATCGGAATATGTACGACCCAACCTAATTGACACGACCACGCGTCTCACGGCATAAATTCCATAAATCACACTGTGCCGTCGTAGTTGTCATTTAACTGAGCTATAAGAATGCACGCATGACATAATAAGAATAATATGAAGTGACATGCACGAACGAATGTCATGAATTATATAATACAGTCGTGGACGTTTTTGATAAATAATAATTTCTGGGGTATAAGGTCCCGAAACCACGATATGATTATGAGGGACGCCGTAGTCGAGGGCTCCGGAGATTGTTTTTGAAACTGGATGTATGTACATGCCATGACGTGCATGACGCGTATATGTATGATGTCATAAATTCCACCTCATGTTGCTCGTTTCTTTGATTGAACAAATCTAGACACGCTTGACAAGGAATGCGAGTCATGACATGTAATTTTACCACGAAAATTCATAAATGAGAAGCCTGGCATGGCATCGCATGCATAGCACATGCATTCATATGTCATGACACGATTAACATGCTATAGTATGAATGACTTGCATGAGGAGAAGGAGGGAACGAAAGGCCGGGAGGTCAACCAGACGCGCGTCCGGTTTGCTACCCTGCACTGTGGGGAAGGGATGAAGGGAAAGAAAGAAGAGGGAAGAAAGCACTGTCAGGGTACATGTGCGCCCGTCCACTGCACACCTACAAGCGATCGCTTAACCCGGTCCATTATAAGGATTTACGCATGACATATGACCTCCATTGGTGCCATACCACATGAGGTCATGTCATTCTTTTCATGAACGTATACGCCTTCTTTTGTTTTATAGCGGCTTGGTAGACACCCCGAGAACCCACGATCTTGCGGCCGCGACGGCAAGCGCCCGGCGCCCTAACGACTTAGCTAACTCGGGAGATACGAGACACGGTGCGAACGCGCCTTATATCTTTCACACATTTTCTTTCGCGGCGGGCGGAGCGGGGCGGTGCCGCCGTCTGTGAGATGTGAAAAGAAGTAATGCTTCACGATCGATACTTACTAGCGCTTACTCCGAGATTGCACGCGATATCGGAGGTCGATACCAGAGAGGTAGACTGGCCGCGCTGGCGTCGCCGGGGCACCCTTGAGGCAGTTACGTTGGTCTTTGTTTGCCTTTCGCTTCGTGTTAGCGTGCGTCGGCTCATCGGAGTAGTGCAGCTTCCACGTGCACCAACGGGATTTCTCCGCCGCCGACTGCTTCAATTGCGAGAGCACCGACTAACAAAACTGCTGCAATACGCGTTACAGAAAAGACGATTTCGACGGGCGAATGTCGTGCCTTGGTGGAGCGAGAGCAGCGCCTGCGAGACAGAAACGAGCGGGACGCACGCGTTTGCGGCTCAGGCTACGAACCTCTACCTCCCGTGTTGCTGAAGCGCAGTGTGTGTTAGTGTATGCATGAGCACAGGCGTCGGCTACCCATTACTAGAAAGCGCACACCGTGCCGTTTCTCTCCTTAACTGACGACGCTTTGAAGAAGTGCATACCGGGTACCAGTGTTGATTGTGAGCTTGTTGATATCAGACACTTGGCAGACACCCCAGAATTGGATGACGACAAAACGATGGCAGCTCACGCTAGAGCTGCCGTCGTTTTGTCATCATCCAAATCTTGTCTCTTAGGTGCCGATATAGGACGTGGAGACGCGCACGCTACGCTGGCGGAAAGTACAATGTGGAATAACCAGGTCCCAGCAGTCTGCTTCGCATAGCATCGATTTTTTTTTTTCGAAAGTCTCACACACACAGTGCATGTGAGCAGCCCAATCATTTTGTATCTTTTTGTTCCTTCAAAGAAACTCATCTGACAGACAACGCTCTGTGATTAATTTCATATGTCGTCGCCTTCTCGACGCGCTGCATTTGGTAATGAATAGCATACGCCGTGTAAATCTACAGACGGTGTTTTCTGCAATTCACATATGGAGGACATGTTTCGTTGAAATCCTTGTCAAGCCACCGATGTACAACTAGCGAGACGTAGAAGTGAATTCCGGCTGGCTTCGTCCAGCTGCCTTATTGCTTCATATGTGCGAGCAAACGAGACCGAAAAAACACTAAAACTCGAGTGGTGTAAAATAATGGTGATTTTAATTCTATATAATTGAATTCATTCGCATTATCGGTGCCAAAGGTATGGCGCTACGGACACCGGTCTTCGACGGCACTCGTCATGTGCTCATGTGCCAGAGGGAGTAGGTGACTGGTCCGGCCCCGTTGATGAAGTCTTCCCGCTCGACGATGTAGCTATCGACCAAGACGGGCTTTGCAACATCTCCTGGAAAGCGCACAAGACCGCACAGAAACACAGCATCACATTCATTCGCTGCAGTGAACATGTACGGTGCAGTAATGACATTTAAATCAATAACCTCAGCAACCTTACGACAACAATAGCAATACAGACAAATTTCATTGAAGCAAAGCAAGACGTACAAGAGCTAAGGTGAACAAAAAATAAGAAACTCGACGAGGAAAAAAATTGTACAACCACGAGAAATTGGACAACACTACTGACTTCTTATATAGTCTTGAGTTCTTAACGTGTATAGGAAACGGAGACTATCATACTAGGTTTGAGGTCGCAGACTGTTATTAGTATTTCGATGCAGAGTTATTCAGGTTCACCTGATAACTCACGCACGCCCATAGCAAAGTACAGAGAATTGAAACCTGGCATCTGTTAGCCAGTGAGAGTACACGCTGTACCGTGCGGCACACTCAGTGCAAGACTTTTTTTTTAGAACCAGCTTCCACATTCAATTTAAAATATTAAGTCACATTTGAACTGTCTTCATTATATTCTAAATTGCTAGCATCCACGGATGACAATGTTTCTCATTCGACTCATGTTTCTCGAATTGTCAAAGGGACATGCGGCCTCATTGAAGCACCGTGCATTTATTCCTGTGCGTCATGTAAAAATAGACGCTTGTATTCATGAAGATAAGAAAAAAACTGTAATCGATTCTGGAAACTCAAGGATGACTCCATTTCCCGTTCGCGTAAATATAAAGAAAACCTAACAAAATCTTCAAATAATATTGCTCAGGACCATAAGGTACGAGTGGTACACGAAGAATGCAATGTTCTAACACCTCGATGACGCTCAGTACGTAAGGGCGTGAATGCACATTACCATAGTTTTCCAGGAGCGCCGCTTCAGTGACGCTTCGTGGGTTCACTGCAGGGAAGAAAGAAAAAAGAAAAAGTCTATAGTGGCCACGTGAACAGCTGCGCGCTGAAAGAAAGTGGAAATAAAGAAAAATGTTGAAGGAACAACATGTCAGCCTGTTTCGTTTACAGCTAATATGGTAAAATTAAAAAGAAACAAACCGCGCAATTGTGAAGCTGCGTGTGCTGCTGTTTTTATATCTGACCACCAAAAAAGTTCTGTGTCAGTCATATGTACCCCCCCCCCCCCCCACCCCCATTGCCCAACATCAAATGATTAAGAAAGAAATCTGCCCTGATTACGCATTCAGGTGCACGGTTTCCTGAATGCTGTTTTGCTGCAGCGTATAGTGGTGGCTTGAAATCAATGCAGTCATATTTGTTGTATGCACATTCGAATGCCATTGATCGACGAAGCTCTTGCGTATTAGATAAACAGCAGTGTTTCTTGCTCGGCGGTAGAAATACACAGGAAACCGTAAATCTGTGCAGTATGAAATCGACAAACATGCTTTGCTCAACGCACACCACTGTTCACTCAAAGCAAGGCATTACTGTAATCGTCGCGATGTTCGTATTTAATGTCATGCCCAACACACGGAAAATGGACGACAATGAATCGCTGACTAAGAGCGCGGTAATAACTTGTTCTCTGCATGCTACCTAAACCTCAAAACAGTAAAGGTTTTCTTCTGCAGATATTTCTTTTTTTTTCAGTCACAAGCAGCAACCACCCGCAAAAGCATCAATGCTCATCATTGAACGTATCAACAGGGATGCTCATCAGCGTCCACGTTCAAACGCACGTTCGAAACTTGAGCATCTTTGTATCCGTAAATATGGTCGGAAGACGTTTCACTGCACGTTTATAAAAAGAAACGCAGAAAGCTAAAATGTTTCGCTGCGGGCTGAATCCAGAAATAGAATATGACCACAATTTTTATGGCAATAGCAAATGAACCGAGATTTCACGCGCCTTCACGCAGTCGTTGTTCACGCCTCCGTGCTGTGCAGAAGCAGATTAGCGTGGACACAGTATTTATTGCGATTATAATCCCACGGACATCTGGTGCGTGTTCACGTGATCACCGTCGGCACCGCCAGTTGTACTTGGAAAGACAGCAAAGGGGCGGCCCGCGCGCGACGGCGTTTGAAGTCGCGTGATTAGATGCGGATGCCATTGTGGCGCGTGAGGGAAAACGCTACGGAGGGTGTATACCCCTTCTGGCCCGCATGGGATACAGTCTACGCTGACAAATTATGAGACAGCATCGAGCCAGACTCGTCAGAGCAATGAAGCGCCTGTGGATGATGCCTGTGCGACGTGATGCCACCTCATGTCGACAGTCTATAAACTTCTGTATCTGTACCAAATATTGAATAAACTTCATACATCGAACTTGAAGAGAAAGCTCAAACAAACAGACAGAATTGTCATTTCTTTAACTACACCGGTGTTAGAATCGGTGAAAACCTGAACACAGGCTACATTACGCGCGTAAGAAAGCGTCTACTTGCCGGTAGACGACTATACCGTCAGGATCGAAGCATTCCACTAAGCCGCGATCTTGTTCGGACGCCAGAATAGCCTGCGTCACATTTGTCTCTGGTGCTGTCAAAACTCGCCGTCCATCTACGCCGAGTATTGGAACACACCCAAAGCTGATGCGCCTATGCATTATTCAGTGCACAAGGAAAGGATATCCGCAGATGTCGCAGGCAAGGAGATGACTGAATGTTACGATATGTACGGAGTTTGGGAAGTCGGCTATGTATAAACAACTGCGATTGCGAGTGCACGGGACATTGTGCTTGGGAGAAGCGTGCATGGTTCCCACTGTGTGTTTTCTTTACCACGTCCCTGTTGTAACGGGAGTGCGCTTGTGGTCGCCAAAGGAACTCTGTTCTTGTGTTTATTTGGGCACATGGCACCACGCGCGTAGTCGAAAGATTCCTCAAGAGGTGGTTAAGTTATTCATCTGATTGGTAAAGAATGCCACTGCCGGTTCATTAAAAGAAATTGGAGCAGCTACGCACTAGCGGTGCGAAGACTGGGAAAACAGCGTAGCTGGTGGCGTTCCTCGTCTTTTTTCCTTCCTCCTAACCCTCATATCACTCCTCACGCTCGCTTACCTTTCCCACGCCCTTGCTAGACCATACTATACATGACTGTGCAATGCTTTACCCTCTCTCCTCCTCCTTTCCCTCACTTCCCTTTCTCACCTCCTTGCTATACATGGCTATACCGTACTTCACCCTCTCCCGTCATCCTTTCTTTCCTCCTCACTCTAACATCACTCATCCTCACCGTCATTTCCCTTTCTCACCCCATTGCTGTACTATACTATACAAGGATATGCTATGCTTTACTCTCTCTCTCCTCCTGCACCCTTCTTCTCACCTTCACTTCCCTTTCTCTTGCTATACTATATGTAGACGGCTATGCTATGCTTCATCCTCTTTCCCTACTCCTCACCCTCGCTTCCCTTTCCCTCCAGGAATGCCTTCGTGTGGTTCCCAATAATGATTGTACTCTGCAGTGCGGCTTGCCCAATTTATGTGGCGCATGTCCGCCAACTGGTTTTTTTTTTTTTCAGTACACGGTTCACACCTGACGGCTGGCTTTAACAGCTCCGCTGATAAAAAATACCAGGCAGCATTCAAAAAGTTAGCGTACAGTCTCTTGTTCTGAAACCTCGAAGCAGTTTACGCCGCCAGATGGTAGCTGCACAGAAGACAGGTGCTTCGAGGACTGTGGAAAGGTGTAATGGTTCCGGGGCTTACTTTTGGGAACTCACGGGTGTGCATGAGGGCAGGGATGCAATCGACAATGGATGTAAATCAAAGGACTGTGGAACGCCTCGCTTTGGGTGCTCACGGAAAGACGACAAATGAGATGGTAAAGGGCGATATGGGATGGAAAGGCTTTGAGGCGTGGGAAGCTCAGAGCAAAATAAGGCTCGAAGAGAGGCTGAGGAATATGAAGGGGAGTAGATGGGCAGAGAACGTGTTCCGTTACTTGCATAGGAACAGCGTGTACACACAGTGGAGAAAAAGAACTAGGAGGCTCACTATTAAATATACGGCTGGTAGTGTAAGCAATATGTCAACAAAGAGCGTTAAGCCAAAAGTCAGAGAGGCGGAGAGGGTTTACTGGACGGCAGCTATGGAGAAAAAACCGGCTCTGAGTGACTACCGAAAGGGCGAAAATGAAATAAGGAGGGAGGCATTTTACGATAATTCAAGGGGAAGCGCTTTACTGTCTGAAGCGAGATCGGGTTGCCTTAAAACGCGTAGTTATAAAGCAAGATTCAGGAGAGAAGAACAATGCACATGCTGTGGGGAAGATAAGGAAACGGTGGAGCATGTTCTGATTGAATGTGGAGATATCCACCCAGGTGTACGTTTGGGCACGAGCCTACATGAAGCCTTGGGTTTTAGGGACAACAATGAAAAGCTGAACATGCCCGCGATAGACGTCAGACTCTGCCCAGGCGGCGCTACGAAAAACACCGCCACCAGCGCCCTCATCGCAGCCCTGGCACTAACTGGGTAGTGCAAAGAGAGCCGTCCGCAAGCGAATGTGCATAGTCCACAATATATCCCTCCTCTTTCGTTGGTGTCGAGGCGCCGTTTCCTGAAAATCAAGGACCTGGAAAGCTTCTTCCGCCAATCCACGCTTCAGAAACAAAGGAAACTGATCAAAGCGAACTGCGAGTACAATGCAAAATAAGTTTTAGTTATTCCCGCGCGCTGCAACTCGCAAGTACAAGCGAGCATCACACGACATCGAATTCGAGGCAAGCCCTCCGACATCCGTTCTCTGGCGCCTAAATGCGTTAAAATCGGGTATATACGTTTGCCACAGCGATAAAGTACATACACGATCAATTTACTTAGCTATACATCTTACGATCAGTGGTACAAAACTCCGTTCATCAGGGACGAATGGGCCCGGTGAATTTCGCCTTTGCAGTTGCGTTCTCCGTTAATTCATCTCTCGCTTCCTCTGCATTGGACTGTTTTATTACGCATCATGAAATGGTCTCTTGATGGTCGTCTTCCGCTTGTGTGTACTGTAAATGGGGATACCTGCGTCCACTTTCGCGGGGTACAACGAAAGGCAAAACCGTGGCCTCCGAGATAGCTACGGCAACCGCAGAGGGCACGGGCGAAACAAACCTGTAGGTGGTCACGACCAACATTCTGCGATTTATTTGTATGACGCACGTGTTAGCTAGTTAGAACCAGAACTCCGAGCCTTCAAAACGTACGTCCGCGATGACGTGTTGTGACGACCAACTCGTTGCGGTGTGCGTATGACTGCCTCTAGCTGCCCACTTCGTGTTACACGACAAGCACCGCTGTCAGAGCCTCTGCTGAGCTTCATAGTCAAGGTTACCATGGTTCTCCATCAGGGCTACGCAAAACAGCACAGCCACTTTATCACACTTTCTCATGCGACCGGCTGTGGAGAACGCGGATACTTCGCTTACCGAACACGCTCGCAGCATCCCATATCCAGCGCTCTCGCCTTTCTTCTTCGTACGACAACTATGGAAATCGGTAAAACTGAACGTTGTTATTCAGTTTTTTACGTCCGTGGCAATTCACAACGCAACAGTGCGTCTTTTGCAGCGTTTCTTCGTAGCGTGCGGAGGGGTCTCGTCTGCTGCTGTTTTCGCCGTCGTTCTGGCGAGTGATCGAGCAAGCACTTCACGACGGTACGGTGGCGCGTCCGACTAGCGGAGAGCAATTCACAGCTTTCGTTCTGTGTTAAATGCGCAAACACACGCGATATTAAGCTCAATCGTTGTTTCGCACTCGCTAGTTGCACCTGGTCCCATAGCAAACTGTGCGAGAGAGTCGGTCTATGCACTACTCAATACTTCTCCGACAGGTGGCGCCACACGTCTTGGAAACTCCAGAGTCTGACGTCTATAGAAATAAGTAAGAGACGGTTAGAGTATTGGTGGTAGAAAATTAGAGAGAAAAGACAAAAATGAGTACTGGGACAAATAAGCCCATTCCGCCGTAAAGGGCAGAGAACTGGGCTGTCAATTTACGTGTTTTTTTTTCTGTAGTAAAATAGATTTGATGGCAGTAGAAGCATTAGGCCAACACGAAAAAAAAAAGGAACACGTTTTATTTATCGAGCCTGGTGGCGCACTTGTCACCGCCCCGTTATAAAGGGGACACTCATAGCATCCATCCATCCAGCCAGCAATACACACACACGTCGGCGCAGAGAACTCGATCGGATGTTAGAGGGGCTTTACGTAGTACGACAAACAATAATGACTGGTGAACAGGCAAGCGGAGTCGTAATACCGGATACAGTTGGCGAGCAGTGTTTCAGCGCATGCAGTTTGCTTTCAGGGCCAGCGCTTCAGGGTCAACCCGCCCCCCCCAACCGCGAAAACGCAGCAGTATCTGTAAATCAAGCGTGAAAATGCAAAAATTCACGTAAAAGTGGGTTGACGTGTGTTAGGGCGGCAATCAAAGAAACAGGATGTTGCAGTTGCGATACGTAGATAAAGAGAATGTTGTGATAAAAAGTATGCGCAGTCAGTGATGACTAAGCGACAGCCAGAACAAAGCGCACAGGTCAACGACAGCATACAGCAAAAGGAAATGATCTCACCCGTAGTAGTGGCAGGCATGTGGCTTTTGCAAAGCGATGCTCTAATGTGGGCCATAAAATACTGCTCAACTTGTAATGCGCGTTTTAAAGGAAACGTATCACAGTGACACGAGAAGTAGGAGCGCTGATCTTGCACGCTTGAGGTGTCCGAGTCTTTTCTTCGGACCCATTTCATTTGGCAGCGAGAGCACTTGCCACGAAGCATGTTGTGATTGAAAAGTAAGGACAGCGGCTGCGGTGACTCACTGGTTACGGTGTTTGGGTGCTGACCCGAGAGGAGCGGTTTCAATTCCAGCCGCGCCTGTCGCATTTCGATGGAGGCGAAATGCCAGAGGCCCAAGTACTACGCAGTGTCAGAGCACGCAAAAAAAAAAAAGAAAAAACGCGTGGTCGAAATTGTTGGGAACGCTCCAATACGGCGTCTCTCATACCCTGAGTCGCTTTGGGACATTAGGCCCCATAAACCAAAGGAAATATCCGAGTGCTGCTGCAACAATCGTGAACAAGTAGGCCACGCAATCTTCATAATATTACTGTTGAAGCAGTTAACATACAAAGAGCTGGCTTTGCTGTCTCCGTCAGCCAGTGTGTGGCCCCTGTCCTCTCCGTTATGCCGTCGTCGTTATGAAACCGTCTTAGATACATTAGTGTTGTTAGCTCGCTTCCTTATCAGTCGCATAATACTCTACATCAATGTCATTATATAGAGAAGCAATATCATCCTGTCCACGTCATGAGGTACCGAAACACAACCCACCGACAACAACCCACCGACAAAAAGAGCTAATCATGGAACCACAACACAATCTTACATCACTGACATATGTCCACAAACGCGAACAATGCAAAAGCAATATTAAAGAAGTACTTTTCAGACATTGAAATCCAAGAATCATGCTGACATCACTTGCACGCGCAGCATGCAGGCAATGCAAGCCACGTTCGTGCGCAAATGAACTTTCAGAAATGAACCATTTCAAGTGCATCTCAGGGAGAACCTTAGGTCGGCTCCAGAATTTTTGTAACAGCCAATTACACCTTCATAACCGGGCTGAAATTGAGGAAACAAAATAGAAACGTTTACCCTAAGCAGCGCTTACGGTAAAACTTTTGACCACTCCTGTACTTCTGCAAGGACAAATAACAAATTCATTGAAGAATGTCTTCTCCTCTTCAGGTGCACATTTCGCGACGCTATAATTGTACCACTCTTCACCATATTGAAAGGGCTATCTCATCACGAAGCAAACATGCGTGCCAAAAGAAATGTACGAGAGCTGATGCACACGATTTTTTTTATTTTATGAAGGTGTACTAAAAAGTAAAACTCAAGGCATTGTATACTAGACGTACGTTTGTACCAAGGTGCGTCGTACGAAATCGTCCACATGCCATACGAGAAGCCAGGCGCCAGCAGCGACTTGAGAACTGCAGAGTATCTGGAGAAAAAAAGAGTTTAATAAAGTTATGCCTGCAGAAGCATTATTCGCTTTAATTCCAGAGAAAAGATTAGTGTAAACGTTCCAATAGATAGAAAAGGCAGCGAGCCTCGAATTTGTGGATAAATGAATACTGCTTAATTAGTTTGGGATACGTTATGTATGTTCTGAAGAACAACAGGGATGTGGCCGAGTTGGTTTACGTACATTTTACAGAATCTGCACTGCAAGCACGTAAGTGCTGAAATAAAGGTGAAGGATATTTTACAAAAGTTTGTACCAAGTGTCAATTAACTTTTTATTGGAAAAAGTTGGTGGTGCCGACCGATGGTAAATAAGAAGTTGCCACCCTGTTTTTAATTTTCCTAAGTACCTTACACCGACATTTCGTTGACTATTGGCTACCGATAATGAATTGACGTTTCTTCTATAACGTTCTGCAGACGCTGAATGAACATGTTAGGGATGATATAAACATGAGTTCCCAGCAATGTATCGACTATCTTCATAGCTTTTAGAAACATGCTACCAATTTTCTTTGCCTTCCTTCCTTCACTGCGTCACCTTTCTTCCAGCACTTACGTGCTTACACTGCAGATTCCTTAAGCAGGTTATATATACATATATTCCATTGATTATTGTGAGCCCCCCCCCCCCCCCCCCAAAGAAGTAAGTGTGCCGCAGAATAAAAATCTGTCATGAAAACATTGGTACCCATGAATTAAACATCACGGCGCAAGCACTATGAAATTCACTTTCTTCACAGTCATGGTGACATTCGGAAATGGCACAGCTGCTTATTCCATCTGGCGTACGTTTACATCTTCGCTGTTGTCAGAAGAAAACGCAAGCTGCGTATTCAACAAAATTTTTTGAGAAAGAAACTATTGCAAGACAGTAACATTTCTTACAGCTTTGAACTATATATTTGTGGTTCTTGGCTACTGACGCTGCAACAGCTCAAGAAAGCCGCAAGTGCACGAAATGGAAACGCACCTTGGTCTGTCTTCTTCTTTTATGGCGGAGAATCCGGACCTATCCCACACGATGTCCATGGGGCCAGCGCAGTCCCTGGAGGAAGTCGACGACCATTTCGAAAAGAGCAGAGTACGAGATAGCGTTTGTTGAAACGAAGAACAATTCACATACTGATCATCGCGTAAACGTCACAGTGAAAGAGGCATAGATGCAATACGACGTCATATTCACACAGAAATTAGAGCCTGTAACCCTTTGTCTTGTTCAATCTCTAACGGCCAAGGCAGAAACGCAGGAGTACACCGTAGTCCAAACCAGCATCAGAACGGTTATTTACAACTTCTACATAGTCAGTTTGCTAAACCATTTGCGCGGCCAAATAACACACGTGGAAACGAGGATCTAACACTCTGTGGAATCGAAGATGTTTAACGCAGGACGTGAAGGACGTCCTGCCCCTCATGTCTGTGTTTTTTTTTTTTTCGTGCCTTTCTTTTCTAAGCGTTGAGTTATCGTGCCCATAGCGCGTGCGTACGCGGCGGGAATACGCAGGACTTTCATTCTATATATTTCCCGCTTTATCAGAAACCGCGGCTCCCTCGACGGTGCGAGTAGCAAATGATCGAACGCACAGCTACCCCACAGTTGCGCAGTGGTAGTTTTCATGCCCACTCGAAAATCTCCGGTGTGCAGGCACGGTGACTGGCAGAACAGGGTGTAAAATAAGAGCACCTAAACAGTAACGCTCACCTACGGAAGTCATATATGCTGCAGATGAACACCCGTAGCCTCCTGTCAGGTGTCTGTGAAAAAGACGAAATTCACTGTATTGTTAAGAAGAAACGCTTTACCTAACAAACTTATTTTACAGCGACATGAGTAAAATATATACAAACGGCCATTAAAAAAGCCACATTAGGAGATTTGTACGTTTTTTAGTACTAGGTTAACCCCCCTGCCTTTTCCTTTTCATCTATTCCCTCTCTCTCTCTCTCTAAACTGCGCTGGGCACGAAAGCTCACTCAGGCGTAAAAGAATTCACTTTGTAAATAATGGTGCAAGAAATGTAACATGAGTGCTTAATTTTAATAATGCATAAACAAAATGAGCTAGCCAATAAACGCCAGTTGAATTCCATGTATGCATTCCTACTGCCTCGAAAGTGTACTTCTAAATGGCATTTCAGGAGCCTCAAAAATATATGCTGTCCAAGAGATGTTGCGGTCAATGATTACAACGGGAAATCGCTGTGTCCGCTTGAAGAGAAGGGCTCTGCAACCAAATGAGGGTGAAACATATGCGCTTGTTTGTAAAAGCCACAGCCCCGAGAACCCAGCTTCCGCTAGCCCACCCAACCTTGGGCCTGCCGACAGCCAGACAAGTGGACCTCCCCTTCCCGGAGTGGTACCACAGTCCTGTACTTCAACGCCTCTTCCACTTTCTGGAATCGACGGTGCTCTATGCTACCTTGCCGGCAAACGTCGTCCATCTCTCTGCGGCCAGCTTTGAAGCCACCTTTCCACTTGAGCTGCCCCGTGGGAGCCACATATCACTCCCCGACCTGCCATCCGTGGACAGTGCTCCCACCAAACTCTGCCCATCCATGGGCCCCTCTACCCCTGCAACTACGGGCGTTGGTCTCTTGCATTCTTCTGCTTCATCAGACGTCCCCAGCTCCCCCTCTATGACAGCGCTGATCGCTGCTCCCGCAAGCATTGCAGAAGGTGCCGCCATCTCCCTGTCATTAAAGAACGAATATATATATATATATATATATATATATATATTGTTACGTGAATGAAGACTCGGTAGACTCTAGTCCGTAGATTATCTACACGATATATTTACAGGAGTGGTTGCAGCGCTGACCGGTTCAGCCAAGAGCCCGAGGAGAGAGAGATCTTCCTTCTCTTCGTCCGGCGCACACGCGCATGGTGCAAGGGGCTGGCAGTATGCATGTAGCATAATCCCCGGCGGCAGAAGCGCCGTCTCGGCGCATCAGATGTCAACGTCACTGGGAGAGTGGTAGGGCTTCAAGCGTGCGACATGTACGATATCGCTGGTCGGTGTGGAAGAGGAAGGCGACGAGGCGACAGGAGCGATTTCATAAGTTACCGGGGTTACCGCACGAACGACTCTGTATGGACCTGTGTATCGAGACATCAGTTTTTCCGACATCCCAACGTGACGGGTGGGCGACCACAGCAGGACCAAGGAACCGGGCGAGAAGTGCACGTCTCGGTGTCTGCGATCGTACAACCGCCGTTGGTTTTCTTGAGAAGTCAAAAGGCGAGTGCGGGCGGTTTCACGTGCATGGGCAGCCCTGGTGATAGCGTCAAGGGCATATTCACTGGTCGGTACTGCGGGAAACGGGATGGTGGTGTCCAGGGGCAACGTTGGTTGTCGGCCGAACAACAGAAAAAATGGAGAGTAACCGGCAGTGTCGTGGCGCGAAGAATTGTACGCAAATGTCACGTATGGCAAAGCAAGGTCCCAGTCGGAGTGGTCGGAGGAAACATACTTCGCAAGCATGTCTGTAAGTGTTCGATTGAGACGCTCCGTGAGGCCATTTGTCTGCGGATGGTAGGACGTAGTAAGCTTGTGCCTCGTTTCACATGACCGCAGAATGTCGGCTATGACCTTCGACAGAAATGTGCGGCCACGGTCCGTAAGCAGCTGGCGTGGAGCTCCATGTTGCAAAATCACGTCGTGTAGAAGGAAGTCGGCGACATCGGTGGCGCAGCTTGTTGGAAGAGCTCGTGTGATGGCGTAGCGCGTGGCGTAGTCTGTGGCCACAGCTATCCACCTGTTGCCAGAGGAAGACACGGGAAACGGGCCAAGTAGGTCTAAGCCAACGCGAAAGAACGGTTCTGACGAAATGTCAAGGGGTTGAAGGTACGAGGCGGGAAGCGTCGATGGTGTTTTGCGGCGCTGACATTTCTCACACGCCGCAACATATCTTCTGACGGAGCGTGCAAGCCCTGGCCAAAAGAAGCGTCGGCGGATGCGGTCGTAAGTGCGCGATACACCAAGGTGACCGGCCGTTGGAAGGTCATGAAGTTCGTGAAGGACAGCCGAGCGGAGGTGTTTCGGAATAACAAGCAGCAGGGCTGGTCCATCTGGGTGAAAACTGTGGCGGTAGAGTGCACCATCTTGGAGGACGAACGAGCGATGGGACCGGTCGGTAGACGATGATTCTAGGCGTTCGATGATAGTACGCAAGGACGCATCACGGCGTTGCTCGTCGCCGATGTTTGTTAGTAAGGAAAGTGAAAAGACGCAAGCGTCGGCGTCGGTGTCAGAGATGGTGCTCGATTCATCGACCGGGTAGCGAGACAGGCAGTCTGCGTCCTGGTGTAGGCGGCCCGACTTGTACGTCACTGTGTAGCTATATTCTTGGAGTCGCAGAGCCCAGCGACCAAGACGGCCAGTAGGATCCTTTAGTGACGAAAGCCAACAGAGCGCATGATGGTCCGTTATTACAGAAAAGTGCGTGCCATATAAATATGGGCGGAACTTCAAGACTGCCCAGACAAGAGCAAGGCATTCACGCTCTGTAATGGAATAGTTGCGCTCGGCAGCTGTAAGGAGGCGGCTGGCGTACGCGATAACGCGGTTGTGTCCCTGTTGTCGTTGGGCTAGGACGGCTCCGATCCCGTGACCACTAGCATCGGTTCGGACCTCCGTCGCAGCGGATGGATCGAAGTGGGCCAATATAGGCGGCGTTGTCAAAAGTGTGACGAGGCGAGAAAAAGCGGCGGTTTGAGCGGGACCCCACGTAAAAGGCACGTCTTTCTTCAGAAGTTCAGTGAGTGGTCGAGCGATTGTTGCAAAATCTTCCACGAACCTTCTGAAGTAGGAACAGAGTCCCACAAAACTGCGGACGTCTTTGGCTGATTGGGGTACAGGAAAACTCGTGACTG
Source organism: Rhipicephalus sanguineus (assembly GCF_013339695.2). Taxonomy (NCBI): domain Eukaryota; kingdom Metazoa; phylum Arthropoda; class Arachnida; order Ixodida; family Ixodidae; genus Rhipicephalus; species Rhipicephalus sanguineus. The sequence continues at coordinate 11,316,520 of NC_051186.1, forward strand.
CACGAATTTTCTCTGGGTCCGGCTGCACACCCGAAGCATCGACGAGGTGGCCCAAGACTGTAATCTGCCGGCGACCGAAGTGGCACTTCGACGAATTCAATTGGAGGCCAGCTTTGCGGAAGACGTCAAGAATAGCTGCCAAACGCCGAAGGTGGGTTTCAAATGTAGGCGAATATACAAGGACATCGTCGAGGTAACAAAGGCAGGTTGTCCATTTGAATCCTTGTAGCAGAGAGTCCATCATACGCTCGAACGTGGCTGGGGCGTTGCACAGACCGAACGGCATAACCTTGAAGTGGTAGAGGCCATCGGGAGTTACAAACGCAGTCTTTTCTTGGTCTTTCTCGTCCATAGCAATCTGCCAGTAGCCAGAGCGTAGGTCTATTGAAGAAAAGTAGCGCGCGCCGTGTAGGCAATCAAGAGCGTCGTCAATTCGGGGCAAAGGGTAAACGTCCTTTTTCGTAATTCGATTAAGATGGCGGTAATCAACGCAGAAGCGCCATGTGTCGTCTTTCTTTTTAACCAGCACGACGGGAGACGCCCAAGGGCTCGACGAGGGTTCAATAATGCCTCTGGCTAGCATCTTGTTCACTTCTTGTTGAATGACCGTGCGCTCTGCGGCAGACACCCGATATGGTCGGCGGTGAATGGGAAGAGAATCACCGGTGTTTATGCGGTGCTTTACAACAGAAGTCTGGCCTAGTGGTCGATTATCGACGTCAAAGATGTCGCGGTAAGAAGCCAAAAGGCGGCTTAGAGCGGCTGATTGCTCAGGTTCGAGGTCCGGGGCTATCATGTGACGTAATTTCATGTCGAGGCGTGTGGTATCCGGCGGCCGACAAGGAACATCTGAGCACACGTCCGCAGCGAAAATGGTGACGTGGTCATCTGATAATGATCGGAGCGTGGCGACTGAGATGCCTTGGGGTAGCACTTGCTTCGTGAAGCCGAAATTTACAACAGGGAGATGTATCCGGTTAGCGGCTACGGTGACAACGCAGTGTGGTACAGTGATGTCGCGCGCCAGAAGGACATCAGCAATAGGCGTGACGACATAGTCCCCGTCAAGCACCGGTGAAGACGTTGCCATTTCGACGAATGTCAGGGCTTTAGGCGGCATGCGAATAAATTCTGTGGTACAAAGGCTGTTCTGGAGCTTGGGGCTAGTATCGGGCAGAAGAGGAAGTTCCAAGCAAAGAGTACCGGCAGAACAGTCAATCAGGGCAGAATGTGTCGAGAGGAAGTCCATCCCTAAGATGAGGTCGTGAGGGCAACTGGTGAGCACGGTAAAGAGGACGGGAACGTGGCGGCCGGCAATGCTTATTCGAGCGGTACACATTCCTGTGACGGCAACAGTACCGCCATCGGCGACGCGTACGGCTTTAGTTGTAGCAGGCGTGAGTACTTTCTTAAGTCGACGGCAGAGATGCGCACTGATGATAGACACCTGAGCTCCAGTATCAATTAACGCTGTCATAGAAATACCGTCCACTTGCAGATCAATTAAGTTCGTGTTCGTAGGGAGCGTCAACGGAGGATTTGGTTCAGACGAAAATGATGCAGCACTACCTCCAGGAGCTGCACGACCTAGTTTTCCGTCCGGGACGAGACGTAGTTCGGCGGCGATGAATAGCGGCGTGGTTGAGGCGACGGGGAAGGACGGCGTTGGGGCGACGGTGACCGAGCAGTAGGGCGGCTGTTGGGTGCGTCAGAGGCAGCGTACGTACGGCTGGGCGGATACCGGTGAGGTGCAGCGTATGGGCGAGAAAGCGACGAGAATTGGCCCCAATAAGGCGGCGTCCAGGTGGTTCGGCAGTGACGGGAGACGTGACCCACCCGGTGGCAGCGGAAGCAGATGGGCTTGTCGTCGGGAGTTCTCCATTCCGATGGGTTGCGGGATCTTGGAGGGAAATAGGAGTCGTTGCGGGGTGCACTCGTTGGCGTCGGTCGGTATTCGGGTCGAGAGACGGAGCAGGCGACAGGGAAACCGAGATTGGCAATTTCTTGACGCACGACGGCCTGAATAACAGAGACCGTGGGGGGTGCTTGGGCAGCGGCTTGGTCAAAGGGAGGTGTGTGGAAGGGCGCTGGACTTGCGGCTTCAAGCTCCCGTCGAACGATGCGCGTCACATTCTCCTCAAAGGGTGGTGTGGCGCCGAGATCGGAGCACGTTGATGTGACAGCCGTGTTCGGTAGCCGAGCGAATTGAGGCAGTACGCGGCGGCTTTTCGCCCTTTCGAAGCGGCGGCATTCCTTAATGATGAGGTCGATGGTCGACACATTTGTGTAGACGAGCAAATTGAAGGCGTCGTCCGCGATGCCTTTGAGTACGTGGCCCACCTTGTCAACCTCGGACATTTGTTCGTCCACTTTTCGGCACAGCGCGAGTACGTCCTGAATGTACGAGACGTACGACTCGGTCGATGACTGGACACGGGTGGCAAGTTCTTTTCGTGCTGTCATTTGGCGACCGGACGGGTCCCCAAAGATGTCGCGTAGTCGCTCCTTGAAAATGTCCCAGCTGGTGAGCTCGGTCTCATGGGTCTCGAACCAGACACGCGGGGTGCCTCCCAAGTAGAAGATTACGTTGGCAAGCATCATGGTGGGGTCCCATCGGTGAGTTTGGCTAACACGCTCGTACATGCTGAGCCAGTAGTCAACGTCAAGGCCAGCTTACCGGGGTCGCGGGGGTGGGACACCGTAAGGTACGTTGTGGTGGGCGCCGCAGCTGGAGACCGAGACGAGCTGTTGTCAGTGGTAGCCATGGCCGGAAACTGGATGGTGAGGCCGCTGCGAAGCTTCGTGGTGAGGACGGGGAACGTTCCACCTCCACCAAATGTTACGTGAATGAAGACTCGGTAGACTGTAGTCCGTAGATTATCTACACGATATATTTACAGGAGTGGTTGCAGCGCTGACCGGTTCAGCCAAGAGCCCGAGGAGAGAGAGATCTTCCTTCTCTTCGTCCGGCGCACACGCGCATGGTGCAAGGGGCTGGCAGTATGCATGTAGCAATATATATATAGGGTGTTGTACGTCAAGAAAGGGTCAGACGTTGCTTTGCGAAAGGCTCTTTATCAGGCAGGTCTGGCTACTGGCGAGCGCGTGCGCGAGCGACAACCACGGGGCCACCGATCGTCGTCGTCGTCTTCCGTAACGCGGAGCGTTTGTCATTCACATTCAGTACAACATATATATATATATATATATATATATATATATATATATATATATATATATATATATATACATACATATATATATATATATATATATATATATATGTTGTCACGTGCGAAAAGGAGGTCCCCGGGCAAGAAATACCAGGCTGGCAGAAGAAAGACTGACGCAGGTCTAATAATATGGCCGCACAGTACACTATAGCCGCACCAAAACCAACAAAGACTGAGCGAGAGCGCGCGCTGTCCCAAACGACTTCTTCGTTTGCTTTTTCTCGATGCGGGCTCGTGCTCGCCGCAGTTCATCATTCAGGTGGCATTATTCCCCCACTGAAAAAAAGAAGCATCGCCCCGATGCTCGTGCAAGCGGACATGCATCAGCAGAAAAGACCAAACGGGCACAGTGTGGGCACTTCGTAAAAAAAAAAAATGAGAAGGCCGAGGCACAGTCGAACTAACGCGTGAAGTACGGCTTGAGTCGTAGAACGTGAACAATCTCTGGGTAGTGCTTGCGACATTGGGGTGACATGGTTCCATCTGGGACAACCTCATAATTCACATCACTCATGCGACGCACCACTTTGTACGGTCCAAAGTAGCGACTCAGGAGTTTTTCGGACAACCCTTGGCGGCGAACCGGAGTCCATACCCAAACTTTATCTCCTGGGTGGTATTCGACGTATCGATGGCGAAGATTATAGCGGCGGGCATCTGCAGTTTGCTGTTGCGTGATGTGGAGTCGTGCCAACTGGCGAGCTTCTTCGGCGTATTGAGTAAGCTGCTCAGCTTCAGGTGTAATCGAAGCGTCGTAGTCGTGTGGCAGCATAGCGTCCAGCATGGTTTGTACCTCACGCCCGTAGACGAGACGGAACGGCGTGAATCGTGTTGTTTCCTGGATGTCAGTGTTGTACGCAAATGTTACGTACGGCAGGACCTGATCCCACGTCTTGTGCTGAACGTCCACATACATGGATAACGTGTCGGCGATGGTTTTGTTCAGTCATTCCGTCAAGCCGTTAGTCTGCGGATGATACGCCGTCGTCTTGCGGTGGTTCATGTAGCTGAGTTTGAAAACGTCATCAATAAGCTGGGCCGTGAAAGCTGTTCCTCTATCAGTGATCACGCACGACGGGGCGCCATGCCGAAGAACGATCTGGTCGATGAAAAACTGGGCAACATCGGAAGCCGTAGCTCGTTGTAGGGCCCTTGTCTCGGCGTATCTCCCTAAGGTAATCTGTCGCCACGACGATCCACTTGTTACCGGCAGATGACAGCGGAAATGGCCTCAGTAAATCCATTCCTATTCGATCGAACGGCGCCCTAGGTGGTGTGATGGGTTGCAGCAGGCCTACAGGCTTCAGTGGCGGAGATTTGCGGCGTTGGCACTCACGGCAGCTTTTTACGTAGCGCTTCACGTATGCAGGAAGTTTGGGCCAGTAGTACGCCTGTTTAACTCTGGCGATGGTTCGTGAAGAACCTAAGTGGCCGGATGTGGGCTCGTCATGGCAGGCAAGAAGAATGTCGTCTCACATGTCAGAAGGGACAACTAACAGGTAGGCTTTCCCGTTGCCGTTCAAGTTTTTCTTGTACAAGACACCACTGCGCAGACAGAATGACACGAGATTGCGAGAAAGGTGTCGTGGTACGGGAGTGTTGCGTCCTTCTAGATTGTCGATGATTGCGCGAATCTCGGCGTCCTCGTGTTGTCGTGCGATCAAGTCAGTTGCAGTGAGAACTCCGAGGAAGCCGCTGTCGTCCTCAGTGTCGGGATCACAAACTTCAGTAGGTGCACAGGACAACGAATCAGCATCTTCGTGCTTGCGGCCTGATTTATAGACGATGGTAAGGTCAAACTCTTGCAAACGAAGGCTCCATCGTGCCAACCGCCCAGACGGGTCTCGTAAATTGGCTAACCAGCACAATGAATGATGGTCGGTCACCACACACACACACACACACACACACACACACACACACACACACACACACACACACACACACACACACACACACACACACACACACACACACACACACATATATATATATATATATATATATATATATATATATATGTGATGTAGCATCGCTCTGCACTGATGATAGTCGCAAAGGTGCGATGAAACAGACATCAGCCGTAGCCGTCAGCATAGCGCTCCCGCTAATGCCTGAGTGTTCCAGCACGACGCAGCGGACGAGCGCTCTTCGTTTTGTTTTCATTGAGCAGTCGTTGCAAGAGCGCGCGGGCTTGATTTCCGGCCTCAGCGGCGGCATTTCCTTCGGACATCAAAAGTGTATGCGCGCACTTAGATGCAAACGCATGTTAAGGATGCCTTGATGGCCGAAACGAACCTGGAGCCCAGCACCAGAGCGTGCTTCGTAATTGTACTTTGGTTTTAGCACGTTAAACATCTGAATTCGTTTTTTAACTGTCCTTCACATTCACACTTATACCAGAACGTATTTTTCTAATACTTTATTTTATTGTTACTATTGTGCCTCATTTGGAAATCTATGCACTCCCGTTCCAGGTAAACTACTAATGCATTTTATGTATGCAAGATACGTTATTTGACTGATCAATGTAAAATAAAAGAGCAGAGTGTTCTCCCTCTGCTCTTATCCGGCCCTCTAAGTTATCGAATTTTGCAAATTAAATTTGAAGACCAATGTCATTGATAAAGGCTTCTTCGAAGGCAACAATGAGAAGCCTGAGGGGTAGAACTAATATCAGTAGCAGACTTTCCAAATTTTCTGCTCTTAAGCCAAAGAATTCAAGAATACTAAATTTCCGCAAATATTTTCGAAACAGTCACGGACAACAGACAGCGTTAGTGGACATATCCACCCTTGGTGCTCTTCGATGCTTCACTGTTTTATGACACAACTGTGGTTCTGCAGGAGACCGGCGCCGTTCTATGCGCGCTTTGCGTAGCTTGCAAAGCTCGAGGGCACGGGTTAAGTTCCCGCGGCCACGGCGGCCGCACTTAGATTGGCGCGCCATGCATGAATACCCGTTCACTTAGGCTGAGGTGCCCACTAAAGAACCCCAGGTTGACAAACTTGATACGGAGTCTCCCGTTACGGCGTGCATCATAATGATATGGTGGGATTTGACGCGCAAAACCGGATAAATCGCTAATATTATTACGCGCGTCTAGTAGCACGCACATTTTCTTCAGAGTCTGTGTAATCTAAGTGTAAGATATCAGCCGTCGCCCCTTTATGATGTAAAAACATCAAAGTTTACGCGACCTTTACAAGCGGTCATAATTGTGCACTTTAAGAATTATGATATTTTAGAATGTTAGTTCAGTTACCTTTCCTCTGTGTTGTTCGTTGTATTGAAAAAACGAAGTCGGTTGTAGTTTGGATTCTATAGCTTGAGTCTGGAATTTCAATTCACACGCACTCTTACTTGAGTGCAAGTAATACCGCGTTGCTCTCTGACGCTGGGTGCTATTCGGTTGGCACAGCTGGAGAGTGCCGCGTGTTTTCCGATGACGCAGAGTCTGTTATATATGTGACAAACGGTCGCACCTGCTGAGAGGCAAATAACCTGCATATTACCACACCTACTGTCGCTTGACAATAGGTACAATGCTTCTCATGGTGCAATCTGAAAATTACGAATCCTCCAGCGAGCATCTGCTTGAACGTGTATGAAACGCTACATGTTGACTGCCCGACCACCATCGATAAAGTTAGCGGGATGCGGGTGAAACTTGAGGTCTATATTTGTAGCACGGTGCACAGGTGCAATATTTTTAACCCTGCAGGTAATACCAACTCCGTAGAAAAGCAATCATATAGGCTCGTAACGTGAGAAATAATCACATGGCGGTGTGACGCAGGTATGCTCACGATATCGTAACTATAAATATTTCAGGCATGATACCACTGCAAGATAACACCATTTTGCAAACTCACGCTATTTGCAGTAAGCCAAGAAAAATTTTGAGCCCGTCAGGTGCAATAGTTTTTCGAGGATCTCGTCAAAGTCCCATTTTCGCGTAATTCGCAAAAAGCGGTTCTGGCTCAATGGAGACTTCCCAATTTTTTGGATGAAGGCAAAACTTTTTTCGTGAGACTGTGGGGACTAAGAAAACAAAATATTTTTATCCGAGCAAAATTAAAGCGGCTCGCCGGACATGCACCGACGTTCTTAGCTGACACACCAGCTGCAGGAAAAGTTCGCCCGCGCCCACTGAAACCAGAATGTCCTTGCTAACAGCAAATTTTCAGAACACGATAAGCTGTTTCAAGTTAATCTTTACAAGAATAATTTTGTTTATCATATATTTTGTTTAGTGATACCTTTGGGACTATCGCAACAATTATGAAAACCGCAACTTCTATGTGGTCTGTTCAGTGAAAAGTTTTCATATACAGTAAAAAAAAGCTCGTTACTTCGACCCTCGGAAATCGGTAAATAAGATAATTGGGACGTGTTCTCTGGTTCCGGCCAGCATATGTAGTGGTTAATGGCACCAAACACTCGTTAATTCGGTCACATTTGGCCGCAACCCGGTCAATTCAGACGTACCTCGGACCGCGCCGAGCGCGAAGCGCCGCTAATGTGTGACGCGGAAGAGTAAAAACGGCGTTCGCAGACAACCGAAACCAGGCGGCGCTGCCCGCAACGCAACTTCATCACTTAGTGATCGTGGTTTTGTCCACATGCGGATCTGGCACTCAGCAGCTTCCTTTTAACTTAATGCAATGCGCGCGCAATGTCACAGAACTCAAACATGGCGGAAGCTGTTGAAGATGAACTGAGCTGTTCAACAAACCAATTGCCCTAGCAACAAGCCCCGTTGAAGATGAAGAGCTTTCAGCCACGGTCGGCATACTGGCATAAAAGTCGTTTGCTACATCGTGATGGACAAACTATCAGTCGCCGGCCATTCTACCTCCGAAAGAACTATCGGCACGTGCGCGTGGTGGTGGCGGCGGTACGTAATTACGGAGCGGTGCAGAGCACTTTTTCGGCTAATTAAACACGGGAGTTTGGTGCCTTGGTCGCATTGAGAACGACGTCGCATGATATCAGATAAATTGTGGCTTTTACACTGCTGCTATGAAAAATAACTACATTATTTACGTATTCATCAAGAAACTGAATGTGTATTGATGTAACAGACATTTGTTTATTGTTTTCTTGATAATTTTGATAATCCGGCATTCGGTTAATTCGGATATGTTTTCTGGTCCCGTGAAATCATATAGTACGATCATCCAGAAATGACATACATGACGGCGCGCGTGGTATTCTAGAACGTTCACATACACGGCAAAGACTACTGAAGGCAGAAGAGCTCGAGCAGTGTAATCGAAATTCAGTCTGCGGAGGCATTCACAAATAATTTGAGAGCAGGTATGACGGCAAAAGTATCGCGGTTGAATAGAGAAATTGCTTGAGACCCTTGCTCGTAGCAAGCAAGGACATCGAAGACCCATAAAAGAGCGCTGTTATGCTAGCATGCGAACCTGCAGAATCTTGCAGCCGATGACGGGACAAGTTGTCTCTCGAAGTTTGAGGTCGTTTTCGGCGAAGTACTCCCTCACGCAGTCTTCGATGAACTCCACTCCAACAACCCTGTGGCCCAAGTCGACGAACCTGCGCATACGGTGCAGGTCATTTCAGGATTCGAAATGGCATTTCTGGTGTAACTAACGCAAAAGCAAGGAAATGAAAACTTGCACATGTTAGAGGTACCTCTGCGTTGGAATAAGACACTTGTAAGATACAAAGAAGAAATGTTGGAAAAAGAGCTAATATGTTAATCATATTTAGCGAAGTAAATGGAATCTCGAGTGGAAATTATGCCATAACACAAAAATTGCATTGCCGAGAAAATGAATGGGACAAAAATAAACAAATGGGGCACGACACTCCTTCTGGGCCACGCTCACTCTTCCACGTGTACGAGGTGCTGCTTGGCTTCTTCGCTGTCGCGGCGAACATCGCCGGGGCGGCCGAACATGGCATCACCGAACCTTGGCCGGGTCATACCACAACTGATCTCCAGTAATCCGATCGTGCCTTCCACGGACCACAAGATGATTCGCTGCAACTTGCGTACGACCTCCGACACACTGAGATGGATACTGCTCAGCGTGGAAAGTTTCCGTTTCCGCCGCATGCTGGCCATAAAAAGGGTCAAGTTGGCCTACAGCGACTGGGACACGGCACTCTTTGCGGCCCATGCTCACCCTTCTACATGTACCAAGTTAGTTACCTAGGTGGAACTAAATGTTATGGCTCCAACAAGAGATTCGTGCTCCATTAACAAGCGACGACTTATGAGTTGTCTTGAATATGTGAGCGTGTATTTTACCGATGCTATGCTTTTCTTGTTCTGCGGTGGATGCCTGATACTTTCCCAAATTTTGATAGTCTGATCGGGAGACGTAGAAGTGAATCCAGGTCACATGAATGCGGCAGAGCGTGAGCAAACAACGAACATTGAGAAATGAACGCAGGCAAGGAAACTGTGCTTGCGAAGTTAACGGAAATTACAACAAGCCAAAGTGAACTGGAATCTAAAGTTACGAATCTAATAGGGAAGAGAAGCGTTGTAGAAAGTCATATCGCCCGTGTAGAAAAAATTGAAGACAAATTATTGGCTAAGGTGGACGACTTAGAGAATAGAACCCGTAGAAAGAACCTGCTATTCTTTTTTTTTGGTGCGCCTGGTAGGGAACAAAATGAGACTTGAGAAACGTTAGAAAAATGAATGAGGGGAATAAGCAAGGATGTGGTGAAACTTGATGATGTATCAATTTAGCGAGCTCACCGCGTAGGTGTTTACAGTGAAAGCAAAAAACCGGCCCATCGTGGAACGCTTTTGACACTAGAAGGCTATAGAGAAAATGCCTTTAAAAATGCTTTCAAACTAAAGGGTACTTCGCACAGAATTTCTGAGGATTCGAGCCAGGCCGTGCAAGAAAAAAAGACGACAGCAGTTGAACTATGCGAAAGATAACAGAGCCCAAAGAAAATCGTGTACACTTGAGTTACGATAAACTGATTACCAATGCGAAAATATTTGTCCGGGATAGCTACACGCTGATGCCAGTTCCACTAAGGGCGCATGCGCAGCTGGATGGAGGCAAATGACGAACACTAAGTTGTTTCCCTCAATGATAACACAGAGAGTTTCTCGCTGCCTGAACGGCTTTCTGTTCTACTAGTAAATTAGTAAATTGTCGCAGCATAAAAAACACATTCGATAGTTTCATGTCTTCCGTAGCATCTATTAGGCCTAGGTATGCAGAAAATGGCGACCTTTTCATTTCTTCTTTCACGAACCCCCCCCCCCCCCTCTCTCTCTCTTGGTTTCAGTGTACTGACAGCGGGTCAGTCTGTGCGTGCTCAAGTATGACACCTAAGTCCAGCCCAAAAAATCTAGCCCTCAGTTAAGTGTCCTACACTCAGTCACGTATTCAAATCATACGCAGGTGATGTGGGGTATAATCTAAAATCGGACAAGCGCTACAGAGAAATTTTCGCTTGGATGCGATCTTGCGAAGGTGTCGGCGAGTGTGCGCAACACCTAGTCATAGTCTGGTATTTCCTGGTCCCTTTGCAGCCGATGTGCAAGTCTATGGTCGAGTCTACGGAGGCATTCTTTTCCATTGTCCCATACTCATGTTATGAAGAATCCGATGCAGCGAGGTCGCTGATGTCGCACCAGGAAGTATGACACAACTTTCACTTTACTTGGTACCCTTTTAGTGTGTGCGTCAGCTTGCTGATATCCAGCTATTCATCAGTGTTACGCTACGATGCGATACTACACAGGGAATGAGAGGCATCAATGAGCCGACTTATGTCGTCTCCAGTCAGAGGACACTATGCTGCTCCCTGCTTTATATAATTGCTTATATTAGTGGGAGTGTTTGCTTATTGGCATATCAAGGTCCATTTTGCGAGGCTCTGTTGTAGCATGCAGAGGACTGCTCGTTGAACAGCGGTCAGCAAAGGGACAGTGGGTTAGTTTTTATGCTACAGACGCTATAAGTTGTGGTAGCTCTCGGAGCCATTGTAATATTATGCTGTGAAGAAGACGCGCATACGTCCAGCAGCTTCTGGTCGCTACTGTCTTGTTGGACGGTTCGACGCTCTGCGTCGTCGTGGATACTCATAGTTATGACGTCAACGTGAACAGTTATTCTGAGATGGTTGAAGAAGTGCACACCTTCCCGATCCGGTAATATCGCTACCTCTAGCCGTCATAGCTACGTATTATCACTTGAATATGTATTTCTTGTTCGTAAAGGCTTATATAGGCGATATCAACGTCCGTCAACTTTGAGCAGAGAGTGCATCGTTGGCACTCTGGAGAAATATCATACTTTTAGCCACCGCCAAAGTATTTGAAGATTGGGCTCACCACTTGAGCTCGTGTGCTTTTCCACATAACGGGATGAAAACTTGCGCCTGCGTCTTTCCGGCAAGCACCACGTCTTTGTTGTCTTTCAGGAGCCTGGAAAGGGGTAAAGAACTTGAAGCCGAAAAGATATAATGGCATCTATTGTTATGGAATGGCTTTATTGAGCAAGTCGATAGCTTTATAAACGTTTTCGCCCAACTCCCCTCATCCGCATAGTCAAAAATGGCCGTATTATAATAATTATTATTATTTATTTGAATGAATGACGCAAAAAATTTTTGTGAATGAAACTGCGCGAATCGATGGCTAAAATAAAACCGAGCGAGGGAATCGAACATTTTCAGAATCACTAGGGATCTTTTACGTTTTCCGGTAGCCGCCGAAGTACGAAGGAACAGGAAACATTTTCCTACTTGTAGTCATCATTAGGTTAAATTCATGTAGACAGTTTTCCTGTTATAACCGCCGAGCGATAACTAGGTTTCTTTTTTTCGAACGACAGTAACTTTACCCAACTGGTACGGATGCATGATACAAGCACGTAGGCGTGCAAACACGGACGCAAATGAATAGATCAAGACAACACAAATTTTTTTCGTAAGGGTTCATGATAAAAGTAGCCGTTCAAACACGAACATAAGAGAACAGGTCAATATAACACAGATGTTTTTGTTCTTTTTATCTCTTCTCTAATGTCCGTGCTTGCACGACTCTACTTTATTTTGATCACGAATCCTTAAACAAACATTGCGTTGTCTCGATCTATTCTCTTGCGTTCGTGTTTACACGAGTATTTTCTTTTATAGGTTTCGTCTTGCAGAGGGGAAGAGCTGAGCTCGATACAAGGTCACTCCCAGTTTGTGTATCAAGTCATCCTTATTGCCCAGAGCTGCATAAACTCACTTCGTCACGCCTTGCTGTTGCCACGTTGCGCCACCTTCTTTCCACTGAGAAAGCCAGTAATCTTGTCCGTCGCGATCGCGCGCGCCGTTGGGAGCTGGTCCGACGGGAGCCATTGAGGACGCTTCGATGTGACTTCAAAAGTGCTTTGGCTGCAACGTTTACGGGATCACTCGAGTGGATGTCCGTTCGGTCGCGACAACAGCACGGTTATATCTCTGGACAAGAACTGGGGCAATTACAAGCAGCTGTACGCATGTTTGAAAATGTTCGCCGGAAATGACAGGCAGCAGCTGCGTACAACTACACAAAAAGAGAAATGTAATGAACCGATTGCAAGGGTTGACGCTTGGGCAAGTTGGTGTGGATTCATTTCAAAAAGTTAGCAGCGCAAGAACGATTAGGAAGGGACGAGACAGTGCTCTTTACCTTTGTTGTCTCGTCCCTTCCTAATCGTTCTTGCGCTGCTAGCTTTTTGTAATGAACCGATGACTGGATGTTTGCGGTGATATAGATGCTTTAGAGGACGCATTAAAAAGGGAGGGTGGGGGAACATGGTACGCTTCCACCGCACGGTTTTTTCTGATTGGTTGGAGTGCCGTACACCAGTGGTGAGGATTTCAAGCAAGGCATCTTGTTACGCTAGTCGGTTCATTGATTGAGTAGTTTTAAACTGCGCAAATAAGACAGGACGAAAGCAGAAACACATGCGCACACACTTCTGCACTTGTGTGCGCGTATGAGTTCCTGCTTTCATCCTGTCTTATTCGCGCAGTTTAAAACTTTGCTAAGGATCTCAACCAGTTACACTACGGAGCCTCATTTGCGCTAGGCAAGAACGAAAATCAAATTGAGCAATTGCCTCTGCCTAATACATAAGTGCCGATCAGACATCGGAAACTGGGCAAGCGCCTACGTCATTTTTCACTACTTGTAAAGCAATAGGATAAACAGACATATTGAAGGGCATCCGCTTTGAAGAGACAGATTCCCTGAAAATGTAACTCCCAAAGCCTTGATTTCGTTAGTAGTGCTCCCTACACTATGGTCAAGATATACATAACTTTTTTTTCACTTCAACCACTCCATGATTAGCGCGAAAGATACGATGTGTTTTATAGTGTTCTTTTACAGCAAAGCTGTGTATAGCTAGGCAAAACCGAAATTCGTCCGCCGTAAGTACGCAAAAACACCTAGCGCGTTGGGGCCACAGAAATTGGACGAATCCCACCACTCACCACTGGTCCACTAAAAATGAAGAAGGGAACAAATGGTCGGCGAACGCCCATTATGATGCCTGGTCAGACGTAAGCAGTAATTAAGAAAGTCATTAAAATTACACCATCTCCCGCTAAAGGGGACCATGAGCCGATGTGAAGCCGGAGCACTTGCACGATCGCGTTCCGTTGGCGTTCGTTGGGCATGCTTGGACCTCGCGTCGTGGAACGCGAAGAAGGACGCTACGCGCGTCGTATCTTCCATCTAGCCTGGCCGTTAATTCTCACAGGGTGAGCGGAGAACGCGGTCGACAGGCGGGCGAGAGGGGGCAGCGTAGAAGAGGAGAGAGAAGGGGAGGGGACGCGCATGCGCTCGAGCTCATCGCGGCGTTGCGCAGGAGAGAATTTCGGCATGTCTAGCCCGCGTTTCAGAGGAAGAGGGGAAAGGGGGAGGGGAGGTGGTAAGTGGAGAGGGGTATGGGAGACGGAAAGGGCAGAGGGAACGGGGAGAGGGAAATGGGAGAGGGTGAGTTGAGAGAGGAAAGGGGAGAGGGGTAGAGGACAGGGGGAATGGTGAGGGGGAGGGGAGAGGAGGTGTGTGGGGAGGCTATGCGCATGCGCAGTAAGGATGGTCACGCCGCACACCACCACCACCACCGCCACCACCACCGGATTGAGCTCCGCCTTAAGATACTTCGCATCTAATAAATCGTCGGGATCGACCAAGTGATAAACACCGGGCCGCACGTTTCAGCATCGCTGGTGAAATATCTGCACGTAGTGCTACGGCGGCGATTTTTTGAAACATTTCAAAACTGAATTATTGCTTACGCAAGCACCTCATCTGCTAGAGACACCAGGCCGCCTGACTTTACGCCTCTGAGAAATGTGCTGCGGTTATTGGCATTAACAAGCAATTTTTAATCGAAGGAAAGATTATTACTTGTAGGGCTCCTTTTTCTTTGTTACGATATTATTGAGAATTAACAGATAGTAATACCAAGGAAAGTATATGGGATGTCATTTGTAATAATTGGGATATAAATGTGAAGGAAGTAAAGTGGACGAAAAGTTAACTTGCCGCCGGCAGGGACTGAACCTTGTGAAGGAAGTAAAGTGGACGAAAAGTTAACTTGCCGCCGGCAGGGACTGAACCTGCGACCTTCGAATAACGCGTCCGGTGCTCTACCACTGAGCTACGGCGGCGGTCATCGCCCGTCCACTTTATAGGGTATATATATGCATTTAAACATAGGAGTGTTAGCGCCAATCGCAGCCATGGCGGCGAGTGTGGAACACTTTTTTTCTGCCTTTTTGGCGTCACGTAGCACGTGACCTTTTTTACGAGCTGGGAGCTGACCAGTATTCCCTCGCATGCTACCTGAAGGCATCAAGTCTGCCAGAACGAGACCCTCGCTATGAATGAAGGAAAAAAGATTACTTTTAAGGGCTCGCTTTTCTTTGTTAGACACAATACTATTGAGAACTAACAGACGGTAATACCAAGGAAAGTATAGCGGTAACAGAGAAAAGATGCTTATGTACATAGGCATGCGCAGGGTTCCCCTTCAGGGGGGGGGGGGTAGGTTCATAGCTGCGCAGCCCTGCTCCCCCTGCCCCATACATTAACTCAATGTATGGGGAAGACTTGCTCCGCCCCCCCCCCCCCCCCCCTATTGCGCACGCCTATGCTTATGTATACAAGGAATATAATAGCGGTCCGCGTAGGATAGCTACAGGAATTGCGGTGGTAATGTTTCTCAAAAAATGTCAATCGAGCACTTTGTGATAAACTAACTGCAGAATACTCAAGATGAGACAGGCGGTCATATCAGTTCCCACGCACGCCAAATTGTTCTAGTTTACGCAATCAGCGATTATGACTCACATAGTTGGTTGCAACCGAGAATTAATGTGTGCAGCTAATACAGGGTTTTAGCTTGCAAAAGCATCCATTACCAATTCTTTTGCGCAAGAAGCGCTCTTTCCTGGACGCACCTTTCAGGATGCCGCCTTCCGATCCGTTTCCCTGCTCCTGCGCAACGTAGCAAACTGGTTACTATTACCAGGTTAACCTCCCCGCCTTTCCTTTTCATCCTCTCTTCAGGAAACCACAGTGCGCCATCGAACTTACAGTGTGCTTATTTTAAGAAGCCAAATAACTAGTCGGATGTGCATATCTATTTCAAGTCTTTGGGTTACGCTGGCACCATATGCCATGCATGCTGTGTCGACACTGCCTGCACAGAATTTGAAGGCCAGCCGATACGGCGGACAGCGGCGCGCTCCTTTGGGCACTTCCCCTTCGGCAGGGCCCCTCCCTCTTCGCATCCGCGGCTACAAGTTGCTGCGGTAGTTGTTGGCGCCGGCGTCGATCGGTTCCACGGTGAGAGCAGTCACGCACTTTCCGGACACGGATTTTGTGGACGACCCGAGGGTGCCAGTTTTTATCAACCTAGCCGAGTAACGCTTTCGCGGTAAAAAAAAAAAAGAAACACAGCTACAAACATTTTAAGGTGAACACGTGCACCAAAATAAAATACAGTGAAGTTATCGACGGCTATTGACACCTCGCTCAAGCAGCAATGTTCTTTCCTAGCGATTTATATTGTTTAATGCAACTAGAA
This sequence comes from Rhipicephalus sanguineus, assembly GCF_013339695.2. Lineage (NCBI taxonomy): Eukaryota > Metazoa > Arthropoda > Arachnida > Ixodida > Ixodidae > Rhipicephalus > Rhipicephalus sanguineus. The sequence continues at coordinate 11,332,842 of NC_051186.1, forward strand.
TCGCGCACAAGTCCTTATGGATATTAAGAATATGTGATTTGTCAAAGAAACACGGACACTTACATTGCCGGAAATGGGTGGACGCATGCGCAAATTGTTGAAAACCTAAATTGATTGCTTGCGTTGGGCACAGCTTTGTCTTGCGCTGGTGTCATTCCATAAAGGTTCCCATAAAGGTTCTTCAAGCGAAGCTTGTTACCAGTTACACATTTCAGTGTCGGCGTTGTCGTGCACGAAGAATCCGGCGCCAGCCCTCCAAATTCGGCTCACCGAGGTGCCCTGGCCCATTGCGTATTTATTTGTATGCGCAGTTTTTCACTAACTGATGCCCTCTCTATCGTGGGCTCGTCAGCGATCTGCCGTTTCTGCTATGGCAATCTGGCCTTCTGTCCAGGTCCCTTGTCGTTTCCCGTTGCCATATTTCACTGTTGCCTGAATATGAACCTCACCACGTCGCGTTACGGCGCCGGCAGGCACGATGCCAATTGCGTAGGCGCAGTTGGCATCATGCCTACGCAAAGAAAGAAAGAAGGAAAGAAAGAAAGGAAGAAACGTCAGGCACATAGACGCCAAGCGTCGCTTGCCCCATTTCCTCAAAAGCTCAAGGGCTCCTGCATTTCTGTGACATCCTGTGGCACTGCATAGGTGTGTCAGTTGTGCTTTGAGTTTTCCGCTGGTACACGTTCGTTTTCTTGCTTTTCGCTGAACCGAAACCCTATTGCGTCTGATGGAGTTAGGCTAGTTCAAAAGTGCGCTATAGTGACGTGACGAAGCTTTTTTTTGGGGGGCGAAGCACCTTAGGGTCTCGGCATGTCGGCGGGCATCTTCGTGTCCTGTCCATTTGCTCGCCACCGCCTGAGCGCTCGCCGTGTGGCGAGAGAGAGTGAACGGCGTGCGTTGTATGGAAACGCACTTTCTGCGATGAACGCTGAACTACCAGCTCGAAAGGAACGAGAACGCGCCCTCGCCTGCGAGAGACAACGCCGGCGCAGGCAGCGTCTGCTGGCGAGTTTCTTGACTAAATAAACCGACTGCTGGCGCTGCACAACCGTTCACCGGCCACCCCGTATATATAGGCACTGGATCTTGACCTGCAATGCAGTGCCGATGGGAGATTTCTCTTGTGCGTAGTAGAACAATAAAGATTCGCAGCGTGCACGTTAAAGGGACACTAAAGACAAATAACAATTTACGTCAGAGTGAAAGCTCAATGTATGACAACGTCTAAAACGGCAGTATTATCAACAGCAGTGCCATACTTACCGAGAAATTCAGCTAAATGTATCACACGATGAGCGCCACGAGTGGGACATTTTGGAAGTGATCCCGATGACGTGGGAGAGCATGAATACAATTAATCACTTGTAATCAAACTAGCTGCAATAAAAAAGAACCTTCCGTGCATAAAGACACGCAATAAAATGCTGCTTGTTCGTTTCTGTTTGATTCATGGAAAAAAGAACCTCTTTGGCTTTGCCATGGGGAACAGCGCGCGTGGTTCAAGAGTTCCGTTTTCGCCGAACTGCGCTTCGCCCGGCGCCCTGCTTCGCTCGCGTGGCACTGCCGCATGTGTTTTGCACGCTCGTGAAAGTCGCTCTGACAGAAAGTTCCACAAAGTACAGCATGCATGTGATGTGTCCGGATGCCCGAATAGTGCACGCCGCCAGTGCACGCCGCCGCGCAGTAAAGGCGGGCAACATTGGGCACGGCAACAGTGACGTGCGAAATACCGCTTTCAGGCGGGTGATTTGAAGCGCGCTAACGCGATGCGCATCACTAAAACGTGATTTTATTTCAAAATAAGTAGTTACTTGGCATAAAAGCAGCACTACGAGGTTTCTGGACCGCTATTTCAACAATCAACGTCGACTTAATATTTGCCTTTAGTGTCCCTTTAATTAAAAGCGGACTGCGGGTCTCTGCGTCTAATCTGTCTTCTGTCTCTCATTTCCCATTAGCCGTGATTTTGCTGTGGGAAACAGCGGCGCACACTGCATGCTTCACCCCTCCACAGGTTTCACGCAGGGGCGGCGCCAGGATCTTTTTACTGGGGGGGCACCCACGACAAGCGGGTGCCTTCAGGGGGGCAGGGTGGCTGGGAACATATGCATTGTATTTTGACTATGCTTGCTCTTAGGGGGGGGGGCAAAGGGGTGGCATGCGGAAATTTTGGGGGGGCTAGAGCCCCCCCAAACCCCCCACTGGCGCCGCCCCTGGTTTCACGTTAGTGGAGCTGTTACATTATAGCGCCAACGGCCCGGACTGATATCCTTTTTTTTTTTCTGTTCTCGGATGCCGGTCTGCTGGTCTGGCAAAAGAGACTAACACAGATGTCGGCCGTCCGGTTCGTATAATCACATCCTCGCGTCATTGCATCGAACACGCTCCATAAACAACACACCAGTAAGCGTATGCCTCCTAACCTGCACATCCTGTCGTACAAAAATTGATGGAAGCATTGTGACGAAACTAGTGGCGAATACAGGCAGTGATACATCAAAATAAACATGAAAATGTCATAAAGTTCAGCTGGCAGATGTGAATTTCCTCCAGTCAAAGAACGCGAGACAACACGTTCGCCAAAAAAAAAAAAGAAAAGAAAGGGGGGAGGAGCAGGGCGCCTTTGCTGCACGCATACAGCATTAATACTGTCACAAGATGACATAAGGATGAATACGTTAAATGCACATAAAATAAACCTCGTCTTGAGACGGTGAACGCTCGACTACGAGGCTGGGTGTTTATGTTTGGTTTTCACAGTTATTTATGCACAGTGAAAGTCGGTTGACGTTCAGCAGACATGACGCGCCGTCGAAACGACTGCATCGAATTGGTAGATCTTTAGGCACAACTCCGAGTGTGCTGGCGTTCTCCTGACCGCTGCAAGCAGCTAAGAAGCGCGCTAGTGATCTTATATATTGAATGTCACAGTTTCGCTGCAACGGCGGAACGGTGAATGCGATGGTAACAGAAGGAGCAGCAGCCAAGTCCTTTGGCATCCGACTTGGCATAACTGAACAGAAGTTACAGAACGCTGGCGTAAGGAAACGCAGCCGCCGCAGCGGGCTAAAATATCTGCGTGCTGTCTACCGCTTCAACGTGAACTGAGTGGCGAGGACGTAGCAAGCACAAAGGTGTGAGCCACCTGCTAATCTCTTTCGACATAGCGCGGCCACGACCACTCCCGGACGTTCAAGTACGCCGTTGCTGCCGTCTATGTGTGAAGCCAACCTCACGTGCTCGCTCAACGGTTTGCCTTATTTTGTCAACAGCGATGTATGCTGCCTGCAGCTCTACAATTCAATCATCTCACTGCGAGAAAATGTGTACACTTCGTTGCCAGTTGCCAGTGGACATTTCTTGCATTTATGAATATGTATTCTCCTCGCATCTTGGTATTTCAATAGTATGCCTCCACAAGCCTATATTTTGATGTATTCCTACGACTAATTTCGGTGCAATTATTCTCAGTACGCGGGCGGCGAGAAACTGCTCCTACGCAATATTGTGGCATAAAAGATAGCAGTGTTGACATTTGTTCATGAAGGATTCGTTGATGGGCGAGTTGGTACATGTCTTGAAATATATACATGTCTGAAATATAGACGACATCAGCGCCAGTCTATGTCGTTTGTGTGTATTTTCTTGTCTTCGTATCATTGCGCTGCACATACTCAGTACATTTCTTGACATTTGTTCCTAGCCGTGCGTCTTGCGCGTGCGGAAATTGAAGAAAGATTACTGGTTGACAAAGGGCCATAAAAATGCCCGTCGACAAGCTGTTTCTTTCGTGATTTTCACATGTGGAATATCCGCTGCATACAAACCTTTCTTTGTTTTAGAGTGATGTAGTTCTTTAGTTCTATGTATATTTGTTGCATACTCCACATTTCTTCTTCTATTTGCTATTTATGCATATGGAATGTTCTTGCATATTTCTGTGGTACATATTTTTATATTCTTCTATAGTTCCATATTTATTTAGGCGTTATTTCTTCTCATGTAGACAAAAGAGCACCGATAGCGGTTAATTATGCAAAAATTTTGGTAAGAAAGAAAAGCAGCTGTCGTCATCATCATTATTAGAAACTGACCCCACCCTCTTAGGAAAGAAACATGGCTGATCCCTCCGCATAGGAATCGGTATAACGCGAAAGCGAAAAGTGTCTTCACAGAAGTTGTGCTTAGTGATATATGAGAGCTTCTACAATGTTTTTTGGTGTTTGGCAGCTATAGCACCGTTTGACGTCGATGCACCAATGTTGACGCCTGGTGGCATGTCTCCATCGCGACGCTAACGACCATGATCATGGTTAAACCGCTGTGGTAGCCGAAGTTGTGAACGTATATTTGGAATCAGCGTATATTTGGAACGTATATTTGGAATCAGGTGACATCAGCAGTCATGCAGGCACTGCGGAATCAGGGCATCGACGAAGCCTATATAAACATGTTGGAAGAAATCTACAGCGGATCCACAGCCACTATAGTTCTCCATAAAGAAAGCGACAGAATCCCAATAAAGAAGGACGTACGGCAGGGAGACACGATCTCTCCAGTGCTATTCACCGCGTGTTTACAGGATGTTTTCGGGGCCCTAGATTGGGAAGAATTAGGAATAAGAGTTAATGGAGAGTATCTCAGTAACCTGTGATTCGCTGATGACATTGCATTGATGAGCAACGCGGGAGACGAATTACAGCTCATGATTACTGAACTGGATACGGAAAGTAGAAGAGTAGGTCTGAAAATTAATATGCGTAAAACTAAAGTAATTTGGAACAATCTTGGCAGAGAACAGCGCTTTGCGATAGGTGGCGAGACACTGGAAGTTGTAAAGGAGTACGTCTACTTAGGACAGGTAGTAACCGCGGAGCCGAACCATGATAGTGAAATAACTAGAAGAATAAGGATGGGTTGGGGCTCATTCGGCAAGCATTATCAAATCATGAATGGTAATCTACCACTATCCCTCAAGAGGAAGGTATATAACAGCTGCATCTTACCGGTACTTACCTACGGAGCAAAAACCTGGAGACTTACAAAGAGGGTTCAACTTAAATTGAGGACGACGCAGCGAGCGATGGAAAAGAAAATGATAGGTGTAACCTTAAGAGACAGGAAGAGAGCAGAGTGGGTCAGGGAACAAACGGGGGTTAAGGATATCATAGTTGAAATTAAGAAGAAGAAATGGATATGGGCCGGGCACGTAGCACGTCGGCAGGATAACCGGTGGTCATTAAGGGTAACTGACTGGATCCCAAGACATGGCAAACGCGTGAGGGGGAGACAGAAAACTAGGTGGGTAGATGAGATTCAGAAGTTTGCAGGTATAACGTGGCAGCAGAAAGCACAGGACCGGGTTGATTGGCGGAACATGGGAGAGGCCTTTGCCCTGTAGTGGGCGTAGACAGGCTGATGATGATGACTTCTTTTCACATCTCACAGACGGCGGCACCGCCCCGCCTACCTACATCGCCGACAGAGAGCACCATGCGAAAGAGGATGTGTGAAAGATATAAGGCGCGTTCGTGCAGTGTCCGCCATCTGCCAAGTTGGCTTAGTCGGTGAAGCGTCGGGCGCTTACCGTCGCGGCCGCAAGGTCGTGGGTTCGATTCCCAGCGGCAGGTCTTTTTTTTTTCTGACCTCGGCGTCCATTTTATCAACGTCATAACCGTGACGGAAGTACTTGGTGGACGCCGGCATAAAACACTTTCGTGTTAAAAAACCTGCATTCGCCTCTGTGCGAATCAAACCAATACTAATAACACTCTGTATGCCTTATTATCATCTTATGTTAACAAAACTTGCATAAAATTTACTGCTGTTTCTATATGTGCCTTTCAACTACAAAGTCTGTTTTTACACCTAGACGAACAAAGTAGCAGAAACAACCAGGCGAAAACCCTCTATACGTGATGGTACACCTCTCGTTGACATCGAATGTCAGTGAGACACAAGACCTCCATATTGTGCCAGTACGATGCAGTAAGAACGCTCGCCTAAAGAAAGATATCCTATTTGTAGGGTGGCCAACAATACATGTGGGCCCCTAGAAAGTAAGAATGGAGATCGTGTTTTATTTATCACAACTACAAACGTGTTTTTTTTTTGTTTATTCAGAAATATAATGACAGCAGATCTTTCAGGCGAACGAAACAAAGGATGCGCCACGTGGAATCCAGACAGCTCTGCGAGGATCGACTTCAATATAATAAAATCTGATGCACGTGTTGAGAAACGTTAGGTGAAGCAAGGATAACATAAAACATGTGAGCTAAAATAGATCGGAATATTGGCCGTTCGTACAGAAGTGCATGCAGCGGCGCACGTCACCACATTGCTTCGTCATGCTTCTATGCATGGTATTTGTCATCATTTTGGTTGCTACAGCAGCGTGGGCAATACCGACAGTCACCGATGGTCAAGTTTTTGTGGGCAACTCTGGCCAAGTACAAAGCAGAGGGCTTCCAGGTAGGCGCTCGAAATTGCAAGTTTGAGGGTGCGCGTTGGGCACGCGACGTGGCTTACGTTTAATTTCAAGTTTGCTAGAATGCGGATGAGGAAAATACTCTTTATTCCGTGTCAGAATGAGAAACTGCGCACCGCTTGATCTATAAAGACCTATAAACTAAACTATATATAACTATATATATATATATATATATATATATATATATATATATATATATATATATATATATATATATATATATATATATATATATAAAGACCTATAAACTATGAAGACGAACGACGTTTTCGCACACTTATCGAAGAATGGCTTCCAGGTAAACCTGGCAACACGAAACCCGGGCATGTACGAAAGAGGCAAAGGGGTCCAACAGTTGTTAGGTTAAAGAACCATGCCGGAACGTTGCAGCACTTTTGATTATTTAAGTGTTATATGAATCAAGCAAAAAAAAAAGCTTCCGTGATTTTCCACACGGTGGCCCTTTTATTCCATAAACCGGGACACAATGGATAAACTAGGCACACCACCGGCATGATCCTCACAAATTTCCCGAAGGAAAAAAATTACGGAAAAAAGTGACAGATTTTCAGAGAAGACGGGAAAAAAAGATTTCAACTTCATTCAAGTTTCCTCACTTCCTTGTCACTGATAGTTCCGGTCTGACGTGAGAGAGTGGTCGCGTTTGGTGCGAGCAGGGCGTGATCAGTATCGATATCATCCTTAAAATTCGATGATGAATTTCTCTAATTACGCGGAACTATTGTGATTTCAAAGAAATGAGTATGCCATAAATTGCCATGCACTAAAATTTCTAGTATATACAATTGACTCAAGAAAATAATTAAAACTTTAATTAACGAGTATTTGTTCACTATTCCCAACAGTGTCATATCAGCTGCGTCGAAGTATTTCCTCCTTGACGTAGAGTGCGTATGCGAAAGCGACAGGTGGCTTAATATCACAGGACTTTTATAAAAAAAAATCTGTATTGTCTAGAAAACACCGTGTATTCGGACTGTGTCGATGATCTTTCACGTGCGTTTTCCCATTCAAAGCAGCGCTCCAGCTTATATGTGGCAAAAAAAAAAAAAAACGTTGGATATCACATAATCCACGTGATAAACGGTTCTTGACCTTGAATTGTGCGAAATTACCCCGTAGGTGTTTCACAAAGCTTGCTTGCTTTTCGCTTTCGCTTACTTTTCAGTATGCCAGACTACAGCTGAATTCAAGCGATGCGCAAGCAGCAACTGCTCAGAAAAGACTTGTTCGGAACTTCTAAAGCCACCAAGGGGAAAGGCATGCGATAAGGGCTGCGTCAGTAGCTGCTTCTGTCGCCCGGGATACTACAGGGACAGATTTCGCCGCTGTGTGACCGCCGCAGAATGTCAACGACTTGGCGTGGTTTAGGAGGACCATGCTGAAGACATGGCTACATTCCCCTCTGCCAGTGACCTCGTAATGTCGGGGGACATGTGCTGGAGAGAATTCGTCTCACTGAATAAAGCTCTGCTCTTTCCGAAATGCAACCAGACAATCTCTTCAGAGTGTCCAATGTTGTTTTAACCGTGTTTCGAGATGCGTCAGCCTATTCGACCGATTTCCATTAGTACTGAATGCGTATTAGGCCGTTTAATATGCCTCACGCAACAGAGCCATGCGATGAACTGCCTATTTGCGCCTTTGGACAGCATTGTTCATGTCGACAATCTTTAGTTATATATCTTTTCTATCACCCTCATTCACAATTCGTGCAGCGAAACCTCGCAACTCACTGCAGGGGGATGCGTGTAATGAAGGACTCTGTCGCCACACGTCATCGCCCAAAAGAAAGAAAACTCGGTGCCCGAGTTTTATACTGTATGGCACTGAATCGGCGATTTATATGCGTCGGCTAAATTCTCTGCATTTCAATAAATGGCTTTCTCTGTCTTGGTAACACAACGATAAGTGCTGCCCACAGCAGTAAGTGTGTGCGTCGGCATATAATGGTCACTCTTCTTGTTAACAGCGGAGATGTTTCAGCTGGAGGTAAGGCCGTTGGTGTTCACACAAAGCTCGGCAGGTATGCCCCACAGAAAACGGGTATATGCCAAGTGGCTCCTAGCATAGCATAGACATGCATAGTACTGTATAGCAGAGGGGGTGGGAAAGGGAAGTGAGGGTGAGGTCTGACGTTAGGGTGCGGAGAGAAAGGAGGATGTGAGAGGGTAAACCATACCGTAACCATATACAGTGAAGAATGATGTGAGGGTTAGGAGGAGGAGGGAAAGGAGGAGAGAGAGGGTAATATACAGAGATACATAGAAAGGTGAAAGAATGACGAGGATGTAGAAAAGAAGAAAGAGCTCAATCTGCGACCACCAGGTCGTGGCACTTGTTGCCAGCTCTGCTGTTTACTTGGATTGCACAGGCGTGAAACAGGCTTTAATTTATTTCTTTTTTTTTATTTTCATCTCCGTCCTTACTTCACACTACATTGTAGCCAACCAGGCCAACCTTGGTTGCATGTCTGATCTTTCTGTCGCGGGTGTGCCTTTGTTAAAAAGGTAGTATAGGAAACTTCAAACAAGCCCCACCCTGTGGAGAAGAGGCTGTAAGTTTTACCATTCGTGGCCAGTAGTGCCATACTGCAACTTGTACGCAAATTTGCTGATTGCGAAACAACAGAACAATGAACTAGTGACGCAAGCCCAGCCAAATTTATCCTTCTTACCAACCCTCGTCCATTCACTCTAGCGCCGTGCGCATGCGGTTTCTGTTATAACCACGTCAGCACGCTCCGGTAACAGATGAATAATTTATGCAATATTTTATTGGAAACGATTCTTTGCAAACTGCTCGACCGCAATCCTAGTATCCTCGTTGCTCGGGTCCGTTCTCATGAACTAACTCATACTGCGCGAACCGAGTTTGCACGCGGGTGCGATGCAGTACTTGTGGTTGCCCCGCCACGGTGGTCTAGTGGTTATAGTGCTCGACTGCTGACCCGAAGGTCGTGGGATCAAATGCCGGCCGCGGCGGCTGCATTGTCGATGGAGGCGAAATTGTATGAGGCCCGTGTGCTTAGATTTAGGTGCACGTTAAAGAATTAGAGGTGGTCGAAATTTCCGGAGCCCTCCACTACGGCGTCGCTTACAATCATATTGTGGTTTTGAAACGTTAAACCCCAGATATTATTATTAGCAGTACTTGCGCTTCAAACAGTTCAGTTAACCTCTTCGTATGCAGTCAACCTCTGCTAAAGGGACAGAACCAGTCTTGAAACGCTGGGAGCATCTTAAACTGTGGCTGGTGGCAGTTCAGCAACGACAGTTCCTGACAGACAGATGTCACACGAAGATGCTTACATCTTCGTCCGACAAGTGCGTCTGCTTCTTTTCGACAGACAGGCATCCAGGTGGAGTGAAGATAGCATGCCACAAGTCTGGAGAGACCTGTGCAATAGGAGACCCCTTCGCGGCGATTGGGAGTTCTTATTTTTCTGCGACGGTGAACAAAGGCCCCACGTGGTCGCACTCTCGGAAGCATGTTGGTCCCGTTCGAGTTCAGACACTAAACGGCTAGATATACCGTGTGAATGATGATTTTAGGACGATGTCATCGAACGTCGGTGGCTGCGACATTATCGGCTGATACAACAAATACGGCGACAAGTGAATCTTATAAGCCGGTCATCTGGTGTTCACCCACTCTGCTCTGCTGGAAGTGCGTGGAGGGAATGACTCAAGGTGTGCTCGAGCGGTTAGTGGGCCGAGAACTCGCGACAGTGCGCACTGACTTAAAGGGACACTAAAGAGCAACACGAAGTTGATACGGGACGAAAGATGGGCATTCGAGAATGCGTGTAGGTTTTTGTTCGGTGCAAAAAGATGACTTATTAGTGGAGAAATTCGTAATCAAAGACCAAATATCTCTTCCTCAATTTCACTTGCCTGAAATTTGGCGCTGGAGCTGTGTCGTCACTGTCCGCATTGCTCTCAGCGAATCAGAGGGCGCCATGAAACGTCACCGCATGCGTAGGCGGCCGCTTCCGCTGCTTCATGACCGCTTCCGTGTTTTCCGTGATCATGGCTGCGATGGATGTCGGCGCAGACGTTGAACCCGCTGAACCTTGCAATGAAGACCTCGCAAGGGAAGCGGGTTTACATTTCAGCGACCTAAGCCAAGTGGAGCGCGATATGCTCCTTCGAGCTCGCACGGCAGGCGTTCCTGCGTACGACAGCGGGCCGCTGGCCGCACCGTCGGAGAGCGAAGCCTCGTTGTCGACGGAAGGCGAGGCGGCCAGTCAGCCAAGCGAAGACGTTTAGGGTAGCAATCATAACTAGGATTCTACACTTACCGAGACGCTGGTTTGCTCCTGCGAGGGCACCTGTGGCGGGAATGAAGGAGCCAATAGGGACGGCACAGCTGATCGCGTGAGGAGTCCCTTTTGGGGCACGCCGAGAGCCTTCCCGAGCACAGGATTGTAAACATAACTGATGGCGAGAAGTGCAGTGAACACACCACCGGTTTCTTTAGCTCCTTCTGTCGTCGAATCATGGGCACAGCGTTGAGCCATCGCGAACGACGGGGCTCATCGCGTGGCGCCGCATGGAAAGACACAGACGGGTCGACACTGCCGCTGCCCTTGATCAGACGCCGTGGACCGTTAATACAGCCCTCAACACTACACACATTACGCATTTGCGGTTTGCTGCAAGTTTCTCCGGTCTCAGAGCCTGTAAGGTGTGGTGTCCGGCGGGTATCGTAGCAGGTAGCTGGCTCGCGCCGTCGTCCACAACGGTTGTGCTCAAGTCGATATCTCCAGAGAGAATAACACGTATCCGATGGGAAGCACGGACGGGGTGCCCAATTGGTTCCACAAATGCACCGCACAATGACGACGTACAAGTCCCACACCTTGACGAATTGATTCCGAGGACACCCGGCGACATGGTACGCGTCAAGTCCGGAGGGTCGTTCACTTCGGAGATCTTCCATGACGGCCACTGTCTCGAGCATCTGAAAACGCTTGTTTTGTTCGTGTGAAGACAGGTCCTGGCGCGGTGAGAACCTTTCCAGTGGCTCTGTCTCACGCTCACGACGCCGCGCAGAAGGGGTGTCCGCAACTGCCCCGTCAGGCTTCCGCGAAACGCCACGACGACAGGCCGCACTCGACCAGGTGTACCAAGCACATTCCGGGTAAATTCCGGGGTCGATGCCTCCGTCCAGTGCGGTGGGAAAGGTTTCCGGCCGACAGGTCAGCGCTCACCGGCGTCTGTTATTTCGGGATTTTAAACGAAACCAATGCGGGAGAGTAGCTGGAGCGCGAGGCACGCACGCTCACGCGCGGAGCAAAACCGAAACCATCACGGCCATACGCAGCGCGGCAGCGCCATGCCGTTTTTTTTTTTCCTCTTTCTTTATTTTGTTTTGCGTTAAATTTGTACTTCCTTGAGTGGCACGGCTTAAAGAGGGGCGAAGTACTGTTTACGGACGTTTAAGAGAAATTTCATCGGGCGTTTCTATTAGCAGCATTAAATCACTGTCGACCAATCGCAGCCCGTCTGCATTCGCGGGTTTCTACGTCACGAGCGCCTAGTGCGGGAAAGCCGCAGGGGCGTCAGCACCCGTCCTTCGGTTTTCGCTATTTTCTCGCTTACGAAAGCTCTGCTCGCCGTAACAATGGTACCGTTGTAATCATAATAAGATAATCTACCATCGAAGCTCAACTTCCGGTTTCTCTTTAGTGTCCCTTTAAGAACAACGTCGACAAGTTATTGATGCACTAATGGCGAATAAGTAGCCCGATGGGAGCGCAGAAATCACTAATATGAACACACTACAGCCAGGAGGCGCACCTTCTTGAACACAGTCCACTATCCGTGTAACCAGTTCTGCACTGACTACCGCTTCTGAAAACCCTGCGCGTCTTAATAGTATCACGTCGCAGCCATATTCGAGTGCCGCGAAAATGACAGGCACGCATGGCAGCTTTTGGCCTGCTCGAAGCACTTGAACTCTTATGATGTATGTCCAAACAAATCAAATAGTGGTGCGACATAATTTTTTAGACCAGCAGTCTCCCGTCGACAGTGTCCGGAGTCATCAAAGGTTCCTCTTGACAGAGTTGCTGTTGCGCACAATGTAAAAAAGCGGGCCCTAGGAGGAAGATTAATTCGCTTTAGGTATTTTACATATTTCTAAGGAGCATGAACTAAAGAGCACTACATCAACTTAATGTACAAGACAACCTTTACATCACTTTTCGACTAACCCTCATGTTCTCATTTATCTTGGTCAGGGAATTGCGCGCAAACAACGGCAATGATTGCAAACGCGCGCCATTTTTTCCTCATCAAGGCTTGCCTGCATTATGACGCATCACTCAGAACTCGTCGTCCAATGCTTTTCTCGCACTACAAGCAAAAAAAAAAGATATATGTTCCGGCAGACACCACGCGCTGTGGGAATCGATGATTTGCGAAGCAGTCAGCGAGAAACTGCATACCCCGCTGTGTTTGGCTTTGAGACGTATATGAAGGGATTCATGTCATGACGTTTCGTTCACTATCGCATGTTTTTCAATCATGCGTGGATGTTTATACTAAATAAAGCTATTCTTGTAAATACCATGTATGACATCTTACTTATGTTTCTCATACTGGTCATATACCAATATTGATCTATGTGAAGTTAACGAAACGGCCGCGAGAGCACTCAGGTAGTGTCACGCAAGGTATTACGTATATGACATGCATGTCATGATTTTGATGTTATGAAGAGTCATTTCAGTTCGTCATGCACCAATATTCTGCCATACGAATTTTGTCATATATCAAGTTAACAAAAAAAAAATAAGATGGCTGATTGCTCCTTCATAGGAATGGGTATAACACGAAAGTGAAACGTGTCGTCACAGAAGTAGTTTATTGTTTATAGTACAATGGTATATGAGAGCTTGTACAATATCTACTGTTGTTTGGCGGATATAGCATCGCTTGATGTGGACGCATCGCACTCACGTTGACGCCCAGTGGCACATCCCCGTACCGACGACTAACACCCATGATCAAGATTTAACCCTTGCGGTAGCTGAAGTTCTGAACATATACGTGGACACTGCATATGGTGAATCCCGCGCAAAGATGGCATGAACTAGCACATAATAAACACTAATGTTCAATGTGCACTCCTTCAAAGCGTCGTGAAATGCGAAGAAAAACGCTACGCGCGTCGTGTCTTCCCTCTAGCCTGACCGTTACTTCTCAAAAGGGCGAGCTGGGAACGCGGTGCGACAGCCAGGCGAGCGTCGGAGAGCTATTACTCGGTATGGATGGATGCTATGAGCGAGGCTTGCGCTAAAGCCGCCACCTCACGGTGTGTTAAAGCGTTGACTAAATTAAACTTGTAGTGCAAACGCGCCGAATGGGACAGTCGTTGCAACGGCGCGTTTTTTAGGGGCGAAGCTCCTTAAGGCGGCACCCGTTCGTCCCTCGTAGTCGTAGTCGTAGTCCGTAACCAGTCTTACGCTTTGACCTCCAAGGTGGTGCCGGTGGGAGATTTTTCCTGTGCGTTGTTGAACAATAAAAAATTCGCAGCGGTAGCTAAAAGCCGACTTCTGCTGTCTCTCATTCCCATTAGCAGCCATTCTTTACCTCCAAGGTAGCGCCTGGTGAGATTTCTCCTGTGCGTGATTAAACAATAAAAATTTTGTTCAAAACGCCGTTTATTGATGAAATAAACCAACGAAAGACGCCAGATGTTTTGTAAAAGCAAAACGGAAGAACGCCAGATGTTTCTAAAGCAAAAGGAAAAGACGCCAGCTACTTAACGAAAGACGCCAGATGTTTTCTAAAGCAATGGTTTTCTAAACAATGAAAATTCGCAGCGTACATGTAAAATTAAAGTGAGCTGCAAGTCGTCATAACTCATCGAACCTTTAGTATAAACGCGCCCTATCTCACGTCGGTGATGATGTACTGGGCAGAATTCACGGAAGATTCACGGTTTACCGATGAACCTCCGCAGCTTCGCCCACTCATCATCATGCACTCCGTGGATATGCTGTGATTTTTTTTTTTTCGAGACTGGGGCACAGATGTCATCGCCCCGTTATGAAGGGGACGCTCATAGCATCCATCCATCCAAGAGCACTGTGAGAGGCAAGTATGAGAGATAAAAGGCGCGTTCATGGCGCTCGGTTGGTCAGACCTCGAGCTAAAGCGTCCGCTCTCTCATCCCCTTCCAGGCCGGCGTGTGCTGGACACCAGATTTGCCGGTGTGTATTCGTTAATTTCTGTCCCATCAATTAACGAGTTTTATTCGAGTAAGCGTCCTTTCATGTAAAGTCGGCACATTTCTCTGGAGTCTGAGACTGATTGATTGTTGTTCCTCTTTATGTTCCTGCTCTCTAATTACCAAGACTATGACAAAGGACCCTGTATTGGCAAATTGAGGGGGTGTGTAGAGAGGCGCTCGTAAACGTCTTCATATCCCAGTCGATTGCTGTTGTACGCGCAGTTGCATCTGGCAGCGTCAACGTATACGACATTTGTCCTTGCTTTTGCGTACACGTAAGAGAGAAGCACAAATAAGCTTGAAGACATCATGTGGATGGTATACTTGATGAAGCGCTTAAAAGACATGAAAAATCTAAGCACTAACGAAGGAAGAAATGGTAAGTCGTAATGTTGATGCTCATGCCATTGCGCTTTCTAGCTATAGCTACAGTAAGCCAGCTCAACCTTATGCAAGCTTAGAGCCAACTTTGGTTACCTGGATGGCCTTTCGAAATGTAGGGACATTTAAAAGTCCGCTTAACTGGGTAAAGTTTTGGTAAGTAATCTGACAGCTAAAAATTACCCTGGTTGGAACCCTCAACGACAGATGTTCTAGCATTTTCTACTCATTATTCTTATTTTTTTCGAGAGCTCCAACTGGAAAGTCTCAATGCACGCCGCATTGATCCTTGACATCCTGAAACAGATGTTGGACTCGTGAAAATTCTCTTATTATATCGATGTCTCCCCTGTCAAAGTGGACAGCTTCCATGAGAAATAAATGCGAGAACCTTATTTTTAGGCTAGACATTTGCGCGTCTTTGTTCTCTGGTGAGACAATGCCGTGAGTCCTCTTTATAATAAGCAACCCATCAGAAATGATGTCTCGAAGTTGTGTAAAACTGGGATCTTGTGACCAAAAAAAGATGCAACTGAAAAAAAAAAAACGGCATTCGCGGCGAAACGCACTCACCGGCCGTGGCCCCACATGATTTAGGCAAAAGACCAGTGAGACAGCTTTTTCATATACGTAGTTCCTGATATAAGATCGACGCTTGGAGACATAATTTCAGTGGTGTGCTTGAAGAAACAAAATGAGGCTCCCCAAGGTTTTAGCCAGCGTGAACCTGGTGCTGCTGCTAGTGTCAGCGAGTCAGGCGTTGCCGAGAAGCGCCAGCGTTCAGACTTCTTCGCACGACGCCGTCACTGTGGAAGAGCGAGTTCTCGGACGTAAGCACACGGCGTTGCGAACCTGCCACTTCATTATTACGCAGCGGGTGGGATGCTCAATGTCGTGCAAAAAATTTATGATGCTGTAGTCAAACTGAAGAAACAGGAGTGAGTTATTATCGGCTTCTGCATATAATTGGTGTGTTTGCTGCAATGTTAAAGAAAAACAAAGCGAGAGGTATCAGCGACTGAGATACAGACAAAACTTACGAAATTAAATTTTGACAGGGCGGACGTCGTTGACGAAAGCACGTGAGAGCTTACGATACTCGGAAGAAATTTTATTGTGGCTGGGAGAGTTCGAGCGAGTTTACGCTAGGCATCAGGCGCAGGTTCGATACCAGGACACGGCGGCAACCATCCGAACACGTCGAAAGGTCGAAAAGGCTGCGTATCGGATTTTTGAGCGCTTTTAAAAGAGTCTAGCCCTTCAGAATTATTCCAGGATCGCAACTAAGGCGTGCTTCATAATCATACCACGGTTTTGGCGCGTAAAAAAAAAACTTAAAGGACGCTTGAGCTTCGCCTTCAAGATTAGAACGCGATGCGTAATCGGTCCCCTTGTGCATCGCCTTCAACCGTGCCGCAAGGATAGGAACGTTTGTGGCCATAACACTGGCCGTTTCAAGCAATCGTAGAAAGTCTTGTGCAAGTACAGTTGCGAAGTGCCCACTACGCCATAATTCTTCCCTTCGCAAATTGGCGAAGTACCCACAACGCATCCATAACGCGCCAGGCGCGCCTGCGCAACTGCACACATTCCAATAGGAGGGCAGCTTTACAACACCCACTCGTTGAGCAATTAACATTTCTGACGGCTAGCGCGGTTCTACAATTCTGTCACGCAATATTGCATGCGTTAGGGAGACATCCGCCCACTACACGACATTCATATAGCGTTTTCTTACGAAGCAGTTTCAAGCACTGCTGCTTGTCTCAGCGGTAGAGCAACTGCTTGCCACACAGGATGGCTGGCTTCAATTCTTACCAGGAGCAAATATTTTTCAGTTTTTATTTATTTGCATCGGTCTCGAATTTTTCCTCACGGATAACGCCGATTTTTCGCTCACAACCAACGAGGCCGACACCGGAATTTCTGCGAAACGAGCTCTTTAACGCTATCGCGTTAAAACCGGAACCTTTTTGCAGCGTGAGACAAATATGGTTGCGTACGAGGCTTGTGGAGTAATGTCGGCCTATAAAACTTATCAAGAATAGCAATTATAGAAAATACGATTATACCTACAGACTGCTTAAACGTCGTGGAAACTCTAATATATATGCACAGAAGCAAATATGTGACCCTTCGAATTAAGGCCTTTTATTTGTTGCTACGCCCTACGAACGGATGTAACCAGTAAGCTGCAAGTTTCAGGCGTTTCACGCTGAGGCATCGGAGGTAATATGGTTGCAGCGATATTGCAGCTCACTTAGAAGCGTACAAGAACAACCGTTCCATAGCTTTTGCTGTCACTTACGAGAGGCTGTTCAAACGCAAAAGTGAGGCAATGTGATCAAAGATTGCGGGATGCTGAAATTTATAACAAACTCAATCTAATTAAATAAATTATAGGAAATCGGTCACTGATGTTCAAGATACTGTGAAGTGATGTCTTATTTCGCGCGCAACAAATTAGAAGTGCATGATTTCACCAACGGGTAGTTCCACAATTGCAGCATTTCTTAAAGGGGTCGTCAAAAGAAAATGAAGCTGCCCGGTTGTAAATTTGCCTGCTTCAACAAGGATTACACATGCCGATTCCGAAATATTTCGGCGCGATATTCAGTCTATAGTTAATGACGCCCTTTTGAAATCGCAGTTTGCTTAGGCTCCTAAACGACTATGCGGCCATAGGCACTAACGTGTGACGTCATGATGAGGGAAGTTATAAATAAACACAGCGTTAGCTTTATTCTGCTCTAAAATAATAGATTTATAGGAACTTAGAAAAGAAACAAATAACACAGCAATTCTTGCGTTCTGTGTTGTATACTGTGCAAGTACAGCCTTCACCTGCTAGGTTCCGCTTTCAAGTACATCCGTGCTCCTGTCACGTGTGCATTCTTGCCTTCGCTCGCACGGTGCAGCGTCCCAGTTTTTTCTTTCTGTTTGCGTTAGGTTGTGTTTTACGGCGTGTTTTGGGTGGCTTAATCCTCGCTATGCAAACCGTGTGCGTCGTCAGACAGTGCCGTACAACTTATAAAAGTGAAAGCAACGTTCGCTTTCACAAGCTTCCGGCGTCGCAATCGAAACGGTATGATGCTACTAACTTCGGCCAACTATGCCTCAGCAAACATCGCTGCGTCGCCATGTTTTGTCGACGACAGAGACTTTTCGTTGACTTAAAGTGAGGTCGGCTGTACAGTTGAGGGGAACGTGGGCTGGGACACCGCAATTGTGCTTTTATAATTATTAAATGAGCCCGGACGATGAAACTAGTCGAGATTGAATGGAATGAAATTGAATGGACGGCCAGGATTCCGAATACACACGTAGTTGAAAATTTTCGGGAAAACGTTTAACGACCCCTTTAAAGTCCGTGCTTCTGCCGCTGCTTTGAAGTGGCCTGTCCTGAGATCAGGAATATATAGTGAATCAACAGAATTTATTATCATAGCACACTGCACGAATAAATTTCATACCGCTAATTCACAATGTTTTAGGCGCCATACGGCAAGCATATTTAAGGCCTACATCAACCTTGCATTATATAGATGTAGCTATCGTAGTTCACTGTTACATTACGTAACCATGATTACCTTTCAGTAGCTTTCTGGCTGTAATTGGTACAAGTTATATTAAAACCACACACATAATCGTTTGCCACATTGATATTCCCCTCGTACTTAAAAAAAAAAAAAACGCTTCTGTGCTTTCAGTATGCGAAGGAAGAGAAATACACAAGAAATGCCAGAGCAGCAACTGTGCTGAGATGACTTGCGGTCAACTGCTTGGAACCCAGCCGAAGAAGCCAGCATGCAGGAAGGACTGCGTGACCGGTTGCTTTTGCAGGAAGGGCTTCTACAGACATCAGAACGACACGTGCGCAACAGCAGCCGAATGCCGGAAGTCTTAAGGCAGGCTCTACAGCGACGTGTATACATGCGTGGTATATTCGAGGCAAGCTGGTGGCCGTCTCAAACCATGGGTGGCATTGAACAGCTTGTCTTGCTGCGTAGCATGACACGCATGGAGATCTTTGCATTCACTTTCAGGAACAATAAAAATCTAGGAATCATGCTAGTAACGCTACTCTTCCTGACGTGGCTGCTTACGAGTCCATGAAGTTTATTCATGCCCATAGTTGTCGATGAAAATTTTTGAAACATAAAACTGCCAGCCACCCAACTGCAGCATAAAGTTGCAAAGGGAATTATTTCCTAAACACATAGTTTGTTTTTCTGAACTTTCCTCCATATTACGTGCATCTGTAGCAGCTGATTTGTAATCACTTTGCTATCTACTTTCATCATTTTTTTTTCTCCAGAGAGCGTAGTTTCATTCGCTGTTTATCTAAAGCGTTATAAAATGTTCCCGATGAACGAAGGAGGAGCGGTAAAAGTCCGTTTAAGGACGGCATGACTTGTGGCTGCCAAAAGATCAAGCACTATCCCGCTTCATGTGCTGTGTGTCGACGTTTCAATATGTTCGTTAGCTGCGCGACACTCTTAATAAACTGTCTTCTTTTTTTCTTTTTTTCGAATGAAATGCGGATCGCATTCTAAGATGGGCAACATAGCCGAGCCTGGCACTCTCGAAATTGCGCTCGCTCTGTATCCTTGGCTGTGGAGCCATGTTTCAATAAGCCCGTAAATTATGTGATCAATATTATCTGCCCGTGCTTGGTCTATAGCTTCAATCTTGCGATCAATTCAGGGACGTTGTGTAATAAAATTAGACGAGCAGAAGTGTCGGTTATATATAGGAGGGGGGGGGGAGTTGGTACAACATTGCCAACTGCAGACCAATATCTCTTTTGGCTATATTTTCCAAAGACCTTGAAAGGATACCTTTACATGAATGATATTGTTTTTTTTTTCTTGAAGCACGAAATTATGTCTGAATCCCAGCACGATTTCTCTAAGGGCAGGTTAGTTGAGTCTGCGCTCGTGGCACAAAAAGAAAGCTTCCAAAATGTACTGAAGCATAAAAGATGACTCCCGACCCGCCACAGTGGTCTAGTGGTTATGGCGCTCGACTGATGATCCGAAGGTCGTGGGATCAAATTCTGGCCGTGGCCGCCAATTTTCCATGGAGGCGAAATGCTTCAGTCCCGTGTACTTAGATTTAGGTGCACGTTACAGGACACCAGATGGTCAAAATTTCAGGAGCTCTCCACTACGCCGTCCCTCATAATCATATCGTGGTTTTGGTATGTAAAACCACAACAATTATTATTATTAAAGGTAACTCTTGGAATATTAGCCAATTAAGGCTCGTTCACACCGGCGACTAGCAACGGTCGCGCGACTAAGTTAGTCGCAAAGCGACTGGTCGCAAATGGCCGTTTTGGTCGCAAAGCGACCGCTTTGGCTCAGTCGCTCGCTGCTCGATTTTTCAGTCGCGCGACTGCAGTCGCAAACCTCTGAACCAATCAGTGTCACCGATCTCGGAGGCGTGTGCGCTGGAGATGGATTGAAAAGGCGCAGGTAGGCACAGCAAACATAATTTAATTACACACAAGAAAAACTATAAGAAAACACTCAAAATAACTAACAGAGAAAATCTTATAACCACACAGGAAATATGTGAAAGTCAACAAACACAACTCAGTACTTTCAAACCTACGACTAGCGTCGCTACTAGAGTGTCTGGCCACGTAGGCCTCGCCGTCGAATCGTAGTCTGGATGGAACACGCTTACTTGGTTCCGTCAAACTCCATGAGTCTCGCCTCCGTGGGGTTGGATCCGTAGTCGATGTATCCGACGATCCTCTTCAATTGTCGCTCCGATACGCGACGGTTGGCCACGCTGCCGTAAGCTTCTTCCCGGTCGCTGACGTGGGCAGGCGTCGCTGCCGCTTAGGCCTAAGTACGAGCTCGGCCCCTGCTGTACATGATGACGTGGCGTCCCGGGGATTGTTGCTGGCTGAAGCTTGAAGGGGGACTGCTGCTGGTGCGTCCGGGATTTCCGCAAGGTGCTGCAGCACCTCCGAGGAGCCTCGCCCGAGCGTCGTCGAGGTCAACGGCCACGCCACGGAGTGCCAGCGTCACGGCCTCCGGAATCGAACGTCCGCTGCCTTCCCGTTGGCAGAACGCGGCTGCCAATGCGACCTTCTTCTTCAGTAGCCACGCAAACAATGCCAGCTCATCGAACTGCTGCCTTCGTTTACGGCTCGTGTCACGCGCATCGCGCCGCGTGCTACCCTGCACGCGCTCGTGCCTGTTCCGCGTGCTTCTCCTCCTACTTCGTCGTCTTCGTCGTCCATACGTCCTCTCCTTACTCATGACATAGGCCCCTTTTTTCCGAAAGTTTTTTTTTTCTAAAAAAAAACTTTACTCTTCTTTCTTTTGTCGTAATGCCTGTCTTCTTGTCAACTCACAGGCCTTTCCACTTGACACTTCACCACATACTTGTCACACACACACTTCGCTGGTCACTTCACAACACTGCTATATAAGTCAATCGTCCCTATCGCACTATATATGCACCACACACAATCAATACATCGCCATATATGTTGCACAATTTCATCCTCCTAGTGCTATCAAGCTTTGCTTTTCCCCTGTTTTACCCTACACTCATATTTTGGCCGCTCAACAACTTCTACTCATAAAATCGGCCCCCACATTTTCTCTCCCTTTAATGTATTCTACACTAAATGAGTATTCTTGCAGTGCAAGACTCCATCTCATTACTCTTCCATTTGTCAACTTCGCCTTGTTTATGAACTCTAACGGTTGATGATCCGTCTGCACTTTGAATTTCTTTCCGAAAAAAATTGCTGCGAAACCTTTTAACATCCCATATTAACGCCAAGCCCTCCTTTTCCACGGTCGAATAATTTCTTTCTGCCTACTCTCCCTTTTGATACTGTGCGCTGACACACATCACAGGACTTCACATACCTTTTAACTTCTGACTGAATCCCAGGCCAACAGAATTCTTCTGTAATTCTAGTCAGCGTGTTCTTAACTCCCTGATGCCCTGCCATGGCACTGTCATGTCCCAAGGTAAGTATCGCTTTCCTGAAAGCTTTGGGTACCATCAGCTGTAGTACTTCCCTTCCTGAACTAAACTGGCATCTCCTATACAATAGTCCATCATGTATTTGGAACTCAAATACATTCCTGCTTCGCTGTTTCTTGAATGGTTCCCCTACCTTCTGAAAACAACCTTTCAACGACTCATCCTTTTTCTGCTCTTCTCTGAACTCCGTAGGGGTTACATCTATATTCTGCATGGTCGCCACCTTCAATCTTGTGGCCTCTGCTTCTCTCTTTGCCGCCGCTCTCGTAATTGCTGCCAATGCCACTTCTGCTATTGGCGTCTGCACTTCTCTTACTCTGTCGTGGCATGATTCCTTCTTACCACTCTCCTTTGGTTCCGCTACTCTACCACTGGTTGCATTCTGTTCATCTACCACGTCCCTGTTGTTTTCCCAGTTCGTATCAGGCTCATCTACTTTCCTGACTCCCGGCACATTACCCAAAATCAGATCATACATGGGCTTCTCCAAGCACTTTGCTGTCATCCAACCTGTGTAATATGGACTTGCAACTTTTATCCGAGCTTCTGGAAGCCTTCTCACCGAACTATCCACCAAAATGACTGTTGCGTACTCCCCTGTTAGATTCGATTCATCCCCGCAGGGGCGTCTGCGCGAGCAGGCGTTTGGTGTATAGCGACACCACGGACCCGAGCTAACGGGGGGTTTCGACCCCTCCCACGCCTAGCCGTGCGTGGCTTTGCCGTGTCCGGGGAAAAGGGGATCCTGGGGGTTGAGCCGACGCCGGGTGATTGGACCTTTAAGGCCCCCCGGCAGAGGCAACACACCCCTTTGGCCCCGGCTTCACGTAGACGGCACCCCTGGGCTGACCCACCCAGGGGAAATCGGCAGTCGCCTTTTCCTGTCTCTCTCTCCCCTCACATCTTCGTCTTTCTCACTTTGCATCTTTTCTGTCTTCTCCTCTCTTCCATTTACTTCCGTTTTTTCTTGGCGGCGAGGGTTAACCTTGTGTATGTGCCCTCTCTTGGGCACATTATATTTGGTTATAGTAGCTGTGTACAGCTGGCGTTGGCATGCCTTATATCAATATAAGTGCTGTTGCGTCCCCATGTTGGGCTCCATGGTGGGCGGCTGACATGGCTGCCGAAATTATACACAATCTATGGCCTCATTCTCCTTTCCTCGATTGAATGATCGCCCTGTCTCAAAGAGAGGGCGCACCGAAGACACCTTGAATGCCTTGCTTAAACCAAAAGAAATTTTTCCACGCTTCCACGTCATCCACTGCCAAACACTCGAAAAGAATGCCAGAACAATCTCTCCCTTCGTTGTGTCGAAATGCCTTACTGAAACTTTGGGCCATGGTTACCAGGCAACTAGAATGGCTAGCGGAGACCTTCTCCTTGAAGTACAAAGTAAAATACAATATGAAAAACTGTCCAAACTTGTTTCGTTGGGAACCACACCTGTCTCAGTCACCCCGCATCGCTTTCTGAACAGCTCGCGCGGTGTGGTGTCAGACCAAGACTTGATCGACCTGACAGAAAGTGAACTCCTCGAGGGCTGGAGCGACCAGCATGTGATCAATGTGCAGAGAATTAAAATCAGGCGTGAAGATAAAGAAATCCAGACAAAACACCTCATTCTCACATTTGCCACAAGCACACTGCCAGAACATGTCGAAACAGGATACTTGAAACTAAAGGTCAGACCCTATATCCCCAACCCGCGACGCTGCTTCAAGTGCCAGCGTTTCGGTCACGGCTCTCAGAGTTGCCGTGGCCGTCAAACCTGCGCCAAGTGCAGTTCACATGAACACCCTGCTGACAACTGTGTTGAATCTCCACACTGCGCAAACTGCGACGGTGTGCACCCCGCCTACTCTCGTGCATGTCCTTCGTGGAAAAAAGAAAAAGAAGTAATCACACTCAAGGTTACAGAAAACATCTCCTTTAGGGAGGCGCGAAAACGCCTTTCTTTTGCGCAGGGACCTTCATTCGCGGACGTGGCACGCAAGGGGGCAGTGCCACAAAGGTTCGTGGCGGCCACGCGTACCACGCAAAGTGGACGGGCGGCAGCGCCATCCGCCCCCTCAGCGGAAGCAGCCTCTGCTGCTCCGCAACCAAAGGGCATGCAGGCCTCCGGATCTGCGCGCCCAGGGCCTTCTGCTCAGGCAGAAAGCCCCAAAACTCTGACACCCGTGCGCGTTAGCCGCGAGCGGGCAACCAGCGCCTCTGCCGAGGCGATGGACACAATGGCAAGTCCAACGGCGTCTCAAGCGCCCAAGGAACGGCGCAGCTCGTTGGAGCGCGCCAAAAAAGAAAAAGCCCGCATCACAGGGCCTGGAAAGGGCTCCGTGACATAAGGCAATAGTTCCAGTACACACAGCACTAATTTACACTCAAAATGGATACACAAATTTTACAGTGGAACGTGAGAGGTCTTCTAAGAAACCTCGACGATATCCAAGAGTTGCTACATGAACACTCACCAAAAGTGCTGTGTGTACAAGAAACACATTTAAAATCCAAGAACACGAATTTTCTACGCCAATATGTCATATTCCGAAAGGACCGGGATGATGCTGTGGCGTCATCAGGTGGCGTAGCTGTTATAGTTAGCCAAGGAATTGCATGTACCCACTTACCACTACAAACGTCCCTTGAGGCAGTGGCTGTCCGAGCCGTTCTCTTCAACAACCTGATCACAATCTGCTCACTTTACGTACCCCCGCACTACCAGCTCCAGAAACATGAATTTGAGTCCTTAATAGATCAACTTCCAGAACCATATCTGGTCCTTGGAGACTTGAATGCACACAACAGTCTGTGGGGAGACTCTCGCTGCGATGCGCGAGGTCGTCTGATCGAACAGTTCCTTTTCTCTTCTGGCGCATGTCTCTTAAATAAAAAACAACCAACATACTATAGCCTCGCAAACAGAACATTCTCGTCCATAGATCTCAGCATAGCATCTCCATCACTTCTGCCCCTAGTCAAATGGAAAGTTATCAATAATCCTTACGGAAGTGACCACTTTCCAATACTTCTGAACATACCAATTACAAATGAATGTCCCCCTCAGGTTCCAAAATGGCTGACTGAGAAAGCAGATTGGGAACAGTTTCGGAAAGTTACACTGTTAAATTGGACGGACATGGCTGCCTTAAGCATAGACGCAGCTGTAGAATACTTTACAGCATTTCTGATTGATGCTGCAACCAAATGTATTCCACAAACAAGTGGTCACTCTGGAAAACGACGAGTTCCATGGTGGAACAAAGAGTGCGGAAATGCGCGCAAGAAACAAAACAAAGCATGGAAGTTGCTTCGCGACTATCCGACAGCTGAGAATCTTACAAATTTTAAGAACATAAAGTCAGAAGGTAGGAGAACGCGCCGACAGGCAAGAAGGGAAAGTTGGCAGAAGTTTTTATCGGGCATTAATTCATATACGCAGGAAGCTAAAGTCTGGAGCATGGTTAGTAGGGTAGCAGGGCGGCAGGCATATTCACTCCCTCTTGTAAACACAGAATGCGACAGCTTGGAGGACCAGGCAAACTCCCTCGGCGCACACTTCGAACAGGTGTCGAGCTCGTCGCAATATACCGAAGCTTTCCAACGATACAAAACACGAATCGAAAAACAGAGACTAGAGCGAAAATCCACAAAACACGAAGCATACAATGAACCTTTCTGTATAGCTGAGCTACAAGCATCGCTTAATTGCTGCAATAATTCCGCCCCAGGATCCGACCGCGTCGTATATGAAATGTTAAAACACCTGCCATCTGAAACCGAAAAAGCCCTCCTTTCGCTGTATAATGCCGTTTGGTTTTCCGGCGAGATCCCCTCGGCCTGGAAAGAAGCCATTATTATTCGCATTTTAAAGCAGGGCAAGGACCCATCCTCAGTTTCCAATTACAGGCCGATAGCCCTAACAAGCTGTCTATGCAAGGTTTTCGAAAAGATGATAAACAGGCGACTCCTACACTTCCTTGAAATAAACTGTCTACTTGACCCATACCAATGCGGGTTTCGAGAAGGTAGATCAACAACGGACCACCTGCTACGTATCGAGGCACAAATCCGTGACGCTTTCGTCCATAAACAATTCTTTCTGTCTGTGTTCCTCGATATGCAGAAGGCCTATGATACCACATGGCGCTTTGGCATACTTCGAGACATCTCACATTTAGGTGTACGGGGTAGGATGTTCACCATAATCGATAGTTACATGTCAAATCGAACATTCCGTGTTCGCGTGGGCACTGTTTTGTCTCGAATATTTGTCCAAGAAACAGGAGTTCCGCAGGGTGGTGTATTGAGTTGTACACTTTTTATTATCAAAATGAATTCCTTGCACCAGTCCATCCCACGTAACATGTTTTATTGCACATATGTCGATGACGTACAAATTGGCTTTACATCTTGCAATCTCGCAATATGCGAGCGGCAGGTTCAACTTGGTTTGAACAAGGTAACTAAATGGGCAGACGAGAACGGGTTCCGCCTTAACCCGCAAAAAAGCACTTGCGTATTATTCTCAAGAAAGAGAGGCCTCCATCCCGATCCGGACATTCACCTCCACGGCCAGCGAATACCTGTGAAAACGGAGCAGAAATTCCTAGGTGTAATTCTAGACACGAAACTAACGTTCATATCACACATAAAGTATATAAAAAACAAGTGCATAAAAACAATGAATGTTCTGAAAGTGTTGTCACGCACTACTTGGGGTAGTGACACAAAGTGTCTGATGAATTTATACAGAAGCCTCATACGCACGCGCCTAGATTACGGGGCGATAACCTATCAGTCTGCGACACCAAGCGCCTTGAAGATGCTTGACCCTGTCCATCATCTAGGCATTCGACTTTCTACAGGTGCTTTTCGTACTAGCCCCGTGGAAAGCCTTTATGTCGAATCGAACGAGTGGTCGTTACACCTCCAGAGATCCTACCTCTCTTTTGTATATTTCCTCAAGGTGAACGCTAATGGAGAACACCCCTTACACTCTACTATCAATGATCTGTCCAGTTCAATCCTGTTTGAAAACCGTCCTGCCATGAGAAAGCCCTACGCACTTCGTGTGAGGGGCCTAGCTGAAGAAATGGGTGTGCCACTTCTTGAACACCGTCTGCTGGCTCCCGCCGCATATCCCCCGCCGTGGCAGTGGAAACTCATAGATTGCGATGTATCCTTCGTAGAAGTTACTAAGCACGCGCCTGCTGCACATATCCGTACACACTTCCTCGAACTCCAGCACAAATACACTTTTCCGGAATTCTTTACCGATGCCTCTAAGTCTCACACTTTTGTGTCCTACGCCGCGGTCGGTCCATCCTTTACGGATGCCGGCGTTCTGCATCCTAACACAAGCATTTTCACAGCAGAGGCATATGCAATATTGGTGGCCGTTAAACACATTAAACAATTAAAAATAGACAATGCAGTTATATATACAGATTCCCTAAGTGTTGTAAAAGCTTTAAAAAGTTTGAAAAAACATAGAAATCCTGTCCTTATTTCTCTTTACTCACTCATATGCACTATATGCACGTTCGGACAGCATGTTGTTGTATGCTGGGTGCCAGGGCATCGCGAGATCGAAGGGAACGTGTTGGCGGACCGGCTCGCGGCATCTGTTCACGGAAACGCTGCCGATACCCCCATGACTGTCCCTGCACTGGACCTGAAGCCCTTCCTAAAACTAAAGCTTAGGGCTCATTGGCAGCACTTATGGAATAAGGAAAAGCAAAATAAATTACATCTTATAAAACCGTACCTTGGTAATTGGCCGCCGATATCCAAGACACGGCGTACACAAGTAACACTCTGCAGACTCCGAATAGGACACACACATAGTACACATACATACCTTTTGTCCGGAGGCGACCCACCGTTGTGTGACCACTGTGGTGACCCGCTCACTGTACTCCACATCCTACTGCAATGCAGGGAACTAGACGCTCTCAGGAAAAAGCATTTCTCATCAATATACCTTCAGTTCCCACTCCATCCCGATATGTTCATTGGCAAAGAACCTCTCTTTAAGTATCAGTCCCTCTGTGAATATCTAAAGGATGTAAATTTCAATGTTATTTTTCCAGGCGCTCCGTAGCGCGGTCTCATCATTGAGGCTGCTGCTGTGGTAATTCTTTCAAAGGAAGCACCTGCCTCCCGGCCTTTGGGCTCAAAGGCCTTGAGGAGGCATTCGTGCTGTTTTCCCGCCTCTCACTTGTAAATACCATACTCACTCGTCATTCATCCCACGCCCATAGATCACATCACTTGTCACTGCCATAATTTTATACCCTATACACTCCTTTTACGCTCCTTTATAGCGCGTGATTTTAGGCCTCTGTACAGCCATAATACACCCTGTCATCGAAATCATTGGTCATTGCCAACACCACACAGAAGACATGGCGCTCTTTGGCCACCTATGGCCCTTGCGCCACAAAACCCCACTAACAACAACAGATTCGATTCATCTACTAAGCTCCTTTTCACCAAAACAATATTTGTGCCTGTATCTCTCAAAACTTTCACCCTTTGTCCATGCACCTCTCCGTCTACGACCGGTAACCCTTCTCCTTGAGAGTACAGCTTACTTTCGTTCTTACCCGACTCTTCTTTCTGTGCCTGTTGCCCTTCTTCCACGCTATCCCTCTGTGAGTCCACTATACAAGCTACTTTGTCTTTAGTCCCAACTTCTCTTGTGCTACCATCCTGGGAGTCCACTATACAGGCTACTTTGTCTGTAGTCCCTGACCTACACTCGTTCGCTCGGTGTCCCCTTCTGTTGCACAACTGACACACCACTACTTGTGAACGACCATCTCCCGTTCGACAATTCATAGCTCGGTGCCCAATGCGGTTACACAGGAAACACCTGAGTGGTCGCTGTGACGTGTTCGGTACCCCCTGAGGTCTACCCTTTGTCTCATCTGTTCTTGCTTTGTCACAGCCTTCACTTGCCTTCCCTAGGTTTCTAAATCCCTGGGCCTCCAAATACTGATCCGCATGCTCTGCTACATCATCAAGTGAGGCTACCTTTCGTTCTTTCAGGAAAACACTTAACTTGTTACTGCAACAATTCAAGAATTGCTCCACGACCATGCAATCACGTACGCCTTCATATGTTTTTTCTACATTCGCCATCTCCATCCATCTTTCAAAATAATTTGACAAGCGGCACACAAACTGCTTCGCTGTCTCTGCATTCTCTGGCTTGCACCCACGAAACCGCTCCCGGAAGCCTTCCGCCGTCAACCTAAATCTTTGCAACAGTGTTTTCTTGACTTTATCATAATCCATGGAGTCATCGGCGGGCATTCGGCCAAAAACACTTAAGGCTTCTCCTACTAGACAAAGGCTGAGTGCTGTTGCCCACTCCCTTCTGTCCCAACCTTGACCCCTGGCAATCCGTTCAAATCTGTGTAAATAGGCATCCAAGTCATCACGTCTTTCATCGACCGGAGCCATTAACTTTCTTGGACATATGCGGGTAGTTTTGGGTGATTGCGAGCCAGAGGATGCTGATGTGACACTCTGGTCGTCTTGCGGAACACCATTAAGTTGCGCTAGTCTCAACTTTAATTCGAGAAGCTCTTTTTCGCGTTCAAATTCGCGCTCCTGTTTCTCTCGTTCATACTCGCGTTCCCTCTCCTTCAGTGCTATCTGCTTATCCTGTTCTATTTGGGCATTTTCAAAAAACTTCAAAGTCTCCTCTTTAGTCATACCTAGATCTTTAGCTACCGCCGTCAAGCGCTCCCAATCCATCTCCGCACCAACTTATTACCAACTGAGAATCGGTGACTGGGCCGGATTGAATCCTGGACTCTGATGATCCTGGACTCTTATGATCCTGGCAGGCTCGCCAATTGTTTTGTCACCGATCTCGGAGGCGTGTGCGCTGGAGATGGATTGAAAAGGCGCAGGTAGGCACAGCAAACATAATTTAATTACACACAAGAAAAACTATAAGAAAACACTCAAAATAACTAACAGAGAAAATCTTATAACCACACAGGAAATATGTGAAAGTCAACAAACACAACTCAGTACTTTCAAACCTACGACTAGCGTCGCTACTAGGGTGTCTGGCCACGTAGGCCTCGCCGTCGAATCGTAGTCTGGATGGAACACGCTTACTTGGTTCCGTCAAACTCCATGAGTCCCGCCTCCGTGGGGTTGGATCCGTAGTCGATGTATCCGACGATCCTCTTCAATTGTCGCTCCGATACGCGACGGTTGGCCACGCTGCCGTAAGCTTCTTCCCGGTCGCTGACGTGGGCAGGCGTCGCTGCCGCTTAGGCCTAAGTACGAGCTCGGCCCCTGCTGTACATGATGACGTGGCGTCCCGGGGATTGTTGCTGGCTGAAGCTTGAAGGGGGACTGCTGCTGGTGCGTCCGGGATTTCCGCAAGGTGCTGCAGCACCTCCGAGGAGCCTCGCCCGAGCATCGTCGAGGTCAACGGCCACGCCACGGAGTGCCAGCGTCACGGCCTCCGGAATCGAACGTCCGCTGCCTTCCCGTTGGCAGAACGCGGCTGCCAATGCGACCTTCTTCTTCAGTAGCCACGCAAACAATGCCAGCTCATCGAACTGCTGCCTTCGTTTACGGCTCGTGTCACGCGCATCGCGCCGTGTGCTACCCTGCACGCGCTCGTGCCTGTTCCGCGTGCTTCTCCTCCTACTTCGTCGTCTTCGTCGTCCATACGTCCTCTCCTTACTCATGACAATCAGATGCGCAGAAATAGGACGTCAGCCTATTTTACGGGCAACGGCAATGCAAGCTGTATACGAGCAGACGTGAAATCTATATGGCGACGGTTATAAGTCGCACGCAGGTGTGAACATCGGTCGCTTTGAGCCGCTTTTTGACTTTCAGTCGCAAACGGTCGCGCGACCGGTGCTAGTCGCCAGTGTGAACGAGCCTTTACAGCTAAGAATTTCACTCACTCTCTAATGGCACACATGGCGTCGTGCACTGACTGTTGCAGTCGGTCGAGAACAGTGCGCAGTTACAAACGGTTCTGCGTCATACTTTCGCCAATTGCTGAGTGGCGTGCCCCAAGGAAGCATCGTGGGCCCCTTTTTATTTAACGTATCTGCCAATTACTTACTTTTATGTAATTACCTACCTTTATTGTTTGTTTCCTCCTATAACTAATCAGACTAGTTTTTACACGCCAGAAAGGCGCTGTCCAAAGTGTTCGAGCGGTACTTCTTCAACAGCCTAGAAATCAATGTAAACCATCAAGAGCCGTTGCTCTCGCAACAAAAAGAAAAAAAAAGGCAAGAAAGAAACACAAACCTTGATGCCGTAGAGGAACACAAAATCTTTTGCGTTGTGTTTTTAGGCACATGATGTGGAGTTCACACATAGACCTTAATGTAAATCATTAGCCTTCTGCGCTTTCGGTGCTATTTGGATGTCGTCATGTATTCCAACCTCTTGTAATGCCTTATCGTTACCACGCCATTTTACTGCGATAGCAGTTATACGGACACTGTCTACGGGTTTTTGTCACCACCATCACGTTCTGTCAAAAGTCCAAAGCGATAGCGTCGCCCCGCGCATCGTATGTTCTACGCGCCAAGAAAAAGAAAAGTCACAGTTTCGCAGCAAGGGCGAAGCAATGAATGCGATAGCAACAAACGGGAATACCGCGCGAAGAAAGGCTAGCAGCTGCTTTAGCAAACACGGCTGCTGAAGCGCGCGCAGTGACCTTCATGCGGACGGTTACAGCATATTTTTCACCCGACATTAGTCAGATGAGCGAACCATGGCAACAAAAAGTTTAATTTATCTTTAGCTTTGAAATTTGTGTTTTTTTTTTTGCAGGCTTCCCAAGAT
The DNA here is from genome assembly GCF_013339695.2 of Rhipicephalus sanguineus. NCBI lineage: Eukaryota > Metazoa > Arthropoda > Arachnida > Ixodida > Ixodidae > Rhipicephalus > Rhipicephalus sanguineus. Next base: position 11,364,847 of record NC_051186.1, read on the forward strand.
TAAGTCAACTTCAGTTACCCGGATAGTCTTTCAAAATCTAGAGGCATTGAAAAGCGCGCTTAACTAGGTAAAATTTTCGTCAATAATCTGACAACTAAAAACAAAGGCCAGTGACAACCACTCTGCTTAGCGTCCTGAACGACAGCTGTTCTAGCGTTTTTTTACTTACTATTCTGAGTTTTTTCGAAAACTGCAGCTGGAACGTCTCAATGCACGCTGAATTGATCCTTGGCGCCGCGAAACATGTGCCCCTCGTGAAAATTCGCTTGCGGTATCGATGTTTCACCAGTCAAAGTGTACAGCTTTCGTTAGCAATAAATGCAAGAAGGAGATTTTTAGGCTCGACGTTAGGCGTCTTTGTTCTCTCTGGTGAGACAATATCGTGAGCCCTCTTTGTGATAAGCAACCGATGAGACGATGATTCGTTTGTGTGTAAAGGTAAGATCTAAACAAAGAAAGATGAAAACAAAAAAGAAACGGCATCGGCAGTCGCGTCTCTCAGGACTGTTAATAAAGTTGGACCAACCAACCATTCACGGCAAAACGCACTCTCCGGCTGAGGCCACACACAATTGAAGCGAAGGACCAGCGAGACGGCTTCTTCATATACTAAGATCTCGATATAAGATCAACGCTTGGAGACATCATTTCACTAGTGCGCTTGAAAAAATTATGAGACTCGCCAAGGTTTCAGCCGCAGTGATTCTGGTGCTGCTGGCAGTGTCAGCCAGTCATGCGCTGCCCAGAAGCGCCAGCGGTCAAATCTCTTCGCACGACCCGGTCACCGTGGAGGAGCGACGTGCCCCGCGTAAGCACACGACGTTGCGCGCCTGTCATGTGATTAATAGGCAGCGGGCGCGATGCAAAATATTATGCGAAAATTGATGATGCCGTAAGCAGAATGAAGAAACAGGAGCAAATTCTTATCGGCTTGTAACCATAATTATTTAGTGATAGCACCGCCTGAGATGCGGATAAAACTTAATAATAATTGTTGGTGCTTTACGTCCGCAAACTACGATGTGGTTATAAGGGACGTCGTAAAGGCTCCGAAAAATTTCAACCACCCGGGGTTGTTCAACGTGCATCTAAATCTAAGCACACGGACCTTTAAGATTTTGCCACATGCGGGCAAAACTTACGAAATTAGACAATGGCTGAGGGGAAGTAGCTGACGATAGAACGAGGTCGCATGAGAGGCTCGGAACAAATTTTTGTTAAGGCTTAAAGAGTTCAAGCGAATTATAGGCATGAGTCGCTCTCATGCCTGGCACAATTCTCCGCGTATCGAAAGCGCTGCAGTCGCAGCAGCCGCCTTTAAAACAAGTCGAAAGGCTGAAATACTTGCGTATCTGATTCATGAGCGCGTTAGAAAACCCGAGCCGGTCCGAAAGATCCCACGACCCCCACTAAATCGTGCTTCATATTAATACCATGGTTCTGGCGCGTAAGTTTTCTTGCAGCCTGATACAAATATCTTTCTGGATGCAGCTTGTGAAGTACTGTCGGCCAGCGAAACATATCAAGAAAGCAATTATATAAAAGACGATTATACTTACAGACTGCTTAAACGTTGTCTAATTGCTAATATAGGCACAGAAGCAAATGAGTTATCCAATTAGGGCTTTTAGTCGTTGTTACGCCCTATTTACTCATGTAAGCTGTAAGCTGCAAGCTTCTCGGTGTTTCGCGCAGAGGCATCGGAGGTAGTGTCCTTGTAAAGATATTGCAACTCCTTTAGCAGCGAACGCGAAGAGCCATTCCATAGCTTTTCCGACAAGCTGTTCCAACGCAAGAGACTGAGGCAGTGTGGGCAAAGGTTGCGGGATGCTGAAATTTGCAACGAGCTCAACCTAATTAAATGAAATATAGGAAACTAATCGCTGACACTCAAGATACTATGCAGTGATGTCTTATATTGCGCGACAAATTAGAAGCACATGATTTCACCAACGGGTAGTTCTACGATTGCAGCATTTCTTTAAAGACCGTGCTTCCGCCGCTGCGTTGAAGTCACCTGCCATAAGATATAGATATAGAGTTAATCAGCACAATTTATTATCATAGCACAACGCACGAATAAATTTCATACCTTCAATGTCCTATATTTTAGGCACCTTACGGCGAGCATATTGAAGGCCTATTTCAACCTTGCAATGAAAAAATCCGTAAACAGGTGCTGCGTGCTCGAGCCGACGTTTCCACAAGTGGAGATGTCTTCGTCAAGGATAGTTCCAGCCTTGAAGACAAGTCCACTTGTCAAAACGTCGGCTCGGGGAGCCATCCCCTGTTCAAGGATTTTTCATCACGAGCTTCCATCTTCCGCTTGCTGCCGTTTTTCTATATCAAACTTGTATAGATGTAGCTATCATGGTTCATTGTTACATTTCAAAACCATGCTTACCTGTCAGTAGCTATCTGGATGTACTTAGTTCTAGTGACAATAAACCACACACGTAATCATTTTCCACATTGTCACTCCCCCCGTTCCATTTTTAAAAAGGTTTCTCTGCTTTCAGTATGCAATGAAAGACAAATATTCAAGAGATGCCAGAGCGGCAGTTGTGCTGAGATGACGTGCGATCAACTTCTTGGAACCGTACCGAAGTGGCCATCATGCACGAAAGACTGCGTGACCGGTTGCTTTTGCATGAAGGGCTTCTACAGACACCGGAGCCTCAGGTGCGTCACAGCAGCTGAGTGCCGGAAGTCCTAAAGCAGGCTCTACGACGATGTGCACCTACGTGATATTTCAAGGCAAGCTGGTGGCAGTCTCAAACCATGGTTGTCGTGGAAGAGCTTGTCTTGCTGCGTAGCAGGACGCGAATGGGAATATTTGCTTCTACTTTGAAGAACAATAAAAATATTATTTCGCATCGGCGCTACTATCTCTGCCGTGGAAACTTAGAAACCATGTTAGTAACGCCAATCGTCCTGGCGTGGTCGCTTAATCAAAACGCCAAGCTGGGCGAGTTGGTGTTTGAATACTTTTGCTATGCGGGTACCGCGACCCGGACGGATGACTATACGGAACGGACTTACACTTGTGCATGTAGGCTCCTCACAGCCCTCAATCCGCGTCGCACTGCCCACATAGCAAAAGTGTGGTCGCTTACGAGTCCATAAGGTTTATTCTGACACATTTTCCTGAGAAAGACTTTTGAAAAATACAACTGATACTCATTAACTGCCGCATATAGGTGCAAAGGGATTTTTTTTCCGAAATCAACTGTTTATTTTTGTGACATATCCTGCATATTATGCGCTTCCACGGCAGCTGCTTTGCTATCGATTCACTATTTCTCGATCTATCTATGTTCTTTCTCTGAGAGCGTGTGTTACTTCGCTATTTACCAAAAACGAATTGAAATGTTGTTGCTCATGAGCGGAAGAGGAGAGGTAACCGTTCACTGAAAAACGTTAGAAGTTCTTGCTGCCCAAAGGGGGGAAGCACTATCATGATTCAATTGCAATGTGTTGGCATTTCAATACGTCCGTCCCTTTGTGCGACACTCCTATCAAACTGTCGATTTTCTGACGATGAAATACGGATCGCACAGTAAGGTGTACAACACAGCAGAGCCTGGAACTCCCAAAATTGCGCTTCCTCTGCATCCTTAATTATGCTAGTTGCGGAGCAAACCGGTTTGCTCTGAGAGCGTGCAGCGCACTACCATGCTCTTGGCCTCCGCTCTTTATAATCGCCACAATAGGCCCTCGGTGGTAAGCCAGGGAAGGGGGGGGGGGGGGCTACTTGAAGATTTCAATAATAAGATCTGGGGTTTAACGTCCAAACACAACGATATGATTATAAGAGAGGGCGTGGTGGAGGGCTCTGGAAATTTCGACCACCTGGGGTTCTTTAACCTGCGCCTAAATCTAAGCACACGGGCCTCAAACATTTTCGCCTCCATCGAAAATGCAGCCGCCGCGGCCGGGATTCGATCCCGCGACCTTCGGGCCAGCAGTCGAGCCAAAGCCACTAGGCAACCGTGGCGGCGCTCATGAAGATTTCAAAATCCCCCTCTTTCACTTGGAACAAATTTCTTGCTAAGCCTCTGGGCTTTGTCCCTCTTTCCTAAGTGGGTGCTTGTACGAAATCAATCCTTCCACCTGAAGTCGGAATTACATACCAAATAGCCAACTTCAGAGGAAGATTTCGTGTAGAAACATGGCAGAAAACAAGCAGGTTACCTGTTTCCGTAATTGTCCCTTAAATATCGCATCCTTTTTTTCAACCAAAGAAGCGAAGCTGCGTATTGCCTCGGTAGAATATTAGTCTAGACTTCTTGGTGCAAGACTTCAGAAAGAAAAGAACGCACACAGATCGAGGACGACAGCACATTGCTGAACTTGCAATGATTTTATTGGGAAAGCGTGGTAGAACCGTGCTTATGACAACTTTAATTGCATTGCAACTTTATGCGACTTTATTTGCCTCCATCGAAAATGCGGCCGCCGCAGCCGGGATTCGGTCCCGCGACCTTCGGGTCACCAGTGAAGCACCGTAACCACTTGGCCAGAGTGGCGGATGTAGTATCAGCAACTGGCCTTGTGTACAGGTCCTTACGATAATTCAAAATATAACACACACACTTACGGAAGCGGTGGACGCATGCGTACACTCATAGTCAGTAGAAATACTCGCCTTGTCAAAAACCTGAATCGACTGCTTCAGTTGGAGACAGCCTAGTTTTACGCTGCTGTCATGCTACAAAAGTCTCAGTGACATGCTGTGGCGCTTCGTTCTTGAAAGTTGTGGTCCGAGTTTTGAGTTTGCGCGCATAAGATTTTCTTGTTGTTTTCCGCAGAACCTAAACGCTCGCTCATCCTATGGAGTTAAGCATGTTCAATAACAGGCTAGTGATGTGACGACTGTGTTTGCTTTCCTTTATTTTTGTTCTCGGAATTAGGTCTGCAGGTGTCGCAAAATAAACGAACGCAGCTGTCGGCCGCCCGTTTTGTAAAATCACGTCCTCGCGCCGTTGCATTGAACACGCGCCTTAAACAACACAGCAGTAAGCGTACGTATCCTATATATCCTGTCGTACAGAAAAAAAAGAGCGCAACATAATTATGGAGAAAGTGGCGACTGTACCTAGTCATACAACCCAATACACAAAAACAGTCATTAAATTTAAGCTGGTACGCGTGGATTTTTTGTAGTTAAAACCGCCAGAAAATACGTTCGCCTAAAGAGAAAAAAACAAGGCCCCTTTCTTGCACGCAGACAGCGATAACTACTGAACCACAAAAGAACGTAGGAATGCTTATGCAAAATCGACATAAAGGAGTCATAATGAAGATCGCTTCCATCCGTGAAAACGAGATGAATGCTTGGCTCATGAGTACTTCACCGACTTTGGTAATACTAGAAAACTAAAGGAATCGTTCAAGTGAACCTATTGTGCCTCGACGTGTGCGCAAAACGCGCATCCCGGTACACTAAGTGAACCCGCAGTGCAGCGCTCTCGCTAGCGTTAGGGTAGAGGTTCTTTGCTGGTTAACATACAAATTTTCGTTTTCTTTTAGGGGCGAATCACCTTAGGGTCTCGGCGTGTCGGCGGGCATCGTCCTGTCCTGTCCATTTGCTTGAGCACGAGAGGGCGCCACCGCCTCAGCGCTCGCCGTGTGGCGAGAGAGGGCGAACGGCGCGCGTTGACTATGGAAACGCTCTGTCTGCGATGAACGCTGAACTACCAGGTCGCACGGAACAAGAACGCAACCTCGCCCGCGAGAGACAACGCCGACGCAGGCAGCTCTGCTAGCGAGTTTCTTGATTGGAAAAACCGACTGCTCGCGCTGCACAACCGTTTACCGGCTACCCCGTATATATGGGCACTGGATCTTGACCTGAAGTGTAGTGCCGGTGGGAGATTTCTTTTGTGCGTAATTGAACAATAAAGATTCGCAGCGAGCACGTTAACTAAATGCGGACTGCGGGTCTCTGTGTGTAATCTTTCCTCTGTCTCTCATTACCCATTAGCAGCGATTTTGCTGTGGGAAACACCGGCGCACACTGCATGCTTCGCCCCTCCACAGGTTTCACGTTAGTGGAGCTGTTTCATTATAGCGCCAAACGGTCCGGCATGATTTTTAGCTCGCTGTTCAAAACACAAGTATTGCACGTACGGCACTTTTTTTTATGATGCTCAAAAACAAATCGCAGCAGATTTCCAGCCAAAACAAACGTATTTTTCCTTGCTGTCTGTCTGAGTTGCGTCATAATGGTATACTGCGCATACACTCACGGACGTGTCTGGAACTTCACGCGAAAGTGAGCGCTTTGTTCTATCCTTTTAACAGCGAAGCTGTTTCATCCGGAGGTTAGGCCATTCGGTGTGCGCAGAAAAAGCTCGCCGAGCGATGACGTCACCATGCGTCGCCTAGCAACGCGTTGCCAGCTGCGCCAACTCCTCGCCCACCACAGCTTCGTGCTCTAGAGCTACCTTTGCCTCCTCGCTCACCCCCTCGCCACAACTGTGCCCTCTACCTAGCTTCGCCTCCTTGCCCATTCCCTCGCCACAGTTGGGCGCTCCACCGAGCGTTGCTTCTTCGCCCACCCCCACACCACAGCTGCGCACTCTACCTAGCCTTCCTTGCCTCCTAGAACACGGCCTCTCGCCACAGCTGCGCGCTCTACGTAGCTTTGCTGCCTCTCTGTCCACCCTCGCCACAGCCGTGGAAGCGGAGCGCCGGTTCTCTGCCTAGCTTTGCCGACTCGCCCACCCCCTTTCCACAGCTTCACGCTCTGCGTAACTTTGCCGAGCCATGGCGCAGAGTATAGTATCGTATAGCCAGAGCGTGGGAAAGGAAGTCAGGATGCGGAGGAGTGATGTGAGAATGAGGAGGAGGAGAAGGTCATCAGCACCGCTCTTTCCTCAGTGGTCGCAGCACTAGTGCGTAGCTGTCCCTGTTTTTTTTTTCCCCTAGTGGACGTACTTCCTAACGCTCACCAGCGTTAAGCGCGAAAAATTCTCGACGAAAGGCGATACAGAGGCGGATCATCGAGAATATTTTGCGCTGAACGCTGGTGGATTACTCGTATGGAGTGCCAACTAGCTTGCGTTGTTAAATTATATTCCTGGCGCTGCTCAGTTGCGCAAAATCAAGCTGGCGTGCAATTACTGGGATTGTCGCATCGATACAACAAGTGGTAGAGCGATTCTTGCCGGATCAATCAGAACACTGTTTTCTAAACCAATCGGTTGTTGTGTATATCAGCAACGTTGAAGCGCGGAGTAATTGGTACGTCATTGAAGGTGGTTGATCAGCGAAAGGCCAGCGAAATACGGACAGGAGGATAGTGTAATAACACGTACAAGTAACGGCAACCCGCCAAGCTGGTAACTATGTGTCTGTATCGTCATTTAGTCGACGCGCTGTTTTTTTTTTCTGTGTTATATACTATAAGCACATCTGACTAACAACATTCAGCGGTTATAATAGAGCTCCGTGCAGTTGTCTTTTGTTATTGCGACAGCAATTATGTGGTCACACCAGGCGCATTTCTGTCTCGCCGTCTCTATGAGGTTGTATACAAATTCCAAATCGATAACAACGCCCTGCGCATCGTATATGTCCTATGTGCGAGCGAAAGCGTGAGAGGGGCCGCCAACGACCACCTCTAGCGATTTTGAGCAGCAATAACAATGCAATGAGCTCTTACATGCGAACTTCGTGCAGTCGTCTGCTGTTATTGCGCCGGCAATTATATGGACACTACATGCGCATTTTAACGGAACAGCGTTAAAGGGACACTAAAGGCAAATAACAATTTATGTCAGAGTGAAAGCTCAATGTATGACAACTTCTGAAACGGCAATATTATCAACAGCAGTGCCCTACTTACCGAGAAATTAAGCTAAATGTATCACATGATGAGCGCCACGAGTGGGACATTTTCGAAGTGATCCCGATGACGTATGGAAGTCGGCCTACAATAAATCACTAGTAATCAAACTAACAGCAGTAAAAAAAGAACATTCCGAGCATCAAAATACGTAATAAAATGCTGTTTGTTCGTTTCCGCTTGATTCATGGAAAACAAAACCTCCGTGGCGTTGCCATGGGGAACGGCGCGCGTGGTTCAAAGGTTCCGTTTTCGCCGAGCTGTGCCTCGCCCGTCTCAGTGGTAGTTTCGGGATCGCGTACTGCCGTGCGTGTTTTGCGCGCTCGTGAAGGTCGCTCTGACAGGAAGTTCGACAAAATGCCGCATGCCTATGATATTGCCGGATGCCCGAATGGTGCACAACGCCAGCGCTGCAGCAAGGAAACCGGTGTGTCTTTTCACTGGGTGCCGCGGAATGAACCCTTACGCTCGAAGTGGCTTAGTGTCATGCCATTGCGCCAGTGTGCTAAACAGTCAAAACCTCTGCGTGTGTGCTCGCTGCACTTTCGTACTGAGGATTACGAGACCAACCGCAACTTGGTGACGGCTTTGAATCTGCCCATCTGAGCAAGTCTTTGCCGCAGCGCCGTTGTTGCTACTGTGGGTCCCGCTACTTCCGCTCGGCTGCTACTAGTGTCGGCGGCCGCGCAGTAAAAGCGGGCAACCTTGGGCATGGCAGCAGTGACGTATGAGAGTCGTATTTTCAGGCGGGAGATTTGAAGCGCGCTAACGCGATGCGGACCACTAAAAACGTGATTTTATTTCAAAATAAGCACTTCCTTGGCACAAAAGCAGCGCTACGAGGTTTCTGGACCGCTATTTCAACAATCAACGTCGACTTAATATTTGCCTTTAGTGTCCCTTTAAGGCGCTTTTGTCGAGAAATTCAGGTGTCAGCGTCAGTGGCGTTGTCCGTGAGCGAAAAATCACGATGGGTGTAAAGAATAAAAATCACCGGTTCTAGCCGGAATCGAACCCAGGCGCCACGCCAGTGCTTCAAACTTCTTTGTAATAAAACCCTATAGAGGCTTCATGTAGAGCGAGGAGTGCGAGGCTGCGCGTGGTTGTACAGTGCGAGACTGTGTGGCTCCGGCAACAACTCCGCATTATGCTCAGCCAGGCACGGTAACGCGCGCTTTATCTTTACAGAGATCAGGAGGCGGCTCGCTTATTTGCACGTTTTCGGTTTGCGACGAAGTGATTGGCTGCATAAGGGTCGCTTCGCTTACTGAAGCGGCCGCGTTGCTGTCGCCTGGCGTCTTGATGAGTTATGCTAGGTTATACGCTAAAGGAGTGAGCTGCTGTCAATTTGTTGCTATCGTATTCATTGCTTGGCCCTTTCGGTGCCACTGCGACTTTTAACTACATGATCTGGTAATTAAAGAAAAAAGGTAACCGAGGAGTGTCCATCTCAGCATTAGTGTGGTTAGCTGGATATCACACGAAATAATAAGCGAATGACAGCGAAAGAGCCAGTTCTTATCTGATCTGTTTGAGCGTAATATATCCGAGCAGCAAAAACCCGAACGGCTTTGTTAGCAACCTTGAGTTCACAGAGGTATCTCGCGCACAGGAAATCATGGCAAATGTGGTCACGATGCATACGGTAGGAATCTTATAAAATTACTGGGACAGAGGGCAAATCACATTCCGGAGTTAAAAGCTCGGCTGAAACGTCAAGACAATTGGTTAGCGGCATCCATTCAATATTAAATCCTGGATATACAGGGACATGTGGTACGAGATATTGTTGAAAACGTCAAAAGATGCCTTTTCGATGCATTTATTGCCGATTCTGCTACTGACGTGGCACGTTTCGAACAGCGGTACCATGAGGCCTTTATTGTTTTCTATGAAGGAGTTTTTATATTGGTGTATGCTGCCCACCATACTCTACAGGAGGATCGCTGGATCGCTTAGGCCGGCTAATGCTTAACACGCAAGACCTTTGCCGACATATTTTGACGGCGACGCTAGCATGTCCGGCCGCCTGCACAGCTTGGAAAAGATATAGGGCAACGAAGAACCTAAAAACATGTTCATTCACTGCAGAAACCATGCCTTGGATCTCGCACTTAACGAGTGCATGCAAAAGTGATGCAACCAAAGAGTGAGGCTCTCCTGATGGCCAAGGATGTATTGATTGCCATCTTCGAATAGGCCAAGAAGAAAGGCATGCACATGGACACCATGCCAGAGCCATGTGATGGCATGATGAACCTGAAAGTTCAGCGCTTATAATCGCTCTGTCCGACGCGCTTGGCTGTGACGATGAATTCGCTGTCACTCTTTCGGGAAAAGTGTATCGAACTTTAGAAGACATTCCAGCAGCAGCAGGAGCTGTCGTTCCCTGCAGCAGAGCGATTCCAATTGTTCTCTCTAAGCGTATAAAAAGGTTCGATGCAGTGCTTCGTCACAATGGCACGATTAGGGTTTTTCGACCACACAGTATAGCGCATGAGGTGCCAAGAAGGCTGCGGAATGGTTGGAGAAGACCCCCGTACACCTCCGTACGCAGGAATCTTTCAATATCAACTTTTGAAAGATATGTTGCAACGTTAGCATGCGCACTTCAGTGTCGGACCCATCGAAGAGAATGAGGACACCACCTCGTAGGCTAGAGGTAACAATAGTGTGGCAGCTCCGGCGTAGCTTGCTGCTGACAAAAATGAAAGGGTCTTTATGTAATTGCAAGCGGCGTGATCACGGAAGCGCAAAGGAGGTTTACAAAGGGTTGTTTTGACACGCCACCCTAGTAGCACGAATTGTTGCTGCAATGTTGTCACAATGTTGCGAATGTTGTTGAATGTTGTGCAACATTTCACAACATTGCGTCAATGTTGTCAGATGTTGCTCAACATTCAACAACGTTCACCAATGTTTAGGTAACGTTGCATTTTTTATGTTAATACAATGTTGTCAAATGTTGACAGACGTTGGCCCATATTTGACCACACGGCTGGAACATCGCCGCCGCAACTGCAAAACAACTGTAACTGCAAAACCGGTATTATTTCCGTGGCATGAACAGTTAAATTTAAAAGATTTCTCAGCTGCTTGCGCAAAATAAAGATGCCATTGCTGCACTGCTGCCTGAAATGAAAGCGTGCGCGTACACGTGCACAGCGCATATTCAAAATAGATTTATACGATACGTACCTCGTGTTAAATATGCACTTTCATAAATTATCCACTGACGCGTTGATTCTGGCGCAGTGGTGCCGCAGGGGCAAGCGGCATATAAAAGTGAAACCGAAACAAAAAGCGGAGCCTTTGCTTATCAGCGGCAGTCCTACGGTTAGTGACATCGTTAATGGCCGAGAACAGTTTCCCGCAGAAAGTTGTGCGCGATGTTTGAGCTCTTCGTGGCGCTCAGATGAAGACTACGAGAATACTGCGTTGGAAAGAGAACGGTAAGTCTTTTGTTGATTTATATATTATAACATCAATTATTGTCCGGTTAGTGGTCACTCGCAGAATATTCCGTGGTTTGCTCCTTTTCCTGCCTTGGCTACTTCGCGAGCGAAAAATGCAGCGGGTGAAGTGCGCATTGAGTGAAGTAGGCGACAGGCAAAAGCGTTGAACAATAGCTGAAGATGTTCGTCATGAGCTCGTTAGCTGTTTCGATGCAAGTGACGACTGTCGCAGCGACGATCACTCGGTGAACGAGTCAGCAGAGCGCGGGAATGAAGTTCCGTTTTCTGACCCAACTGCTCGGCGCCCGCAGTTGCACGGCGCGCTCAGTTTACCGTGCGCATCAATCACAGGCGAACGTGATGTTAGTGGCTTTTATTCTTCGTCTGGCACTGAATCAGCCGCTTCCACCTTGCCTAACGCCGGACACCCTTAGTTTTGTACGTTGAATATAGAGATAAGTTTTGCCGGTACTCATGTATGGCAATTAATGCATTCATTATTGACCACTGAAACTGTTAACGGTGCTGTGGTGCTTTATTCAGAACCACCAATAGGAAAGAAATAATCGTGAGTTTCAGGATGTGTTATTTTATTTTTGTTTTCGTAAGGCCTTTAACACAATTGCAGGTTGAGCCAAATTGGTGTTGTAGATTTGTAGGCAAATTAGCAAGACCTAAGTGCTTCAAGTGACTTAAGTCTGTTGCTTTATTCTACCAATTTAGTTTGTGCCTTTTTCTTTTTTCTCCAGAGAGGCAGTGCCAGCCTGTATTCGACCTGCGGTTCTCTGACTGTTCATCTTGTCGCCTTGTTTGCACTACAGCACCATGTACAGTGCGCACACTACTACAAATGTGCACCAGAAAAGACTTACTGTACCAACGTGATCTCAAATCACGTTTTGTTTAAATTCTTTCAACTTTCAGTTCTCTCTATTGTTTTTTTTTTGTAGAGTTAAGATAGCTTCCAAAGGGCAACTTGCACTGATGTTTGTTCGTTCCGTGCAATTATAATACCTCAGTGTTGTATCAAGCGTGTGGTTACAGAATTGATGTTAAGACACTTGATGATTTACAGTTGCGGGTGCCAATCCCGCAGAACTATTGCTTTATTTCCCCTGTGCCACTCTTTGTTTGGGATATTTCAAAAGGGAAAGTTGTTCTTTGGATTATTCACACTATTTTGTAATAATACAGCATCTTGTCAAGCTTGCCTTTGCAGCTTTGTTAATTTTAAGAACACTTGATGAATGGCCACATAGTTATAAGTACCAGCCTTGCAAGGTTATTTCTTAAATTCTCATCTGTCACATTTTGTCTTTCTAGGTTACTTTAAAAGGGGCTAAGATGCACTCGCATTTTGTCATACTATTTTGTAATATTACCTTATCTAGTGAAGCGTGCCTTCACAGCTTTGTTGATATCAGATGAGTGACGTTGATATGGGGCCACATTGTTACGGGTGCCAGCCTTGCAAGATTATTTCTTACTTTCTCCTGCATCACATTTTGCCTTTCTCGGTTACCTCAAAAGGGGCAAGCTGCACTTATGTTTGTTCATGCATTTTGCAATATTGCAGTGTCTAGTCAAGCATGCCTTGCCTTCACAGGTCTGTTCATGATAAAAATTTGATAAGTGACCACACAGTTATCGGTACTATTCCTCCAGGATTATTTCTCACTTTCTCCTGTGTCACATTTTGTCTGTCTGGACTATCTTTAAAAGGGCAACTTGCACCTATGTTTGTTCATGCCACGTTGTAGTGCTACAGTATCTAGTCAAGCCTGCCTTCACAGCTTTGTCGATGTTAAAACTAGGGGCCACATAATTATGGGTACCAGTGCTGCAGGACTGATGCTTAGTTTCTTCTGTGCCACATTTTCTTTAGGAGATTTCAAAAAGGAAAGTGCAAGTGCTCTTAGGTTTGCTCACTTTTTTTTGTAATATTACAGTATCTAGTCAAGCCTGACTTTGCAGCTTTGTTAATGTTAAGAACACTTCATGAATGGCCACGCAGGTACCAGACTTCCAAGATTATTGCTCACTTATTCCTGTGTCACATTTTGTCGTGTCAGAACTGCTAGAATGTCTTGAAGAGGCCAAGTTTGTTGACACTATTTTGTAATGTTACTGTACGCAGTATTTTCTTTTTCATGATATTGCTAGTTTCACTGTAAGACCAGCATTGGTGCCAATAGTCTGGCTTTTTATTCTGTTTGTTTACCTTTTCTGTTGTACAAGGTATCAATGTGATTTCGTTCATTGCAAGAATTTAGGGTCATTTATTCATCGACATTAGTGGCCATTTTCATTGCAAATGTCGCACAGCTAGCCGCAATAGGCCCCTCATCAAAGATTGTGATCAGCATTGATGAATGGAAATGTTTCTGCTGTATTGCTATTCTGGGCAGGTACATTTGTTTTGAAGAATATGTAAGCATATATTTTCTTAGAAAAAAATTGTAGTGTTATTTGATTCTGGGAAATTCATACCAAGCTTATGCGTCTTTTCTCTTCTGGGTAATAAATCTTTGCATTACTTTTCATGTTGTTAATTCTGAGTGATTAACCATGTCTAGGAACGTCCATGCTACTAGGAAGTTCACTGTAATCGCTGCTATAGTGGATTAATTCACTGCTGCCCTTAAACTATATTGCCGACAACATACTGCAAGCACCGAGATGCATGTATTGCATAAGAAACATGGAGGAATAATTCTTCCTTTGCACAGTGATATATGTTAGGCTAATATAAAGTGTTCTGTTTACACCTTTTGGCAAATATTACTGCTATAGTAACCATTGACTGGCAACAAGTAGATGTGCATGTAACACAGCTGTTCAATTGAGACTGGCTTCATGACCACTGATGTAAAGCATCATTACATATTAATGTAAATGCAGGAATTTATTGTCCTCTCTGCCATTGGCGGTTGCACTCTGTCACTTGCTGTTTCTATAGGCATGACGAAATCGAGATACCTATGGTTGAGGGACGTGCATGAAAGGGAGCCGTTAACACCACACCAGTGCCTTGAAGCGAATGTGGCCGAATGTTGGCATATGTTGCAGTTACGCAAAAGTTGCCCAAATGTTGCAGTAACATCCAAGCAGCACGGCGAGAATGTTGCTGTATGTAGCAATTTACGTTACTCAAAGGTTGCCGTTATGTGTTGAAACTTTGAAGTAGCATTGCAAGAATGTTGCATCAACGTTTCTGTATGTCGCACTTCAGTTGCACTAAGGCTTGCCGAAATGTTGTGGCAGCTTTCAAGCAGCATTGCGAAAACGTTTCATCAAACGTTGCTGCAAGTTGCTAAGTTACTAAAGGTTGTCTAAATGTTGTAGCAACTTTCAAGCAGCATTGCGAAAACGTTTCATCAACATTGCTGCACGTTGCTAAGTTACTAAAGGTTGTTTAAATGTTGTAGCAACTTACAAGCAGCATTGCGAAAATGTTTCATCAACATTGCACCACGTTGCTCAGTTACGAAAGGTTGTCTAAACGTAGCAGCAACTTTTAAGCAGCATTGCGAAAATGTTTCGTCAACGTTGTGGCAATGTTGCTTTGAATGTTGCGCGAATGCTACCAAAAGCGGACATTAGCCACGTTGTGGCAATGTTGGAAGGCAACATTGCTGCAACGTTGTGGCAACAATGCGTGCTACTAGGGCAGTTAGATTCGAAGGCATATTCTTAACAGTTCAACTGCAGGGAATCCGCCATCGTGCGACATTTGAAAGCATCAAGTAGAGGCTCATGCTCCAGAGTGCGACCTCGACTGGATTCATGCGTACCTTCAGATTCTGCCAGCTATTGCAGCAGACTTTAAGCCGTGAAACGTTCCACTCCTTCGCCAAAAGTATTCGCAGGGAATGCTCACTTGTACCGGTCTTTATATATCAGATGGTCAGAACTATCATGCCAGTTCTGATGATGCGAAGGCTTGCAGCGAGCTCAGAGAGGTCTTACAGCGGTCTTTCGCGTATGAGAACCAACTTACACTGCACAATATCCCAGTATAGACTGACCCGTCTTGTTCTTCGCCTTCATCAGCAGGAAACTGCTGCTATTCATTTAGACAAGGTCATCAAGGAGTTTGTGCATAGGACTGACGAAAGGAAACTAACTTTCGGGAATGTTTGAAATTCGGGACATCCAGACAGTGAGAATTCCTCATACGCTAAGGGAGCTCAAAAAGCTCAAGAATGGCGGCAGCGCTCATGTAGGACACTGATGTGTCTTTGTTTAATTTCTGTTTATTTCTAAGCAATTAATAAACAAGCTTAAAATTTAAACTGTGTTATTGTGGTGGCGCCCAGGAAACAAAGGGCGTCGGCTTATTGCCTAGAAGTGATGATAAGCGTGCTGTCTTCACTGACCAGCTACACGACAGCTAATAGCATATGCGGCATTAAACACTCGTGGTGAAGTGGCCGGTTAGTCACCACATCGGCTCCAGCAGTCACATGTATTTTGTTTATAAAAGAAAAGAGATGACACCTCGAGCTATATACTTGAATCCCGAATCATTCGGGGCAGTTTGTTCGTCTTTAAAACCATAAATTAACTGTTGAGGTGACTGGTGCCGAATAAGCAGTACAATGTGCCTGTACCTAACGGCCCACCATGCGTGATTCATAACCAGATCTACCTCCGCAATGATCTACCTCCGAACTCGCCTTGATGTCCGTCGCCTACGTCGTCCACCTCCGAGCCTTCGCCAAGGCTTCAAGCCCGGGCATGAGGCGGCTCCACCCCACTGAGGCAGAAACGAACTGGTCCGCTTTTCTCCGGCTCAGTCTACTGCCTTCACTTCCTCTCACCCTCCTTTCTTCTATCGTGCGCTGGTTAACCGTCGCCAGAGTACACGTGGGGCTTGCGTGCTATATTGTGTTATTATTACACATTCGTGTTTAAACTGTTGCCTTTGTGATGTCATAATGCCGAGGAACCGGAGGAGTAGCGCAGTGTCGTCGTAGTTCACAGAAGATGAGAAAATGAAGACTGCGAAGTTTAATAAATGTGGCAAGCAGTTCTTGAGGGCAGCGACGGAAACTCTAAATTATCACTAGCAGCACGCCCACTCTATTAATGTGCCAAAAAGTCGCCATCCAAAGAAAGGTGGTCATGAAGAAAGTGACAATGTTGAAGACCCCCTTCCTAGAGGCACGAATAGGCAACAGCCATCCACCTTTCGTGTAAGTTATCTTGAAAATCAAGTTGCTTTTCAATTACATAAGACATTCTTATGTGTAAAATGATGGAGAGTCGGTAATTCATATTCGTTCAAAAAACCACGATGCGTAACCACATTTACTGCACCTAGTCTTAATTTTACATCGTCGTAGTTTTCAGGAACCAAGCTGGTGAACAGCGAAACTGTCATTATGTACATCTCAGAAAGAAAGACAAGTTCGAATCTTCGAGCAGCAATGCGCGAACTGTGCGACGAGTGGCATATTGATCAAGCTAAAGTCCGAGCTATTGTCACCGATGGCGGGCAGAACATTAAGGCAGCCGTCCGAGATTAATTTGGCGCAGATAAGCACGCTTCCTGTGTTGCCCACCTTCTCAACCATGTAGGCCTGGTCTAGAAGGGATTAAAGTTCCACCAGAACTGGAGATGGTGGTATAAAATATCTTCGATATTGATCACTAAGAAATTAGTAGTTTCGGACGAAAGGTGATGCATGGACAGCGGTATTAAAGTCTATGTATCTTAACGCTGGATGCCCTCGGATAGCACTATACCTTCAACCGATACGTATCGCCACGACGGTATGACCAATAGTGTCGTCAGATATTGTGCAAGCGGCGAACCTTGATGATTCAAGGTCTAAGAGAAACCATTAGCATTATACAAACACGCGAAGCGCCTGAAACCATGCGCTGATAAATTCTTATCGAGCAAGCTGTCAGGGTAGTAAAAAAAGCGCCGATCTTTTTAACGCGCTGAATGACGCGCGAAAACTTCGAATGCGAAGCGTTCTGTAGGAGGCTACACAGTTTTGAAAGATTTGCGATCTGCCTGGTTTTTAAATTGGGAAAACTGATCTCCAACTAGACTATGTAATGTATATTATAAGCCACAAAACATGCCTGAATATCTTGAGTACGACAAATATCTGTGGTAAAATGGACTATTTCTTGAAACAAGCCTCTCTATTCATGCTTTTCCTTAATTGGCTTGTGATTTGAAGCACGTGCTTAGTTTCCCCACCAGTAAGTGGAACTTTAATGTTTCGCGGTCTACGGAACGGATCCACTCTCGCGGCTACCACAAAACAGCGTTCCCAGATTGACAAGAGGTCGGGCGCATATGCGACAAGGCACCGCCTGATGATAGCAAATCGACGTGTTTCTGGAAACATTCACTTCGTGTGGTCAATCAACGAATTCGCTATAGAAGCGCTGGCCACCAGCGTGACGCGCGTCGGTGCGTCCTCGTGCTATGCCAACGATTAGCGTAACACTTGGACCAGGGATAATTCCCTCGAATTGCGGCTGTATTTTTAAGTTCATTCCATCCCGTTTGCGAAGGAATGTGGCTATGGCGCTATGATTTATTGGTTGGCCGCCACAAGAGAAAAATGTTTTTGATATTTTTTTCCTTCTGCACTATTTGTTCTTAGTGTATATCCGCCGCTGACATTCTGAACATGATTCAGATGCAAATTTGCTGAAAAAGTTGCTGCTACTGGCCGTGCTCTGCAAGACGAAGTTGCAAAGCCGAATCCAACTACTTTTTCTTGCTCCTTTTGGCATGCCATCGATCGCGCAATTCTACGGAAATGCTCTGCACTGGAGGATGATCCAATGAACCAAATGCCTTCTCAGTTCAAGGCATACTACTGTAACCCTGTAATTGATCGCCGCACCAATGCGAACCCACTGGAGACTTGGCACAGCATGCGTACTGGCCTAGATAATGTGTTTGACGTTGCAATGGAGTATTTGCCAATTCCTGCGACGACAGAACAATCCGAGAGCCTTTTTTTCGCATGCTGGATGTGTGGCGACCCAAAGGAGGTGTCGGTTGTCGCGTGGGGATCTAGGACAACTGACATTCCTTCGCTCAGTAGAAAAGAGCATGTGGTTCGGTGCAGCAACACCACGAAACAAAAGGTGACCACTAAAAAGAAGGAAGCAAGGCGGGGCGTCAACTATCAATAGTGAAGTTTGTTCTTGTCTGTAAATATTAGACGTTCGAACGCGTCGTCTTCCTTAATTTGTTTGTGTTCTTTTTCGGCGCAGTGATGTAATAGCTGCGGGAACAGCGCCAAACTGTGGCAAAAGGTGAAACCTGCTACATCCTGCTACATTTTCGCGAAAATCTCATAATTTGCGCCGAGCATACGCCAAGGCGTCGTTTTGCAGTCTTTCCTAGAAAAACAAGACTAAACGTGCTTGCAAACCATATTTAAGCTAGCACTGTAATTTCGAGTGGTCATTGGATCATACTGCATACTATGTAGTTGAACTAGCTGCTAGGCGCAACCATGCCAAACAATTTAGACTGACCCATACTGCGCACATACGTTTTCTACTACTAAGACCCTACTATAAGATTACATTATGAAGTTCAGCAAGATAGCTTCCTAATTGTTGTGGAGCAAGCTACATTTACCGGTACACGTATTTGCTTGAGTAGACCATTTCTTTATAGTTCGTTTGTTTTAAAAATATTGCACTATTTGTTGTGACATACTTTCATAAACGTTCGTGCAGTGTGCTTAAGTTATAAGTTATGTGTGAGTATACAATCACCGGACTTTATAAACAATGCCACGCACTGCAGTGTACTGTGGAATTTTGCCGAGAACGTATGGTGTCCCAGCATTCCGGTATCTCGCTTCTGTTTCTCGACCGCAGCAACGGTTTGTTTGAAAACTTCCCGAAGTTAACTACGAAGCCTCGCATTAGCGCAAATTTCATGGAGCACAAAATAGATTTAGGGCCCAAAGGACGAATTATTAAAAGCCCGTATTTTATTTACTGTCCATGAACTAGCATCTTAACAATTCTCTCCATAAAGCGCAAACAACCACAGGCACCACAACCACCACGCAGCGAAGTGACATAAACATGCACGATAGACAAACCCCAACACGCGCAACTGGGACCTCGTCTCCCCTTGAAATACGACAGGTGCCGCCATTTGTAGGGCGAATATCATAATCTAATTTTCATAATCCACGAAGCGCACTCGCGGATTATAAAAAGGGTCTAATAGACCCTTTTTAATCAATGAAAGCCCACCGGCCGTAGAGCTTTTACTTCTTGTAGGGACCTCGTTTAGCAGGTCTCCACGCTTTTCTTCGAGTTTTGTACGTCAGGACTCATAACTAAACACAAAGCTCTTTTTTCTTTCTTTTTTTGCGCATAAAGGCACTATGTTATAACCGCACCATGGCGTTATTTTTATATTTCAGTATAACACGTTGCGGTCGAACCTTCAGCTTAAAAACTGGCAACGTGTAAACAGAAACGCTCGGGCTAATCAATGCAATGTTAAGAGCACTCTATGTGCATATTTATCATCTCATATTACCAAAAGTTCCAGCAAACATAGCGCTGTTCCTTGATATACCTCAAAAACTTCAGTCTCCTTTTGCACCTGGGCAACAAACAACAACACATCCACAAGGCAAGAACCTTGCATTCGTGATGAATCATCTCTAGTCGACATAGAATGTCAAGATCCCATATTGTGCCAGTACGATGAAGTAAAAACGCCAGACATAGGATATCCTACTTATAAGGTGTCGAACAATAGGTCTGGCTTCTAGAAGGTAAGAATGGCGGCCGTATTTCATATTTGTCACGACCACGCATCCTATCTTTAGTCAAAAATATATGGACGGCAAATCTTGCAGGTGGAAAAAAAAAACGATGCGTGACGCAGAATACAAAGAGCTCTGACCATTGACTTCAATACAATAAAATCTGATGCACGTGTTGAGAAGAATTGAGTGAAGCGATGATATAACAAAAACAAACTCACCTAAAATAGATCGCAATATGAGTCGTTCGCTCAGAAGTGATTGTAGCAGTGCACGTCCTTACATTGCTTCGTTATGCTTGCAGGCACGGCGTTTGTTATCCTTTTGATTGCTACAGCAGCGCGAGCAATACCCAAAGCCACCAGTGATCAAATGTCCGCGGGCAACTCTGGTCAAGTGGAAAGCAGAGGGCTTCCAGGTACGCATTCCAGATTTCAAGTTTGAGGGTGCGCTTTGAGCACGTGACCTGAGACAGTTCACTCACGTCAGACACTAACTTTATAGATCTTTTCCTCCATTCCGTGTCAACATTTTCAACGTACAGTACATGTGCATTCCATCCTCTCATTTACTTTCAACCTTACGCCTAAGTCGTCCTTCAAATCTAACTTTGGCCTGCACCTCTCTCACTTCAAAAGGAGCCCAACGAATATACCCTTGTACTGCTGCTTCATTTGTGGTTTTGCCGTGGGCCCCAATGCCGATAGTCCCACTGATCTTTAGCTAACTTCGAACCTCGAAAAAACGTCTGATTTTAAGGACACAGCTGTATTCGAGAACGTTACTCCTGGTACCATAACTCCTTTTCAAATGCCACCCATTGCTTCATATTGCAACCCCAAATGCTCTATATTTCACTATGGTTTCATTTCGCTTTGGTTTTATTTTCACATTATCTCGATAGATCCTTGCTCAGGTTTTCGTTCACGTATCTGTACACTCAGGTATCTAAATCTTGAAATTGGGAATTACTTACCATTTAATTATTTCATATCAACAATGGTTCCATAACTTTATTCTCGACTTCTCTGTGCTAAAGTTGAGGCATAGATATATATGTGGCCTCCTTCTGACACGTGCTTGCAGATCCGAGTAAATTATTTTTATTGTCCGCTAGTAAAACAGTAGAGTAGTAAAACAATGTCAGCCACATACATCAGTCCAGGAATTCCGTGTTTCACGTTTTGTACACCGCTTATGCTAAACCACTGATTTTCAGTCGCTGTTTGTTAAGCATTCCTTATGAACGTTGCCGCCACAGACGCTACACCTCAGTGAATTACGGCCACGCCATGCGCTGCCAGTATCTCCTCGAACACATAACCATCGGTGGTTTAAACATGCTGTAAATAGTTGTGCCACCAGTACGTCTAGCACGAGAACTGACACGTTAGCGAGATGCTCTGGAAAGTGATGGTGTAAAGAAGCACACGTGCTGCATTCGTTCACGATGCATAAACATCCTTATATTCTTGGAAAGGATAGAGCCTCCTTTGTGCTGTGGAAACTCATAAATGAGCTTGTGGCTGCATTTTTCTAAGCTCGCTCTTTTACTTCTTACACTACAGCGAAACATGCTGAAAAGTAAGCTCTCGCCTTATGGTGAGCCAGCCTATTGTATTGCCAGCCAGCGTATCGGCAGCGTTGGGACACTCGAAGATGATTTGCACATTGCTCAAAATTTCACAACATTGCACTGTTTGCGCCAGTATACAAGGACCACGGCGACGGCAAAAATTCCGTTGGAGTTTGTATGTAATTGCTATCTAGATAAAACGGTACGTGTGCGTAGTCAAAAGGTGTTATTGCTAAAGGAAAAAGAAAATTTTCAAGTAGCAATAGTATTTACAATGCACCACTCTGCCGAGCTTTTGCAGCATCGAAGATCTGCGCACAGGGTTGAATATAAAAAACTCATGATTGATATAAGAAGTGTGCCCTGCCCTAAAGGACTTTGTTCGCAAAAAAGATGCTCCTTTGTCACTTGTCACCAGGCGTGAAGGCCTTCGCGGTGAATGCAGCTATGACCAAAGAGGTTGAACATGTCCTTGTATCAGGGGCATTGAACGTATCTAGGCTGTAGCACATAAATGAATAAGAGACACCCAGATATTAAGAATGCTGCGGGCGATTAAAAATGACCCTCCTCCCAAGCCGTGCTTTTTGTCCCTAACAACGCCGATTGGTCGTGTCTAATAGGGATAAGTTGGTCGGGGCTAAACTTTGCCTCCGGTGGTCGTCCGCCAGAGCGTGGTAGTTCGCGGTGGTTGAGCTCTACAACACTACGTGTCGCCAAATAGCCAGCTGCTCTTCAATCACATTTCTTCCTTCGGCAAATCAACCTGCAAACGCTGAAAAGCTTGAGGACACACAGAAACTCTGTGGCAACGATAGCCGGTAAACGTAAACATAGGAATTGGAGTAGTAGCCTTCCATGTTTAAGAGAGAGTGTAAATATATTCATTACAGTTGCGTAGTAAGAGTGTGGGAAGAACCCCCGCTCTTAGGTCCCTAGGATGATCTCGGCGACCGTACGGACACGTTGAACGGGGGCCCGACGGGCCTTGGTAGGCCGGACCGTAGTGTCCTACAATTACCTAGAGGGACAACCGGAGCTCCGAGCTGTTGTATGCATGGGAATGCCGGGATGTGCCGGATTCAGATAGGCATCGTTCCCAAAGAGACTGGACACCTCGTAACCGCGTCTTGCTAGAACCGTTCTTTGCGTTAGTTTTGCCTTTGAAGGAGCCGAAAATGGGCTATTATTTCTTAGCATTGCACAGAAACAAGATTTATTTAACTTTGAGAACTTCTGCTTCGATGTGCAATTTTATGAAAAGTAAAATGTAGCGAACTGCCGCTAAAGTTTGAAGACAGACGACAAGGTCAGCGTTCACTCTGCGACAGATTGTCGTCTGTTTCTTCCTTTCGCAGTTTGCTTGTACCCTGCAGGCGAGTGAAATTTTTTGAAATGTAAAACGGCTTAAAGGTATCCGTTTATGACGCTTTCCTTTTATAGAATCTTTATTTGCGCAGCCGTATCCACCTTTTGGGCGAAGCCTTGCTCAACGCCAGCCAACAAAAGCCTCGTGGACACATATCCCGTTATTCCCTTCACGGCACAGCGCCCCTTAAATTCGCACACACGGTGGCGCTAGATTTCTCTCTAGGCATCATTGTGAGAAACTCTATGGGCCAAACGCAGAGGACATCTTCCAACAGCGCTTTAGTTCGGACGGAGTGCCTGGTGACCTGTCACATCCGCAAATGCGCATATCTCGGCGCCAATCGGGCATTGAGATCCGGGTGTTTATTGTACCGATGCACTACATCCATTCCACTTGCCAGTTGCCCTCCACAGATATATACAGTGCTCGGGGAATGAAACGCGACATCAAAGCTTCAAGTATAAGAACTGCTAAGCTCAACTGCTCGAGATAACCACGTCGTGTCCCTACGAACGTAGCCAACAAAGGTGGTTGAGCTCTCGCATAAGTGTAGGAACCGATATTACGCTGATGTCAGACAAGTGAAAAGCGGTGGAAATAAAATACGCACGTTACTGAGCCTTTAATTGACGCGTCTCGTTCAGTGACAACTGTAAACAATGTCACTGTTGGGCATCTCGCCGATCAGTAGGTTGACAGCCGACAAAGCAGCTAGGGCAATTCACGGGGAAACCGAGATCACTGGCTGCTTAAAGCATGCTATTTGTATTAATCTGTTTTGTTATTGTGTACATTCGCGTTGTGCACATAGTGATACTATCTCGAACGAAGAAGAGAAACGCACGCATCATGTGGTCCATCGATCTGGCTACTTCACGATCGTATGAACTACCTAAGTGGACTATTTTGTTTTATACCTCATGACGATAGTGTAGGTCACAACACCTTTGTGCCTAAAGGTCTGGTGAACGAAAAGGCGTGTTCCGCCTGCGGCGATCATCTGTACGTGTCTTTTTCCATTCAAACAGACGCTCTAGCTTAACTATAGCGAAAAACATTGAATACTTACTTCATAAACCACGTGATGCACGGTTTTTGACCTTGAATTGTGTGAAATCACCCAGTGTGCTGCACAACGCTTTTTTTTCACTTTCGCTTATTTTTAGCATGCCAGCCTACAGCCGAATACAAGTCATGTGGAAGAGATAACTGCGCCGAAAAGACTTGCTTCGAACTTCTCAAGCCACAAGGGAAAAAGCCATGCGGTAAGGACTGCGTTAGTAGCTGCTTCTGTCGCCCGGGGTACTACAGGGACAGATTTCGCCGCTGTGTGACTGCCGCAGAATGTAAGCGACTTGGTCTGGCTTAGTTCAACATGCTACTGGCACGGCTCCATTCTCCTCTGCAAATGGTCTCGTACAATGTCTGCATACACGTACTGCTTTGACTCAATAAAGCTCTGCACTTTCGAGTGCAACCTGACGGTGTATTCAGAGTGTCCGATGTCATTTTCCCATGCTTCGAGATGCGCTATTCGAACATGAGGACAAATGCCAACCTGCGTGTGTCCTCATTTATCGCTCAATTTTGTTGTCTTACTTTCAGTGTCCGTCGTTTCTTCCGCGTTGCAGGCTGGTCAGCCGCTCGAAGCCTTATTAATATCCGTAAAACACTGTTTCTTATATTTCTCTCGTGGGTGCGCTTTCTTTATGAAGGCAATATAGGAAGCTTTAAACAGCCCCACTTTGTGGAAAACAGATCGCAATTTCTACCGTTCCTGGCTTTGATGGCGCCCTGCAAAAAGATAAGCTGCTTTAATGGCGCAAGAGCAACTCAGACACGCTGCGTCCACCGCGGGGAGGCAAATACGCTGCAGTGCTTAAAACTATTTCAATAATTTATCTCGTCTGAAAAGCGGAGCAACGTGGCTGTGGGAATATTGGAACATATACTTTCTTCGAATCATATTCGCTTCAAGAACGCATCTACGTATTTTGCAAAATATTCGTTCACGGCCAAATATGCATTTAAAGAGGCAAATGACAGGTCAAATTTGACTGTACTTTCCGTCTAAGTGGATGTAACTGCGTTTTAAGGAAACTGAGGTTCGTCGTATCTGAGGTCAGCGTGCCCGTGTAACTAGGGTATTAAACGAAAAGCCTAACTACAGTTATCCCACTAACCGTGGTTGCTCTAAACTGAGGTTGATCCCCTCAGTTAAGCAGGCTAACTAACAAAATGGCGGCACCCATGTCGGCCATCGAAGGCAGCGTGGCTCCAAAGGAGGTAGATACTTCTCGCCAGAAGAACATCAACTTGCCTTTCCCAATACCAGAGGCGCTGACACGCGAAACAGTCCGGCAAAACAAATAACACAGCAAACAGAGCAATAATAAACATATCGAGCTACGGATTGTCTTGGCTTTCGCACCCTCCACGAGGTGACTTCATCCATAGTTGCGAGACCAGCCTTTCCTTGTGCCAAATATTCTCAAAATACTTGACGGACTACGCTCGGGGGCTGCTGGTGCCAGCAGGAAGGATTCTTTTCATAAAATAAATTTATTCTGCAGTACACATATGAAAAGCAGCTAAATGTTTACAATTTTATCTGCGAAGCTGAGTGACACGTGACCTGCTTTGCAGACTCAAACATGCCCAAACGAAGGAGAACTTTTCCCGTGTAACAGGTGCCAACTGCAGTTGGCGGCTACAATAGTTTGTATTCCGGTTAACTGAGGTTTGTTGAAACTGAGGTTAGCGTGCCCGTGTAACAAGGGCATAACAATGCGTCTCAGAAGTGTAGAATTGCACGACGCGTCCTCCCATGTAAACTATACGACGTAACAATGCGCTCAGGCGTATAATTACCCGCCGCAGCAACATGATCCAGTGTGCGCGGCTGCGTACCTGCGCGATTTGCCTTACGGGCACGTAGTGGGTACTTCGCTCATTGCCAATACGATTTATGGCGTAGCGGACACTTCTCAACTGTACGTGCAGTAGGCATACATTCTAGGGGAGTTTAAAACGGCCACTCTTCCGCGCACAGACGTTATTTACCTCGAGGCACAGTTGAGTTGTCCACCGACAAGCTGAACCTGGCAAGCGAAGGAAAATGCGATGTGAACGGGGCCGGATTAGCCCATTGCGTTATACTACGTAAATAGAAGTGCATGCGTCCTCCAAATTTTTATAGATACGTTGCGGATGAAACGAAGACGTGTGTGAGGTTTCTGCACTGAGATAGGAAACGCTTTATAGGAGTCCCCTTAAGTATGTTAGCGTAGGCTCGTGAAAAAAAAGTCAAGGGAGGGATAGTGACTCGTGGTAGGGCAGGCAATCAAAAAATCTTGTGAGCACAAGAAAGATAGCGCACTTGCTATGCAGGTACGCAAACTTCTGAAATGTGGATACCCAAAGACGCCAATTATCTCGCTCTGCGAAAAAGTGCTTTCGGATATTTGCGGCAAACCAAAACCGGACAAAGAAGACAGCAAAGAATACAAAATGATGGCTGTCATTCCGTACATACATGGGGTAATATCACATGGGCTCAAAAAAAAGAAGAACAGGGGAAAGGAACGGGGTGAAAGTAATTTTTTCAGCTCCGTACAAACTGCGCGGATTGTGCAAGAAAGCAAATGATGAGCAGGTGTCGCAGAAAAAGTGCGAGGTAAAGCATAAGTATAAATATGTAAAGAGCTCAAGTGGAGCAGTTTATGAAATCCCTCTTACATGTGGCAAGCCATACGTCGGCCAAACCGGCCAATGCCTTAACAAAAAGCTGCGGCAGCATGAAAACATGGTAGGTAAGCTGACTACTTCTGGCAATTTAGCAGCACACTGTGCTAACTGTAAGTGCACACCATGTTTTCAGAAGACAAGGAAGCTAGCACATGTGGGAAATAACAGAAAAAAGAAGTGATTGAAGCGTTCTTCATGAATGAGGTAACGGGCCGCGATTGTGTCAGCGCACCATCGGTTGCGCTAGATTCAGACACCGTTAAGTTTTTAAACCACTGGTTTGGCACACTTCGATGAATTGCTTGATGTCTTGAAGGGCACGTGCTGACTGGAGCTGTTGCGTCACACTTTCGTGTTGATTCCTTGCTCTGTCTTGTGTCATTGCACACGTCGCTTTTCATTATCTGTTTATATATATTTAATAATATCTGGGGTTTAACGTCCCAAAACCACGATATGATTATGAGAGACGCCGTAGTGGAGGGCTCCGGAAATTTCGACTACCTGGGGTTCTTTAACGTGCACCTAAAGCTAAGTACACGGGCCTCAAACATTTTGCCTCCATCGAAAATGCAGCCGCCGCGGCCGGGATTCGATCCCGCGACCTTCGGGTCAGCAGTCGAGCGCCATAACCACTAGACCACCGTGGCGGGGCCTGTTTATATATATGACGAGCGAAAGCGATTGAATAAATGTTGTTGGTGCGCAAGGTCCTTGTCCGTTCCGTGTTCTTGTGTCAGTCGTCTAAGTTCATCTATGCAGCGCATCGTTTCACTTGGCAATTCTTTTGCACAGTGTGCCTAAATCTCTCGGCTCTCGACTTTACGCAAGAACACCACATTCATTTCCGCTTAGGCCGCACATATATAACAATGAAGGGGCGCTTTCGATGCCTGTGAAAAATAATTGTGGACTATCGAGGACTGTCTGCCTGAAATCACTGACAAGTAGAACGGCTAAGCCACAATACATATTCGACAATTCAGAAGTCGCGGTGACGTAACGACGTAAAAAAAGAAAGCGCGAGATGGGACACGAGGTATGCGATTCTCGTTTAAGCACACGATCAGTTAGCTCTTCGATGTTGCGAAAGGAAGTCATGTACTTGCGCAGTTTGTGTTGTCACGCGTTTTTAGCGTGAAGCAGGCACAAACTGCTGAACAAAACCTCACTGATCCTGTTATACGTTCGTCTAAGACGACTCGAGGGCTAATGCCATCCGGTGTGGCTATTTTGCAGTGCACGTTATATTGGCGTTATATTATCACTAATCTAACTTTCACCAATTATTTTAATATTTTAAATTTACAATAACTTTCACTAATGAACTTTCATTAATTAACGCGCAAATAACCTAATTTGCTCTTACTATCATCATATACACAGAGTCATACTTTTGCTCGTTCTTGTGTAGATGTCGCTTTCCTGACCGCCGAGAAGCCGAGACACGCGAATGCAGCTTTTTTATACTGCCCAAGCAGCCGGCGCCGCTCCGTGGAAGCTTTCCATGCCATATGCTGCGCCAGGGATACGTCCTTTTAGATGCGAAGCATCTTATGGCGGAGTTCAAACCGGTGATGGTGGTGTGCGGCGTGACCACCCTTACTGCGCATGCGCGAACCCTCTCCACAGGACTCCCCACCCCCTCCCCTCTCTCACTTCCCCATCTCCCACTTTCTCCCTCTCCACTTCCCCTCTGAAACGCGGGCTCGACATGCCGAAACGCTGCTTCGCATCGCCTCATGGTCCCCTTAAAGGGGTATTCAGACGGGGGAGAAATGCTCGGGGGAGACGAGGGGATTGCGGATCACGTGACCGCGACATCACGGATTAGCGAGTGGGCGTGACCGCCCCGCGCCTCCTCGGGGGAGACGGGGACCTTTTCCCCGAAAGGACAAACAATCCCCCGGTGGTGGGGGATATAGCGAAATTTCGAGCTCTTGTTTGGCCACATTGTTGCACTTGCTCCTACAAAAGAGCGGCAGCGGGTGTACAGTCTGCAGCTACATGGTCGTCTGTAGCTCGTCATCAGTCGCTCGTCAAACAAGTGGTGCAAGCCACCAGAGTAGTCTAGTAACACTGGTCTCCCCCTCCGTTCGCCTCGTCCGTGTGAGTGGGGGGCATCTGTGGAGACTTCTCCTCGCGAGCTGACGTCACTAGGCTCCGCCTTTATCCCTCGAGCATTTCTCCCCCGTCTGAATACCCCTTTAGCGGAGATGGTGTGATTTTTATCTTCTCCTTTATGGCCTCAGTTTCACGCTTTTGCAAAGACGAAGTTATTGTCCCGCGAACGCAATTTTCTTATCTTTGAATCAGGTGAACGCCGTAACGACGAAGTTTGTTTTTTCTTTCCTTTTTTCTTTAGCCCCACCAACGCCGCAAAGACGAAGTGACCGCACATCTTGCGTGCCTGAGGCTATAAGGCGCACGGTTAGGTTTTTGTAATTCACGTGCTTGTAACTCACGCCAGCTTTTCGAGAAGTGACCGTTTTCCTGAGGTATATAAGGCGTTCGCCTTGCTCGATAGAGATTAATATTCGCAATACCGCTGTACTTCTTTAACATGCGTTTAAGGAAATATTTGATTAGCGTAAGTTCTGAACGAGTACTGTGCGAATATATCACAAAAATGCTAACGTGGCTGTGCGGGCCCAGCACGCAAATTTATTCAGCGTTGTGCTGATAAACATGAATTGTTTTTCGCTTCCGCCTTTGGTGCAAAGAGAATTCCATCTTCCATCTTCATTCCCGCTGTTGAAGGAGTCTTCTAGAAGTCTGGACAGGGCTAAAAGTGCGTCATTTCGAGAACATAGACTTGCTGTGGATCGGTGCTTCCAGTGACAGCGGCTCTGCAAGAGTAATAAAAGGGTATCAGTGTGAAAATACACCTTATTTAGTCAGCGCATAATATTTTACTTCTAGAAATTTCTGGTAATTTTTGTGAGTTCGTGCTTACATAAGGGAATGATTGTTTCACACAGTATCGGTATGCGTGCCCACCTCCGAAGGTAGCGCTGCAATCGCATAAAAACGGTCGAATCAGGGAAACCGCGGATAATATAAAGCCCAAATTCAAGCCACACAAGTGAAGTAAGGCAGCGCATGCGCCGTTCACCTGTGGTGCATATGTACAATACCCGTGGATTGTAGCGCGAAAATTTAAGGCGAAGTAGCGCTCGTACCTTCGTTTCCAGTGTCTGCAGTTCGTGTCATATCGGTGCCATTTTGACTGGAACATCTACGTCAGAGCCAACATTAACATTAGCGACCAGACATGCAGCGACATGACGCGGATGTCACGAGCAATTGCTCGTGGCAGCCATGCTACTAAAAAAAAATGTGTTTCAATTCCTGGGTACTGTACACTGTTGACGGCTTCATGTGCCCCCTTCCTTTTAGCACAGGTCGATAGTAAAGCACTGCGTCTTCGGTTACGCCAGTGTGAATTCAGCGCCTATACACCTTCGCTGCGCCATAATTCCCGCGCTGAAAAGCACCCTTCGTTTCCCCGACGTGCGATTACGACGGGCTGGCCAGGGTTGAGGCGCTTGTATTCATCCACGAATTAGAAGATTGTGCTTCTTTTTTTTTTCGAATTACGAGAGCGTAAACGAGCACTGAAGGTAAACATTCGGCAGAAGTCTGCCTGGTTGGCAAATACAAAACCGGAGAAGACTGCAGCCACGGTCCGCGGCAACCTTTCTCATACTTGAAAGTAAAAGGCTGCGCAGATGAGGACACGTTCACATTGAAGGGTACGGGGACAAGCACTAGATGCCAGCGAGCGACGGGGAGTGATGAGCTGTGTGCACCGAACGCGGGTATGTGTGTCGAGTATTCCCAGAGGAAAGTGCCTTCGCAGTTTCGATATCTAACAGCTACATGCCTTGACATGCATACAAACGAATGCCTTATGCCCCCGAAAACACAAGCCGGAATAGAGACAACGGCATTGTGTACAGCAGCATGAAGCTGTTCAAGAGATTGCGGCCGCACGAATTCCAAAGATGAGAAAGGCTCCAGTAGAACTCGTTGTTGGCCTACTGTCTTAAACATACTTGAAAGTAAAAGGTTGCGCGCAAACAGGACACGTTCACATGGAAGGGTACGGAGACATGCGCTCGTCCCCCTACCCTTCCATATGAACGTGTCCTTTCTCTGTGCCGCCGTTTACTTTCAAGTATGAGAAAGGCTGCCACGTACTGTGCTGGCTGCGATATTCAGGGTGCGGAAGGATCTATCCGCCGCTCAGGAATTCCTGCAAGTGACGTCCTTAAGGCGCAAAAGGAATAGTTATAGCGCTCACTCATTCCCTGCGGCTTCAGCGCTTGGAGAAACCATCCTCCAGAGTCTTTTCGAAGCTTTCCGGAAGCAGCCAGGATGCGCCGGCGCCCGCCAAGCAGAGGCCTGCCGACACGATGCTTGGCACCCACGGTTGCGTCGCTTCACCCTGGAACACATGAAAGAAAGAACGCGACACTTTCACAGAAATACGGACTCGATACTGTACACAAGCGCTGTGTACGAGGTCTTCGTTTTAAAGCAAAGGCTGTATTGAAACATCGCAAGGTGGTGGGAGTATTGCAAAAAAAGAAAAAAAAAATTCACCGATGATTACGAATGACATAGTTGAGCGCAGCAGGATTCTGGCGTCGGCGGCACTGAGCCTCCACTCGGGCAGTTCATTTAGAAGCAAGGGCCGACGAAGCACTTCGACCTGTTCTATATCGCTTTCTTCAGAAAGAAAACGTGAACACGCGAGCACGCAGGTCGCGTGGAGACCATTGGGAACGTTACATTGGTGCGTACGAATACGTGTACGTAGGTGGAGGGGTCCTTATATTATCGGGCAAACGGCCGACGATGTCGCAGTGTCGGTCGAAATATCTACCATATGAAATATCTACCAGATAAAGAATTACAGGAATGGATGGTGACATGTGGGTTTTAATGGCGCAAGCGCTAGGTTTGGCCAAAGAGCGCCACGACAGTGTTAATGGTGACTATAGGAATTTCGCATCAATAGTTCCTGTGCTACAACACCGCTAATAGAAACGGGATTTGTTTGCATCACAAACATAAACAAATGTAGCTACCGGGTGTTAAGTTCCTCCAGCGCGTCGTCGTTGATGAAGAACTGCAGCGGCTCGTCCGTCAGCGGTGCTCTGAGGAGGCGCGTGAAACGCGATAGCGGATGTGGAAGCGACATAACGCTCGTGTGACGGCGGCATGATCGCGTTCGTGTACCCTAAAGCAGTGTACTTTACACAGCCCTTGAGTTAACATCCGCAGGGGGCGCGCCAGTTTGGAGTTCGGGTATGGTTACATTTAACACGCCCTTTGCGCTCCACTCGAGCCACACGCTCTCACGTTCGCGCTTTCTTTCTGAACGAGCGAGGCAACCGGTCGGCGTGCTTTGCCTGCTGCTGCTGCTGCTGCTGAAGAGAGGCTCAGCGCCGCCGACGCCAGATCCGTGCTGCGCTCTAATTTCGCTTCATGAAGCATTGTAATAGTCGGCGAATGTTTATCTCACGGCGTCGGCCGAGAGGCGGCATCGCCAGACAGGATAGGTATGGTTATGTATGGTGTTCAGTTACGCCCACTTTTTTTAACCTGAACGCGCGAGCGTCGACCGGCGAGCGCCGCACAACATAGCGCAGCGACGAAATGAACGAGAATACGCGCATGCGCGCTATCAGCAGCCCTGCGCAGCTGTCGTCCGCTAGGCTTTTACGGGAACCGGACACCACGCCCGCTTCTTTTGAGCTACGCTATCGTAATTCTTTATTGCTTTTACGAACGATGCCATCAAGTTATAAAGAAAAGGTCAAGTGGTCGTGCTTCAGGTGGATGGGATGTGATTACACCCGCTAATTATACTAGGTGCGTATCAGCATTTTGACAGCGGAGCCGTTAAGGCTTTTCGTTATGCCGTGCAGAGTCGACAAGAAACTCATCAGCGGCTCTGGCTCTCTTCCGCCTCTTCTTTGTGGTCTTCGTGCTTAGTCAAGCCAATTAAGCCAAGCTGGGTTAAGATCAAACTAATTAAACCATGTCATGTGTTAATCACGCTAATTAGTCAGGCTAATTAGGGCTAATCAGGCTAATTAATTGCTAATTAAATTAGATCACACTAATTAGGACCTTGCTAATGAGGACCACGTTAGTTGAGAACTTCTTAATTAAGATCGTGGTAATTTATGAATTGCTAGTTATCACCATGTTAAGATCTTGCTCATAAGCTAGGTCGGCCGCAAGGTCCGCTGTCATTGCAGCCGCGCACCACTAGAGCAAGCTGCCAACATTTTTTGTCCGTTATCGCCTTTTGTTCTCTTTTCTAAACGCCGCTGAGAAAAGATTATCAAGTGTCACGTGGTACCCCCTTGTTTTCTGTATTTGCAGAAAGATGTGAATTGCTAAGCGAAATATTCCGATCAGATGTCGTTGCTCTTCGCTGTTATAACGCCTTTCATCCGATTTCTCGGGAATGCGCTTCGCGTAGAATCAGTGATGCCGCCTCGGCTGCCAGAGGAAAAGAGAGTAAAGCAGGCGTGGTGTCCGGTTCTCGTAAAAGCCTAGCAGACGACAGCTGCCCAGGATTGCTCATGGCGCGCATGCGCGTATTCTCGTTCATTTCGTCGCTGCGGTCCGTTGTGCGGCGCTTATAAACTCGCCGGCCGACGCTCGCGCGTTCTGGTTAAAAAAGTGGGCGTCTGTACATAAGACCGGTGCATAGCCCTAGGGCAGGGGCCCGCTTCTTCCCGCCCTCCCCCACCCCTCTCCGATATTTTGGAGAGGGGAGGGGGGTTAAGGGGTAAAGCAAGTGCCCCTCCCCTCCCTCGAAATAAATTCCTGGCTACTGGCCTGGAATAGGGTAAGGATGAATTTTGTTATAATTACCTTCGGTTGCGACACGATGAGCGATGGGGCACCGGAAAAACAAGGGATTGTTTCCTGACTTAGCGGCAGCGCGTAGGGTCGCAGCGTTTGGCATATGGAACCAAAGCTCAAGTTTGGGTGCGACGCCAGGGGGGTGAAACTTCGCGGTTTTTCTGTCCCGTGACCGCAGCGATCCTAATGTTTGGGGGCTGTACTATACCTACGAGCATAAATGAACGTTCTTGTTCCATTTTATGTTTATTACCAGTTTACTTATTAACTCGAGTGTTTTCAATACGCAAGTGAACGGAAAGGTTGAAGTTCGGAATTGCGAAAATACGAGCGCCACCCGGAGTGGAAAACGGGAACTGCACCGTGTTATCTCTCACGGCGAAAAAGGGGCGTTTCTTCTCACGCGCCCGGGTATGCTGCGGCTTACGGTGTCCCAAAGGCCGCTTTTACCACTGTAAAGTTTGTTTCAGCGAAAGTGGCAAAACCCTTGCAAGCTTCAGCGAAACAGACGCATGAATGTATTCGCGCCGTCATCACAAATCGTGCTGTGCTGAGCGGTGTCAAAATTCTTCACGCCGTACCGGCATAAAATTCTTTCTGATCCGCGGCGGACGAAAGGTACGATCTGCATGCTGCTCGTTTTGTTTTTCTACGCTTGCACGGCATATCAGGATACGGTTGCAGCAGTAGCTATGTAATTTATTTGAGCATACACGTGCGTAATTTATTTATTACATTCTGATTGTCTGCTTTTGTTTTTGTGTTGTGTTTTTTACTGTATGAATGGTACGCTTAGGCAATAAAAGATTCAAACAAGCTATGCTCTTTATTTCTGTCTAATTTATGTGTACACGTAAACAAAAAAACAGTCTTACTTAGAATAAGTGGTGCGAAAATAGGTGGATGGTCAAACCTTCATCAATCAGAACGCAACGATTGTCGTTTTGATCATGTGGCGGGTTGCGCAACAGGAAGAAGGTCGCGCGCTCGCAATCTGAATTGAATACATTCCACCCGCTCAGTTTGGCTTGCTGGTGCATCCCAATTAAATTTGGCGCTAAATCAATCCCCCCGCCACTCGGATCCTCAGTCCTCATCAAGATGGCGTCCCCCAGTGCGTGTCTGCAATGCGCCGCCATGTTTTAGCACCGCCCCCAAACACCAGGTGTTCATCTGGCGCTGCGAGCGAATATCGCGTTCCATGGAAGGTATAGGAAGTTTCACTCCCCTGGCGACGCTCGCGCAGCAGAGCTATGCGTTACTGGGGATAGACGCTACCGGCGAAGGCGGTTTGTCGCCGGATTTGGCAGTGGCAGCGGCAAGGACACGTGCGCGCATGCGCTCCTCATTCGGCTTGGTAGTCAGCAATAGTTTCATTGTGACGCACCACAAATGCAATCGGAGAGCTCTTCGCATGCGCGGAAGCGGGGACGGCAGTGTTCTGGCAAAAGGGGACGCGCCGTGAATATTCCCAGTTGCGTAAGA
Organism: Rhipicephalus sanguineus; assembly: GCF_013339695.2. Lineage (NCBI taxonomy): Eukaryota > Metazoa > Arthropoda > Arachnida > Ixodida > Ixodidae > Rhipicephalus > Rhipicephalus sanguineus. The sequence goes on from NC_051186.1 coordinate 11,400,008, forward strand.
GCACTGGCGCCGCTCGACTTTGCTTTGGAAGCCTACAGTTAATCGTGACGGCATTGCGAACGCGATAAGCGTATTTGCTTGAAATATTTGACAAAAAAAAAATTGTCCGGGATGTTTAAAGGGCCCTTTAAGCTTACCGCGCATAAACTAGAAATTCTAGGCTTTAAATCCATCGAATCACGTGCTCTGTCGAATCCTCACCCGCCATGGTGGCTCAGCGGCTATGATGACGTGCTGAAGTGCAAAGCACAAGGGTGCAGGTTCGATTCCTGGCCGCGGCGGCCGCATTCTGATAGGAACATAAATCAGAAGTATTTCCGTACTTAGATTTAGGTGCATGTTAAGGATGCCTAGGCGGTCAAAACTGATCACACTGCGGCGTGTTGTAAATCCTACGGTAGTGTTGGCACGTAAACGTCCAGAATCAAAATAGAATCATTACTAGTGGGGTTTGTCTTCGCAGACAACTAAGGCAATCGAACGTGTGTCAGCACTTACCAGGTCGTCGAAAAATGGCGCCACAGCCGAGCCGAGCCTTCCCAATGTGTAGCAGAAGCCCATGGCAACAGAGCGCACCACGGTCGGGTACGTCTCGCTCAGCTGGACGCGTAGCACCGCACCATTCACTGACGTGCCCACTTTTCCCAACATGAGGAGGCCCAGCCGCAACCAGGAGTATTCTGCGGACAGTAATGTCGCTCCTCACTTGCAATGCACGCGCACGGACTGCACCATTGCGAGACAATAAACTTGGACATATACACTCAAACCTCATTATAACAAAGTCACATCTTCTACAAAAATAACTTCGTTATATCCAAAAATTCGTTATAAACATTTATTGGTAACACTGTATCTGTGACAAGACTATTCTTCCTTTACTTCGTTATAACCGATAATTCGTAATATCTGTGTTCGTTATATCGAGGTTTGAGTGTAGTCAGCTCATTTGAAAATTTGAAGTCTCCATTCCGCTGAATCCTGCCACTAAGCTGCGAGGGTGGCACTAGAGTTAATGACAACAATCAATGTCCCCTATGTCTTCCCTGACCTGAGTGTATGTTGGATTCATTTGGCTGTTCTTTGCGTACAATAACATTTTCGATTTGAATGTCCGTAGTGCAATAAAGTTTCAAAAAACAATAAAGCTTCAAAGGTTTCATCACCACCATGTCAGTAGTGCCCTCATCGTTTTTCTTTCTTTTTTTGGTGGCGGTCTCCCTCTCAAGAAGTAGTTTTGTTTGCCTTGAATTATGCCACTGGGAATATTATCGCTCCTCACCAGAGCCCGAATTCACAAAAGGCACTTACGCTAGAAATGTTCTCCAGAGAAATCTTTAACCAATCAGGGCACTGGACATATCATTAGTGAAAGCATTCAGCCAAAGGAAGCGCTTAAAGATGAGAAATCTGGCCCCCGGCATCCTCGAGAAATCCTAGTCCCCTTCTCATGAGGCCTTTTTGTGCATCATAATATGCAAGGTTGCACATCCTACGTCTCGTTGCGCGTTTCACAGAGCTTCGCCATAGGTTCGCGATACTGGTGAAATTGTACTCACTTTCAGTATACCAATATCAGTATCAGTGTGATTACCAGTATCATTCCCCTAGTACGTAGCATGCACTAACTCTATAATGCCTCTGTAACACAGCGGTTCAGATTCAACCTTACGAAAAAACAGTGCTGAAGATATCTACTTTTCTTCCTGAGAAGATCAGTTGAGTATGTGCCGTTCATGATACACGCTTGTTACGTCCGCTGTTTAATAATCCCGTACTTACCAGTTGGCAGGAGCCACAGGGCAACCATAACCAGCGCCGAGAAGCACATTGTGCCGCAGATGGTATACCGGCGACGGCAGTACTTGATGAGCACCACGTTGATCAGCTTTACCGGGTACTCGGAGGACGCTCCGATAGTAAAGCTCACGTATGGATTCCCACCTGCGGCTGCCGTGGAGACCGTCATGTGGTACCACACCAAGCTGGAGATAATCCTGCGAGAGCGGTCAGCACGCATTGTGCACATTTAATTGCGATCTACTGTATTCTTGGGCAACGCATAGACAGACAGTACACGAGAAAGACAACGTGACGTGCATTGTGTGTTTGCCAGGAACGAATAAGTTCCAACTCGCCGTCTTTCGGTACAGTCAATTGCGATCTACAGCGTAAATTTAGGAGGTACACATCCATGACTAATGCCACTGAGGCTGGGTTTTTTTAGGAGACTTGCGTAAGCGTCATGAATAGAGGCGCATGGTGAGCCGGCAAATTATGGCTAGAAGTTATTCAAGGGAGACCGTTTGTTGTACCAAGAAAGTCGCGAAATGCTTCCTTTCAGAAGGAATACTGTGAGAAGCACCAACCTCGTTGTGTCAGTACTCCTGGGCCCGTATTCACAAAGAAGGTCTTTCGTTGGAATTTCTCGCCAAGAAGAAGTTTGAACCATGCATGACGCCGGGGGTGCTAGCGCCAGGCCACTAACGGATGAATGGTTTTATGCATACGGCCACTCATGTGCTCGGTGAAACGCGCTGCACGAGCTACATCTGTTGACAAGCGTGCTTGGTGTCTTCTTCCCGCGGCTATTTTTTTTACTGGTGCAAAACCTGTCACAGGGTGAACGATGCAAGGCGCGCCTTCAGGCTTCGGAACTTTCTGGAATGCTGTCACCGACTATAGAGCGAAATAATCTGGGGCCGAATACACATACATTTTCTATTCGCAAGTGCTCTTCAACAATGGTGAGCTGCCCTGGATAATACTGTTTTAGAAGTGTCGGTTTACCAGCTGTTGAAGATGGGGCCAGAACGCTGTCGAACAGGACAGAGCGATGTTGCTGTCTCCTCTTGGCGTGACGCTCGGGAGCTTTTGTGTGCAATTTGCCAGTAACAACCACTTGGCACCTAGCACACTGTCCCTTCGTCTGGCCGGCTCGGCCGTATCTTCTTTTCCCGTGATGCACTGTACCAGTTCAAGTAAGGTTCGTTTGCCGTACGGCAAGTACGGGAATACCGCCCTGCCGTGGTCGGCACACAGCCTTTTTTATTGCGCAATTATATGGACACTCTAGGCGGGCTTTTTTTGCCTTCGCCATCGGCGTCGCTGTTCCATTCCGTATAAGTATGCATACTTATATTGTGGGCGTTCATTAGTAACATCTTCGTCGGCCATACATCTTAGTGATCACGTGGCGTTATTAATCATCGGTTGTGGGAACTTGTGCTTTGGGTGTGGCCGCTTCTCCGTGTCTTCGGGTAAGGTCGCACTAACTGTTGCGCCGCAATATATATAAAACCCACATAGAAAAATGGTCGATAAGAAAAAAATTTCCAAGTGCGCAACCAGAGATTTGAACCTGCGGCCCCTAGCTCGACAGGAAGCTCATAGCTTCGTACGTGTTGTGCTTTCATCGCAAAGTTTGCATTGAAGCGACGCAACGCACAAAGGTGACTTCACTTGGTGCAACAGCATTGTTTGTTACTGGAGTGATATGCTAGCCTTTCTTCATATGAGATTGGAATTTGTCGCTGTCACATTCCTTGCATCGCCCTTGCGGGGAAACTGCGACCCTTTTTAACTTCGTAGCCGCGGGAGCTGCTTTTTCCATAGGGTAATGTGAGCAGATAATAAAAGTGGCTAAGAGAGGTCTTGTAGACTATGAAAGCCTCGAGGAACCACGAGAATGCGGTATATCAGTTCTAACTGTATGGTGAACCAGTACTGCTAAAAGGCCCTATCACATGTCCAGCAAAAGGATTGACGGAAAATATCTTTTGAAGAACACTTCTTGCGCAAAACTCAATCAGAATAGTGCTTCCTATCGCGTCCTCATTTCTCATTAATTTTGTACTTTACAGTGGTTGCGTCTCGCAGTGCATTTAAAACTATAGATCGCCATGAATGGATACAAACATTACCGCTCCCACGTCGTTCTATTCTGTCGCAACACGTTTTTGTGAATAAAGGTGCTTGGCTGCAATCATATTACGTGCGCGGCGCCAATCGCACGTCCTAGAAGAGTAGTATATCCTTCGATGTACGCAACTACCGCAATTAAGCTGAAATGTGCGAAGAGTGAAGCATGAGTGGATGGCTCGCGCTTTACCGGTACTTCAAACTTTGATAACAAACCTCTGCTCAGCCCTGTCGTTGTGTTTTCAGTGTTACACGCGTTTGCTGCAGACAAGTTTTTTGTAAGCAGGTCTCGCTTTTACTGAGGTCCGTGGCTTGTTTGTTCCTCATCGTCACGGCAGCATGACTATCATATTCTCCAACACAAATCGCTCAGTTAGTAAAGAATAGGCATTAGTGGGATGCCCTTACAGCGTCATTAGAGGGATTTTTAGACGAAATATCTTCATGCGTTCTTGTGTTGCCTCCTCCGTGGTTAGCTATCCTTCTTCGCTTCTCTGTACTCTGCACTTCTTCTGAATTTTCTTTCATAAATTTAATTGCCAAGGAAAGCATGGTGGTGTTGACAAGGACGCATCGACTTCTCAAAATATTTTCCTCCAGAACATTCACAGTTTTAGCACTGTGAATCATTTATAAAACTCCAGTTCCCCCGAACTTCTGTTTTCTTTGCATACTCGTGCACAAGTTGATTGTAAGTTGTGTCTCTATACATTCGCATTATTGCGACGTTTTAGTTTGTTTTAAAGTCGCATCTTTTCTCCATTATCCCACATTTCTGTGCAAAAATAAACGTGATTCACAAATTACGGTATGTTCAACAAACGTTCACAAACATTAGCTAATGGTACGCACGTAACTTCTTTTAAACGCCAGTAAGAAGAATGTAATAAAAACTACGTCAATGAGATCGCCTTCCGGTTATGGAAGACAAAAGTAATAGTTTTGCTTACGCGTTTTGACAAGGTACCATTAGGTTCGTTTCATTGAAACGTATTTATTTCCGACAACTATGTAATACATAGTTGCCTAGGAGATCGGCGTCATCGTCAATCGCTTTGCGTAATTTCTCATGTATTTTCTTGCAAACTCTGCTTGAACGGTTGACAATTCTAATCGAACACTGATACTGAGCTTTTGGGCTGTTTAGCATGTTCATTTGTGCAGGTGCGCGTGTTAAATCGCTTGCCATACAACAGCGCGGTACGCGACTTGTGTGGCTTGAGGACTTACAACTGGAAGCTGAAGAGTGTTGTTATTTTGGCCCAGACCTTCGTTGAGAACAAGTCAGCGACGCTTGCTCTGCCAATGTCTCGAGCCTGAAAAGACGTGGGCACAAGAATGTTTTAAGCATTTAGCAGTCAAGGTGACGCGCTGGGCACAGCGCATCATGCTACAGAAGGGAAACGTAGAGCGCTTGTCAGCCAGAGATAGCAAAAGCGACAAAAACACGCACGCACGCACGCACGCACGCGCACACGCGCACACACACACACACACACACACACACACACACACACACACACACACACACACACACACACACACACACACACACACACACAAAGTAAGCAGAGCTCGTTTCTGTTGCGAAGCGTCCTATGGTCGTTTTTAACTCGTCTTTACTATACCATTTCTGTAGGAGATGGCAACAAATCGAATTTATAAAGTAAATGCAGGACCTAAACTTTTGTTTGTGGAACAAACACGAGATCAGTACATCTAATTGCCTCAAAAACCACCCGCTTTAGTAGCTTAACTCGCACGGTGTCGCGTTGCTCACCTCGAGAGCGCAGGTTCGATCCCAGGCCAAGGCTGCCGCATTACGATAAGAACGCCCGTGTACTTAGATTTACATGCACGTTACAGATCCCCAGGTGGTCTGAATTAATGCATAGTGTCCCACTACGGCATACCTCACAAACGTATCGTGGTTCTGGCGCGTAAAAGCCCAGAAAGTCTTGTTATTCCCCACCAAATACAAGGGCAAACAGCTGAAGCTCGTTGACTGGGTTTTAAATTCAGAAATATAAGAGAGGGCATCACAGAAAACATTACAGACATTGACCAATGGACAACCAATCTAAGAAAGGATATTTCAAAGGCAACACAAATGGTCCCACCGGAAGCTCAGCTTGAAGTGATGGACAGCCGGCTCTTACATATGTGGGAAGCGAAACAAGGGCTGCAAAAACGGTGGAAAACGCAGAAACATAACAGGACACTAAGAAAAAAGATAGCCACACTAAACAAGGAAATCGAACAATATGCACAACAGCTTTGCCGCCAACAATGGGAAGAAACCTGTACCACTATGGACAACCAATTGAGCCTAGCCAAAACATGGAACTTACTCAGGCACCTCCTAAATCCAGAGGACACAAAAACAGTGCATAGACAAAATATGAACAAAATTCTGCATGCATATGAAGGCACAGAACAAAGTTCCTCAAAGAGGTCGAACTTAAATACATATCCCAGGCGCCGCCAAGCGCTCACCCCGAATACTTGGGAGTGCCGAATACTGACCTCGATGAAGAATTCAGCGAAGCAGAGATAAGAGCAGTTTTACACAAACTCAATACTAAATCGGCACCGGGCCCTGACGCCATTACAAATAAAACACTGCGGAACTTAGACGATACGTCTATTGGCAAATTAACAGACTTTATTAATGAATGTTGGAGACAAGGCCACGTACCGCCACAATGGAAAACGGCGAAAGTCATTCTTATACCCAAGCCTGGTAAGCGCCTGCAGCTTGAAAACCTAAGACCTATATCACTAACATCCTGTGTAGGTAAGCAGATGGAACACGCCTTACTCGCCCGACTCACTAACTACCTAGAAGACAACGACCTACTCCCATTTACAATGATAGTATTTCGGAGGAATCTCTGTGCACAGGACGCCATGTTACAACTAAAACAACAGATCATAGATGACCCTGGGAGATCAACTCGAGCCATCCTCGGGCTTGATCTCAAAAAAGCATTTGATAATGTCACCCACCAAGCCATACTGAACCATGTCAGTACCTTAGGCTTAGGTGAGAGGACATACAATTACATCCGGAATTTCCTCACGAATAGGAAAGCGAAAATCATAGTAGGAAACCTCACATCCGAAGAAATATCCATAGGCAGTGCAGGGACGCCACAAGGATCGGTGATATCACCTATGCTGTTTAACTTAGTCTTAATTGGCCTCCCTAGCAGATTACTAAAGATCGAAGGATTACACCATACAATCTATGCAGATGACGTTACTCTCTGGGTAAGCACCGGCAGCGATGGGTTAATTGAACAACGGTTACAAGAAGCGATCGACACCGTAGAACAATACTTAGAAGGTACTGGTCTTACGTGCTCAGCCGAAAAATCTGAGCTCCTACTATATAGACCAACATTAAAAGGCCGACCTCCCAAGCACCACAACACACGTACATACTCAGACATGCAACTTACAACACAAGATGGACACTCCATACCCATTGTCGACAAGATAAGGGTACTGGGGTTAATAATAGAGGCTAAAGGCACCAACGGGGAAACGGTTCGCAATCTCGAAGCGAAGGTGTCTCAAACGATGCGCTTAATCAAAAGAATCACCAACAGGCATAGTGGCATGACAGAAGCCAATGTCATAAGGCTTATCCACGCGTTTGTCATTAGCCAAATTACGTATGTGGCCGCGTACCATAGATGGTTCGCAGCAGAAAAAATGAAGCTAAACAGCCTGATCAGAAATATCTACAAACAAGCGCTAGGACTCATGCAAAGCACAAGTACAGAGAGGCTCCTAGAGCTAGGTCTACATAACACGCTTGAGGAACTGATAGAGGCGCAACGTATTGCACAGTACGAGCGCCTCTCTAAAACCAAGAGTGGTCGATACATTCTAGAGAAACTAGGCATCACTTATCACACACAATATGGCACCAAATGCGATATTCCTCGAAACATACGGGCTAAGCTCACAGTCCCACCGTTACCCAGAAACATGCACCCCGTACACCACGCAGGCAGAAGGCAAAACAGAGCGAAAACCATGATAAAGAGCTTCGGAAAGAACAAAGAAGCGGTTTTCGTAGATGCTGCTCGTTACAAACAAAAACGCTGTTTTGTCGCAGCAGTGGTTAATCACAATAAAAAATGCAGTCTGACAATAAACACGACACTCATTGAAACGGCGGAGGAGACAGCTATAGCTATGGCCATAGCCCAAACTGACGCCCATTATATAATTAGCGATTCACAAACGGCAGTTCGCAACTTTGCAAATGGCAGAATCTCCCCTGAGGCACTGCGTATTCTTAGAACAGGCAAAACAACCCAAGACGACAGATGTGTCTGCATTCTATGGTTCCCTGCCCACACACCCGACCCAACGGGAGAGGTCAACCCTAACGAGGCTGCACACAACGTAGCTCGAGGACTCACTTTCCGGGCTATGACAGACGTTGGTCCCTCGTCAGAGTCTTCTGATGTGTGGGAGTGGGAGGACCGAATGACTACATTCAATGACATTACTAAACACTATAAACTGCAGAGGCGCGTTTACCCACCACCTCACCTTAAACTCAATAGGTCGCAGTCTGTCCAATGGCGACAGTTACAAACCAGGTCATATAAGAGTCCCGCGCTACTACATGTTATATATCCAGATATATACACGACCGATCAGTGCAAAGATTGCGAAACACGAGCTACCTTAGAACATATCCTGTGGGAATGCCAGGGATTAATACACAGTGATGAGAATGCGGCCTCCACCAACAGCCTCCGCGCGCGTTGGCGGGCCGCGCTGCTCAGCTCAACTCTGGACGATCAGCTCTGGGCAATCCAGCGGGCCGAGGAAGCCGCTAGGAGGCAAGACCTTCTAGCCGACACCTAGGCGGGAGCCCAGCCCACAAACACGTCGGATACGAAATATCCATTCCATTCCATTCCTCGTAATTGGTTTAACGGCTCGAAAATTATTGCTAGCGAAGGCTGAAGGCAAGAGAAAATGAGGTCATGTGCGCATAATGTGATGCGAAGGAGCACTTCAAAGCGCAGCGAAGCTTTCTGGTGAGCTTAAAGAGCTTGTGTTAAGGACGTCGCACAAGCGTCCAAATAATCACATCGCCGCAAGGAGTGGCCCGCGATTTCACGATGCAGAAGGACACTTAAAATTTAAATGATTTTCCTTGCGTGTTTTTAATAAGTTTGGCTCATATAAGGAATCCTGGATTGAAATTTAGGTCCCTCTAAGATATTCTGTAAACGGAGTTTTCATTCGCTCTAATTGCTCAGCAGCTTAACGTGGAGCATAAGAATTACAGACGTGCTCGGCCGCTCGCTCCTTCGATCTGCTTGCCCCTGTGGTGCGGACGCTCTCTCGTGTAATTCAATAAAATTGGTCATCCGAAAACCAATGATTTTCTGAAAAGCCACGAGGTCCCTCCCCACGAACCAGTATTAGAGTGCTTTGCACCTTAACAATTCTTGTCTAGGGTCTTACGACTTATAATAATAATAATGATATCTGTGGTTTAACGTCCCAAAACCACGATATGATTATGAGAGACGCCGCAGTGGAGGGCTCCGGAAATTTCGACCACCTGGGGTTCTTTAACGTGCACCTAAATCTAAGTACACGGGCCTCAAACATTTTCGCCTCCATCGAAAATGCAGCCGCCGCGGCCGAGATTCGATCCCGCGACCTTCGGGTCAGCAGTCGAGCGCCATAACCACTAGGCCACCATGGCGGGGCCAGTCTTACGACTTGTAAGAAAGCTTCAGAACCAAAGCGCTACATATAGCCTTCAGCAGATGCACCAGTGAACACGCACTCAGAGCAGGCTAAGTAACAGGACAGCGACGTCAAATGTATATGTTGTGGCGCGCATTCATGGTACCTAATAAATATGACAATTTGCTCAACGACGAAAGTCACTTTCAGCTGATGGACAAGTGAATACTGAAAGGACTACGAAAGTTGTTGATGGGTGTGCCCGGAATCCTTATCTATTTCGTGAAGGTCGGGTAAGAACAGTTACAGTGACGTACGAGAAATCCAACTGACCGCTTTTTGTTGGTCCACTCGGGCAGCGTACCATTAGATATCAGCTTATTAAAACAAAATGGCTACCTGTCCGTGCGAATGAAACAAATGCCACGCGGCTACAGATCTCCAGGAAAGAGTAAAGTGTATATCAATAGGGCTTTCTCGGGATGAGCGCATTCGCTTTGTCAACAAGGTGTGCGTACGGACGTTACATAGTTGTAGCGTTAAAGGAAAGATTTTGTGGATCGGTCACCACCGTTCGCGCATAGTCGGTGTCGTCACTAGAAATAGAATGCGGCTCTCTTACGCGCGCAGGCAAAAACTCACCTCTGCCTTTTTGCGCTTAGCCTCTTCAATGATGTCGTCAACGACGTGCTTGGGGGCGTTCCTGGCGAACTTTGTGACCACTTGTTTGGCTGCTGGGAAGCGGCCAACAGCCATCAGCCACCTGGGAGACTCTGGCAAAAAACTGGGCTGCGCGGTTAAACACCGCTCTCGATGTTCGCCGCTCGCCTTTCAGTACTCTCCCACATCCAGTTGAACACGTAATTACCGCCCGATGATTAATCAATATTTGTTAATGAGAAAGAATCCTTCGCGCTTTAGGAAAATCAGTTACTGATGAAACTATAAGTACACGGCTGTACAAGATGAACGTGCTAAAGTAAGAATATGTAGCAAAAGGGAATATATAAAATTACATATAATAACTGGCAGACATTATCCCAATATAACTAGTAAAAATGTGGCAATGGTGTATTAGGAGCGCATACCTACCAGCCAAGGAGAAACAGCGGAGCGAGTGGTAGCGTTGCGTATAGCTGTGTGGCACGCCATTCCCTAGTCAAGTAGTGGAGCCAGGGCAGGAGCAGCATTCCCGTCGTCCAGCCGTTCCCCATCGTCATTGTCGGCATGTAGCGGAACCGCGGTGAGACCGTCTCCATAACTTGGCAAAGAAGAAAAAAGAAATGAAGGCAGCTTCGCTCTAGTGGTGCCAAGCCTGAAGGAAGTGCAGAGCTGGGCAGCCTTCTTTGTTTCTCTTCGGTTTTGTCTTTCTTTCCTCCTCTCTTTCTTTTTCGTTTCTCCAGTTTTTTATAGGCCTTTTTTCATCTTTGTTTCCATTAAGTTCTACTTTTCTTCCTATTTTTTCCCTTTCTCTCTATTTCTCGCTCGCTTCCTCTTTTGTTCTATTTTTATACACGGTTTTGCCTGCGTTACGCCAAGCGATAACAGCATACGACAGCCCGGGCCCCTAGAGTGCTCCAGACTTGAAATGTTTATTGACCCTAAAGTCATCTATAAGGGGAGGTAGCCTGCCAGGCCATGCCTGTCAGCCACCTCCCCGGCTCTGTTTATGGCCCGAAGCTGGACGTCCGGTTTGGTAGACGACAGTATTTTTTCCCACGCCAAATGTGGGCGAGAGACCAGGAGATTAGGTGGGGGAGTGTCTTCCCTGCAGTTCCAGAGAACATGGGAAATGAATTTCCCCGCAGACAGTGAAGGCATATCACATGCACAAACATTCTACTTCGTGCCTTAGTCAAACGTCTGCCACCTCTCCTAATAAGGAAGCATAATATTCACGAGTGCCACATTGACCCGGCGCGCACTGCTTACCTGGCGTTCAGAAGGTGTCTTTGTTTGCACATAAATTCTTGTCAGCGCGATGAAGCGCTCAGTTTGACATGATACGGCGGTACTGCCTACCGATGATTCGGCCACTCGCCGGCTTTTACTTCGTATAAGTACCACGCCCTGCAGCATTGTCTTATAAGGACACGCTCGTGAGCTGCTTGAAGGCTCTACCTCTCTAATATGCATTTTTTTTTTGCAGGCAGCGGGCTGCTTCCTCCATTACGGTCGGACAATTCTTCATATTACGTGTTCCATATAAAGGGCTATCGTGCTTTCGGATTTAGCAAAGGCATTCATGTTAGTGATGTTCTAATTATCGATTAACTTAAAGTAAACAGAAGTGTGATAATCTCTCACTTAATGTGTAAATGACGTCTGCGTATCCTGCGACACCCAAGGCCACGATGAATCTGGCCACGTAATACACAGTGACCGAGGTTGACAAGGCGGTCATGGCACTTGCGGCTACCGAGAGTAATATTCCACCCAGTATGGTCTTCTTGCGGCCGAACCTGCACAGATGAGTCACCTGCTTAGAGCGTCTCAAAGCGAACGGAACGAATATTTCGCAAAAATAGCTGCTTCCAGATATCGCTGCGCGTTGTAAACACTGATCGAAAATGTTAGTAAAGTACAGCCACTATGGCCGCTGACACAAACATTGACGTTAGACGTTCTTAAACTGCACGAAATGACCAGGACCAGGGTGTCTACCGAGTTGACATTTCTAAATTCCCTGAGTGTTTTTGCTAAAATTCCCTGAGTGAAGCAGAACTTTGTTTTATGTCAAAATGGGTAGAGACCATATCGCTCGGTGATGTCACTCTCTAATACGCACGTTAGAAAATGAAAACGACTTAATCCCATTTGAATAGTACACAGAACAGATAAACCTCAATATATCGAAGTTGGTAAAATCGGCAACTCACTCCGTTATATTGAAACTTCGTTAAACTGAAATTCGATCTTTCATGCAAGGCATAGTTACCGAAGGAGTAATCTTAAACAGAAAATGCCACAAGAATGCTCGACTAATATGGCAACATGAAAAAACTTTTTTTTTTACTTTTTGCGTGAAAAAACTCAATTTTGTTGAGCCTGAGATGCTGCAATCACAGTTAGATGCCTTGCCAGAGTGTCACATGTAAAGACGAAACAAATGCGGGTTTAATGCAACTGTGGAATTGCGCTTGTTCTGCTGCTGCGGGTTGTTCAAATCCTCGCGCGTTGCCCAGAGCAATGCAATGCCTTTGCTATCATGCTGCCTAACCGAACCATTTGCTCTCCACGAACGCACAACATCGAAAACCATACCACGTTAAAAAAAATAGTCACAGTTTCACCGCGAGAGCAAAATAGTAAATCCGATAGCAACAAATAGGAATTTTATACGAATATAGGCTAGCAGCTCGCTCCTTCAGGAAACGCAGCCGCTGCCCTAAGAGAAGTGCCCTATCTATGGCTCAGGGGTGGATACAGGTACATAATGGGGGGGGGGGGGGGATACAAAGGCAGAAGCCACCGCTCAGCAGTGCATTTTGGTGGGTCACGCATATTTACAACAGCCCAGAGGAGATTATGGCGGTGCCTAAGAAGCCTTCGTTGTAAATAAGCATAGGGAAGCAGGAAAGGGTAGAGCGATGAGAGAAGTAGAGAGCAGGGACAAGATTCTCTTTGCCCTTCTTGGGCAGTGGCAGGCAAAGCAACCTCACAAAGGGGGCAAACTCAACAGGCAGCCTGACAAAGCAAGTGGACGACAGGCACTGAAGGGAGGGGGCGGGGGAGATCGCCGCTACCGCCCCCCCCCCCTGGGATCTGCCACTCCTATTGCTTCAACACAAATTTTGCAATTAGAGCACAACACCTACAAAGGTATGAGCCGTCTGCTGATCCCCACTAATGATACCGCGGCGCACGCGACCACACCCGCTGGTACAAAGTACGCACTTCCTGTCGGACTCACGCAGCCCCCTCCCCCCACCTTCCCAACGCGCCGGCTCCCATCTCCATGTGCCCATCGCGCGAATGAGACGGTCGGCTCGTTTCATCTCTGCTTAAGCCCCGTTCGTCGGCAGCGCTCGCGCACTTTCACTCGCACATGGAGCGTACGACGCGCGGGGTGATGTAATCGCGATTTGGACTTGATAAGGAAGACCATGGCGAAGGCAAAAAATTCGCGTCGGAGTGTCTATGTAATTGCTATCGCAAAAAAAAAAGCAATATAGTTGCGGGCTAAGATCGCATGAAAGCACAACAACAGCCTGAATTACGGAACATCCGATTATGGTGGAAACGTTACTGTTTTCCGACATCGCGCGCCGAATCGAGCATGTGGGACCCGTGCCGGTGTTGCGAATTTCGGTCGCCGCTATACCATGGCTTTGAAAAGTTTTGTAATTCGGCTTTGTAGCAAACATCCACGTGGTGTGGCTGGTAATTGCGAGCTGCAGCCCCCAAAAATTTCAGTCGACTGCCTAAAACGTGTTTCAGCAGTGCCCTCATCGGGAAAAAAAAAAGAAAAAAGAAAAAAGCTTTCACTTGCTGTGAATGGGCTCATTAGTTACGCTAGCTCTCGCGTTGAAATTTATTCTATTCTTCACGGAGTCCTAAATAGCACCTTTGAAGCTCGGGATCAGAGTCAGTGAGCTCTCCGATAACAGCCAAGTTCATGGGTAAAATAGAGCACAGACCAGACGATTAACACAAGGAAGACACGGGACAGAGTGCTGCACTCTGTCCCGTGTCTTCCTTGTGTTAATCGTCTGGTCTGTGCTGTATTTTACCCATGAACTATGCATCACCAACTAGCCTGCCAGCAAATGTTATTGAAGCCAACAAGTGTCGTCTTTTTTCTCGCCGATCGGGATGGCTTGCCAGAAACGAGCCTTGTCGCGCTTCCTGCACGATCGCGATCGCTTGCAAGATAACTCAAGCTCGTTACATCTACTGCTACCGCTTCTACAACTAATCATGCTTGTTACTTGACACGCGGCGATAACAAAAACACCATATCGAGCGCTAACGCACAGCACGCGCGAGAAAGATTACAGAACTACACCGCGTACTCACAGAACACCCTGACAACATTGCGCGATACAATGTGTCATGGTTCGCGGTTCCCGCATGCCACGCATTAGCCGGATTTTCTCCCACTTCACCGCTCCGAAGGCGATGACAGCATCGAGGTGCGCCACTTCCCCGCAGCCGCAGCGGCCGTTTGATTTGAAAAATGCGTTCACAAAATATCGAGCAAGCGCTACCGCGACTTTAGCCTCCTTTCAATAAAGTTACTGTTGATTTTCCCTGATGGAAGCACAATTTCCCTGAGTTTTCCCTGAGAATTTCCAGACTACCCAAAATCATGAGAATTCCCGGTTTTCCCGGTCGGTAGACAACCTACAGGACACAAGCCAGAAAACATAGAGAACACCACGAGAACACACAGAGAACACCATGAGCGCAGTGCGCTCGTGTTTGTGGAGTCTCGAAGCAAACAGAAAACACAGAAAACACCACGAGAACACAGAGAAAACGAGCGTAGTGCGCTCGTGGTGTTCTCTGTCTTCTCGTGGTGTTGTCGTGACGTTCCCTGTTTGTTCTCGTGGTGCTCTTGGTGTTTTCTTGCTTGCATCCTGGTCATTTCGCGCAGTTTAAGAACGTCTAACAGCAATGAACCAACTAGCCCACCAGAACCTAATACAAACATTGAGGAAAGTTCTTCCCTGCAACGCACTGCCCAACGCTTTCACACCGACATAAAAGCGGGGGGCTTCCGTTCTCTCTCCTCCAATGCTTTTGAATATTTTATGGACTTAAGAAATGAATGTGACAGACCTGTAGGACAGTGTGCAATCCCAATGTGACGGCCTTTAGAGCGAGCGCGAGTATAAAAAAAAAAGAAAACCCGCAGTTTCGCCGCAACGGCGAAGTAACGAACGCGATAACAACAAAATGGAATGTCATACGAAGTAAGGATAGCAACTTACTCCTTTGGCGTCGTACCTGGCATAACTCAACAAAACGCTGGCGTAAGGACACGCGGCCGCTACAGTGAGCGAAACGACATTCACGCTGTAAAAGACTTTAACGCAAACTCAGCGGTGTGAACACAGCGCCTGCAAAATCATGAGCTTATCGCTCTCGAGATAAGGCTTGCGCTACCACGACCGGCCGTTCAAACTACACAATTCCCACCGGAGGCACGCGCACCTCCCAACACTACGAGACAAGGATGATGGCGTACACGGTTCGGTGAAGCCCTTCATTTAAGCAGGAACGCATCTGCCCCATGTTCAGCAATGTGCCTACAGTAGCACGAAAAAACAAAAGCGTCGGCTACGAGCGATGTAGTACAGCCAGCCAAATCTTTAACTATCGTGCGCGAGCGCTGACTTTTTTGTGCGTCAGCGCCGTACGACGGAGCCAAGTTGCAAGCAGGGCGAGTGTAAGCGCCCCTCTTACAAGGAAAAAAGAAAGCGTTTGCGTCGCCAGATAACAAATGAACGATCCCCATTTTTTAGCTTATCTCATTTGCGCGGGCGTGTGACGTCTGCGGATTTCATTTTCTCGGTCGCTTGCTGATCGGAATATAAGATACGAGCAAGACGCGCTGCCTGTTCGTCTGAAGTGAGTTAATGGAGCGTGACCTTCTCACGAAGGAACAACCAAGCAGACGATGGGCCCAGCTGAGCGCGCTTCGTGGGCATGCGCTTACTCTCGCCCTGTTTGCAACTTGGCTCCGTCGTAGGGCGCTGACGCACAAAAAGTCAGCGCTCGCGCACGATAGTGCGCGAGCGCTGGCCGGTTGTACATTCCAAGATCAATCCAGAAATTTACCCCAGGATGCTGTGTTTCGTTAGACACACCACGCAGTGCAGAAACGAACATCAAAGACAGATGCCGAAATCTGCGTATTATGCAGCAGATGTGTCTAACGACTTCGTCTAGAAAATTTCTGATATAAACTATGATAGAATCCGAAATCCTATGACAATTTGCGTTGGCCTTTAGTTCTTTACAACCAAGGTGCATTTGCCGAGTTGTGAGGCAGCGTTTTTTTTTGCGGGCTAGACTATGGTCAGACGACGAAGTTCCTATGCCCGAGCCCGGCCTCAAGTAGTGCTCAACCCACCAGTCCGAAGTGTGAGATGCTGCCACTGTTCCAACAACCATGCCAGCGAGGTAGAGGCTTTGGGAAGAGGATACCATCCACCTGTTCCTGCACACCATGTTAAACTGCAAAAGAATTGCGCCTGTCGTTTAGAAATAGCAGGCCGTTTCAA
This sequence comes from Rhipicephalus sanguineus, assembly GCF_013339695.2. Taxonomy (NCBI): domain Eukaryota; kingdom Metazoa; phylum Arthropoda; class Arachnida; order Ixodida; family Ixodidae; genus Rhipicephalus; species Rhipicephalus sanguineus. The sequence goes on from NC_051186.1 coordinate 11,416,894, forward strand.
TAAAAGCCTATTTGTCTTCCTTCTATTTACAAGAAGGCCACTTGTCTTCAAGTACAATAGTTCAATGGAGTGACCTACCATCATACGTTACGTAGCCACTGAAACTAGCCTGCCATCTTGCAAGTATTCTAAAATAAAGATTTGATCTAACAGATTCGACATCACTATTAGTTGCGATATTTAGATTTAACAGATTTTGTCTTTGCGTTGATTTTAAACTATTACTGCATCTACCCGCTAATAAATAAATATGTATGTATCCATGTTCCCTGCGCCTATGTGCATTCAGGTAATGATATTTCATTTATAGACTCCATACTTGAGTTATATGTAATGGTTCTGCTCGAAAAGACGTATTAATTTGATGTTTGTGATATCTCACGCTTTTTGCATAACATTTATTACATGCGCGTATTACCCAACAAAGTGGACGGGCGTTGACCGCCGTCGTACTTCCATTGGTAGAGCACCAGACGCGTAGTTCGCAGGTGCTGGGTTTGGGCCCCACTTAAGAAGCAGTATTTTTTCGTCCACTTCAAATCATTTCTATTTATGCTGCAGTTATTATACTACAATTAAAAACTACAAATAATCTCATCAAAATCAACAAAATAAACCGTTGGAAGTCAGCGCTTGTCCAGTGTGTCCGGTTTTCGTCCCTGTGTTTTCTTTTCTTTTGCGCTGTTTATTATCAGTATGAAGAACCAACTACAGTCAGATACAACTTAAGAAGTCCGCGGCATTTCTTGCTCAAAGGCGGATGCACACAAGCCTTCACCAATGGGCGCGCACTCCAGAGTGACGTCATGAGGCGGACGGCCGGTGACCCCGCCCTCGGAGAGCATTGCCGATTGCATGAGCGGGACTATTTCTTTAGTCGCGGAGCCACTCGGCTACAGCGTTTCGGTCGCCTGGGCGGGGCCTCTCTAGACTTCTTAAGCTGTATCCCATTACAGTAAAGTTAGCTACCTTACTAAGTTACAACGAATAAGGCACGGTACCTCTTCAGTGACAGTTTTGCCGTACACGCTACGGTCGTAGACCCATGATTCGCACGGTTCGCTGGCATTGGATGTAGCGGAACTGAAACATTGCGCCGAGTTGTTCGTCCACATATGGTGGTCACCGCCGCTGAATGACGTCACAGTGTCGTTGAGTGCGTCGTCGTTGCAGCGGAAGTCGACTGCAGACGGAGCCACGAACACCGGCATCATTAGGTTCCATGTGACAGGCAGGCCTCTGATGAACGCGAACACAAAGATAACCACATGGCAGCGAGAGAGCTTGTCCAGCACGGTGTCCACAGTGGGGGCAGCCATGTGTAAGCCCTGCAACATAGCACAGAAACTTCCATCTCTTATTCGTTCGTTCGTATCTAGGTGCAATAGCGTTTTTCATTATTTCCCGCGCGTGATAGTGGCCTCCAATTGAAACCGCGACCTGGGCAGAAGGACGGCACGAGTATTTAGCCAATCCGCGTTTTCCATTTTCCTGTGCTGCCACCTCCCGCACACCGCTGCAAACGCTCTGGTAGAGGATCGCTGATATCGCGCGTTTCGCGTCGCCTACCTACCGCATGGAGGTTAGTGCGCGTGACAACATGAGCTCTCTAGGGCAGCATATTGTTCCTGGGGACTACCTGGCTCTCACCGACGGCTGGGTCAAGAATCTTCAGTTGTCGGGTATGAGATGCGAGCGCCAGTTGAACAAGGGTCGCCCCTTCCACGAGGAGGAGTATATATGTCAGGAACATTATGTACAATGAAGTGTCACCGCGCAGCGAAGTTGGTGTCTTGCGGTCGACTTGCCTTCCATCCATCAAAGGGGGCTCCTACCTGGTTCACGCCGTACTTCGCAAGGTCACCGGAGCCGTCACCGGTGCTCACTGCCTTTGCGCAGCCGGGTAAGCAAGCTTCTTTGTTCACGTGCAATCGCTTCGGATGTTAAAACCCTCGTGTGTGTTTAATGCAGTATTAGCGCATCGCTATATGTCAGCACGGGCACACATCTGTCGGTGGTTGTGTCATGTTGGAGAGGACGAATGAAAGTCGCAACAATTTTTTGTCTGTTTCTTCACTCTATCAGTACGATGTAGCGCCGGTGACATTGATGCTATGCGGTAAATAGCTGAACGTCACACTTTGCTAATAAGAGCACCATCACCTCCTTCGGTGAATATGAAACGCGGTAAAGGTAAATCATACGCACTGTGTAGAGTGGTCTTTAGCACGCTGTTCGACCACTTAGGTGCGTATACTTTCTAAATCATACAGCAGAAAAACGCAATCACAATGCGTAACAAGAGCTTTTACTTTGATTTTTCCTGGAGTTGCACTTGCAAGTTCGCGGACTCACTTTTCCGACACACGCATATCTCTCGTCACGGTGCGCGTGTACGCAGCCGTTGGCTGCCGCATCCGAGTAGCTAAACCCATTTCACACGAGCTCCCGTGATTGCGATCAGGGCCTATCCGGATCAGGTGCTCGTTACCGGGCTCGGAGATTGCGATATGATTGATGATGATATGTGGTGTTTAATGGCGCAAGGGCCAATTGATGGTCAAAGAGCGCCAGTTCATGAGACAAAGGATGTGAGCAATGGTTGCGGTAAGTAGCTGTAAAGGGGCCTTAAAATTCCTCGCGCTAAAGGCGGGTAAAACATATATATTGCAACAGGCGGGTTCTTCTAAAGAGGTTCGGCACGGCGCCTTGCACAAGGGTCACAAATGCGAGACAGCGTCAGCACAGAAAACAGACCGAGCGCGCAACACACGAACGTCATCGTCTTCACTCTCGCTGGCACAGAGCGGGCGCCGATGCGCACCGGTACAATCTCTCCTCGCACAAAAAGGAGCCAACCTGGCGACCTAGGGAGAAGATGCTACAGGCGGGTCGTAGCAGGGTTTGAGCCGCGCCACGTGAACTGTTTCGCGGCCGCGGCAGCGATGATCGGCCGTTGAGTCGATTGGCTCGACGACGTAGTTCACGGGAGATGTCTGCTCCAAGACGCGGTAAGGGCCTTGGTACCTTGACAAGAGTTTGGTGGAGAGGCCTGGAGTTGTGGACGGGACCCAGAGCCAAACGAGCGCTCCCCGGGAGTAATGGGCACTAGACGCAGCAGCGTCGTGGCGTGATTTCTGGCGACACTGGTCTTGCGCAGTAAACGAACGAGCCAGTTGACGGCATTCTTCTGCGTAAGCAGCAGCTTCAGAAATCGGTTTGGCTTCAGAAATGTCCGGTTGGTAGGGCAGAATGGTGTCCATGGAGCATGAAGGTTCACGTCCGTACAGGAGAAAGAAGGGAGAGAAGCCGGTGGTAGTTTGGGCCGCAGAGTTATAAGCATATGTGACGAAAGGAAGTACTCGGTCCCAGTTGGTATGATCGTCCGACGCGTACATCGCAAGCATGTCGGCAAGGGTACGATTGAAGCGTTCCGTCATGCCGTTAGTTTGGGGATGGTATGCGGAAGCGGTGCGGTGTACAATGTGGCATTCTTTTAGAAGGGCCTCAATTGCGTTTGAGAGGAAGACGCGGCCACGGTCGCTTAGCAATTCACGTGGTGCACCATGTCGCAGAATGAGGTGACGAAGAAGGAACCAGGCGACATCTTTCGCGGTGGCAGCTGGTAGCGCAGATGTTTCGGCGTACCGTGTGAGGTGGTCTACGGCGACTATGATCCAGCGGTTGCCGTCAGGAGTGTTCGGGAGTGGGCCGAAAAGATCAATTCCGACGCGGTCGAATGGTCGGGCAGGGCAGGGCAATGGTTGTAGAGGACCAGTGGTGCTGCGAGTAGGTAGCTTACGGCGTTGACACGCAGGGCATGACTGAACATACCGGCGAACGTATCGATACATGCCTCGCCAGTAGTACCTCAGGCGCAGACGGGAGTACGTCTTGAATGTGCCAGCATGACCGCATTGGGGGTCGTCGTGGAAGGCGCTGCAAATGTCCGTACGCAAATGACGAGGAATAACGAGGAGCCACCTGCGGCCATCGGTTAGGTAATTGCGACGATACAGCAAGCCTTCACGAACGGCGAAGTGTTGAGCTTGACGACGAAGGGTGCGTGAAACGGAGGCAGGGGGATGGTAAGACAAAATGTCAAGAAGGGAAGCGATCCAAGGATCTTTGCGCTGTTCGGCCGGCATGTCGGTGATGGTCAGAGATGACGAATCACATGTAGAAGCTGATGAGCAGGCAGTGTCAGAAGGCAGTGGCGATCGAGATAGGGCGTCAGCGTCCGAATGTTTTCGCCCGGAGCGATAAATGACACGTATGTCATACTCTTGTAGGCGTAAAGCCCACCGAGCGAGGCGTCCAGTCGGGTCTTTCAAAGACGACAGCCAGCATAAGGCATGGTGGTCGGTGACAACGTCAAACTGACGCCCGTAAAGGTAGGTGCGAAATTTACCGATTGCCCAAACAATTGCCAGACACTCCTTTTCTGTTACGGAGTAATTTGACTCTGCCTTTGTGAGGGTACGGCTGGCATATGCTACAACATACTCGCCAAAGCCGTGTTTGCGTTGGGCGAGGACAGCGCCAAGTCCAACGCCACTAGCGTCCGTGTGTATTTCTGTAGGCGCGTTGGGATCGTAGTGACGCAGGATTGGTGGGGACGTGAGAAGTCGGCGGAGCGTCGTAAATGACTCATCACAATCGGTATTCCATGCCGAGAGGTCGGTGCTGCCGGCGAGAAGCTGTGTCAAGGGGGAAATAATGGAGGCGAAATTGCGAATGAAGCGCCGAAAATATGAAGACAAGCCGATGAAGCTTCGGAGCTCCTTTAGAGTGCTGGGCTTGGGGTATTCGGCAACCGCTCGAAGTTTGGCAGGATCTGGTGAAATACCGTCTTTCGAGACGACGTGGCCTAGAATGGTAAGCTGACGGGCGCCAAAATGACATTTCTTTAAGTTTAACTGCAAGCCAGCAGTAGTGAGGCACTCGAGAACTTGTTCAAGGCGAGCGATATGAGATGGAAAATCTGCAGAAAAGACCACTATATCATCTAAATAGCATAGACAGGTCTGCCATTTGAGTCCTCTGAGAATAGTGTCCATCATCCTCTCGAAGGTTGCAGGCGCGTTGCAAAGCCCGAAGGGCATTACATTAAATTCGTATAAACCGTCAGGGGTGACAAAAGCTGTTTTTGGACGGTCGGCTTCAGCCATCGGCACTTGCCAGTAGCCTGAACGCAGATCCAGAGAAGAAAAATATTCGGCTCCTTGAAGGCAATCCAGGGCGTCGTCGATTCGTGGTAGGGGATAAACATCCTTTCTCGTAATGTTGTTTAGCCGGCGGTAGTCAACGCAAAATCTGATCGAACCATCCTTTTTTCGCACCAGCACGACAGGAGAAGCCCAGGGACTGTTGGATTCCTGAATCACGCCGCGTTGCAGCATATCATCTACGTGATCGCTAATAACGCGACGTTCGGCTTGCGATACTCGGAAGGGACGCTGTCGCAGTGGAGCATGGTGACCAGTGTCGATGCGATGAACAACCGCAGACGTGCGCCCCAATGATAATTGGCCGACGTCGAATGAACCACGAAAGCGTTCAAGCAGTTGAACAACCTTTGTGCGCTGAGCTTGCGTAAGCGCGTTATCGATGCTACGCAAGAAGGCGTCTTGGTCAGGTGAGGCAGATGCGGTGGCGGAAGTGACGGCATTTATCGGTAGTGCTGCCATATCGTAGGGTGCATCCAACGGGAAGATGGCATCAAAAGTGTCCAGACGACCGATGCATTCGCCTTGTAACAGAGTTGATGAGCAGGGGAATGGATTGCAAGCGTAGACTGCACCGGCACCATTCGCAAGTGTAACGACAGCAAAAGGGAGTACAAGGTTTCGTCGGCGCGCACAGTCTTCAGACGGTGTAAACAGGGCACTGGAATCACAGACAGAGTCACAGGAAACGGACACTAAGGCGGCGGAGAACGGCGAAATGACGACCTCAGCAGCGACGACCAATTTAGGCGACGGGCTTGGGGAGTCCGGGACAGTGGTACCCAAAGGGGACAGAGCGAGTTGAGCACGAGCGCAGTCAACGACAGCATGGTGTGCGGAAAGGAAGTCCCAGCCGAGGATGACGTCATGCGACGCATGCGAGAGGACAACAAATTCGACAATATAGAATGCGTCGTTGATGAAAACACGTGCTGTGCACGCGGCCGAAGGCTTAACGTGCTGTGAGCTCGCCGTCCGTAATAGAAGGTCAGAAACCGGTATCGTCACTTTCTTGAGCTTGCGGCATAATAGTTCACTGATAACACAAACGGCAGCTCCTGTGTCAACAAGAGCGTTGGTCGCGACACCGTCTATAAAAACTGCGATTTCGTTAGGGGGCGAAAGATGAGGCCTTGAAATTTTCGACGAAGGCGCAGTTCTTGCCTCAGGAACTGCGGCTCTTAGTTTTCCTCCTGAGCAGAGTTGGAACGGCGGAGCATGGGAGAAATGGAGCGGCGCCGGGGAGAAGGAGATCGACGGGAGGCGAAAGTGGCACGGTGCGAATAAGTGTCCGATGAGTCAGCAGGGGTACGGCGTGCTGGTAGCTGTGGCATGTAGCCGAGGTTGGTGGCGTCATCATGCGAATGCAGACCGCGGCGACGACAGTGGCGTGCAACATGGCCAGGAATACCGCAGGCATAGCAGATAGGCCTGTTGTCTGGAGTACGCCAGGGGTTGTGAGAAGGTCCGGGAGGCGAGAAGGGTGGTGCGTGAACAGGGCGTACCGGGCGGACAGGGCGTGGCGACGAGTAGAAGTTGGTGACTGAGCCGGATGGTACTGGCGTCGGTCGAGCATATGAATGGGTAACGGCTTCAGCGTAAGTGAGAGGCGCCGCAACTTGCGTTGTTGGAACAGGAGGTGGGAGAGCCTCAGCAACTTGACTCTGAATGACCCGGCGGAGCGAGTGATCCAGCGCCGTGGGGCTCTCGTTGACACATGCCACAAGGGAGAGCTGGCGAGCCACTTCCTCACGAACGTACTGCTTAATTTGTGGCAGCAAGGCGGAATATTCAGCGCCAGTGCTTCTAGTTTCCAAGGCTGAGAGTTCCGCTGTCGGAATTCCGGCGCGACGGGTAGAAAGGCGCTCTTTACGCAGCTCATCAAAGCTTTGGCATAGTTCAATGACTTGCGTTACTGTCTGAGGGCACTTGGCTACTAGCATATGGAACGCATCGTCATCTATGCCTTTCAGAATGTGCCTTATTTTGTCAGATTCTGCCATTGACACATTCACCCGCTTACAGAGGTCGATGACGTCCTCAATATAGCTGGTGAAGGTCTCACCGTTTTTTTGGGCTCTGGCACGCAGGCGGTGTTCGGCGCGAAGCTTTCGCACGCCTGGCCTACCGAAGAACGAAGTGAGCTTCTCTTTGAAAGCCGACCAGGTGGTGAAATCGGCTTCATGGTTGAAGTACCATAGCTTGGCCACATCAGTCAGGTAAAAGCTGACGTGCGTCAACTTTCCACTTTCATCCCATTTGTTCGGACCGCTCACGCGCTCAAACTCTACCAGCCAGTCTTCAACATCCATTTCGTCAGTGCCGCTGAACATCGGAGGGTCACGTTGAAGAAACACCCCAGCACACATGACCGACGTGGGTGTAGGTGGGGCTGGAGAGGGAACGGTGTCCTCGGTCATTGCGGAGGCAGATGGTAAGGTGCGGTTGCGGAGCTCCAGGACGAGGAGGGGAACTACCCAGCAGCTCCACCAAATGCAACAGGCGGGTTCTTCTAAAGAGGTTCGGCACGGCGCCTTGCACAAGGGTCACAAATGCGAGACAGCGTCAGCACAGAAAACAGACCGAGCGCGCAACACACGAACGTCATCGTCTTCACTCTCGCTGGCACAGAGCGGGCGCCGATGCGCACCGGTACAATATATATATATTAAAATCATGACAGTGACGTGAAATATGTGTAGTGGAATGAATGGCAAGTGGTCGCAAGAATAAGACTATGCAGATATGACATCAGCACGAATGCCTCGTCAATGCCCTTGAGTCCAAGGGCCGCGAGGCAAGTGCTGTCTTTAATGTATTCCCCGCAGCAGCGACCTCCGCTTAGAGGCCGTGCTACGGATCACCTTGATATATGACATGAAAACTCTGTACATCGTTTAAAAAAGCAGACAACGACTGATATGTAAAAAGCGGGTCCCTACCGATGAACATTGAAGGATGAAGAGGAAATAGCTGTCGGTAGGGTAATTAAAAGTGTTTTTTTCTGATAGCATCGAGTTCCTTGCACTGGATGAGGACGTGAAGGACAGTGAGCGGCTGACCACATCTATCACACAAAGGTGGCTCGCCACCGGACAGAAGGTGTGTGTGTGTACTGTATGTGTGACCGATCCTAAGTCTGCAGAGTGTAAATTCTGTGTGGCGTGATTTTGATACTGGCGGCCAGTTACCGAGATGCGGTTTGACAACGTGTAGCTTATTTCGTGTATGCATATCCCATGTGGCCTGCCAAAAGGCTCTGAGCTTTCTTTTCAGGAAGTGTTTTAGGTCTAGTGGGGGAATAGCTAAGGATGTATTGTGACTGTTTTCGTGGGCGGATGCTGCTAGCTGGTCCGCCAACACGTTGCCTTGAATCTCGCGGTGCCCTGGCACCCAGCACACTACGACATGTTGTTCGAGTGCGTAGATCGTGCTTAAAAGAGAATACAGCGAGACAAAGACGGGGTTTTTGTGTCTTTTCAGACTTTTTAAAGCTTTTACCACGCTTAGAGAATCTGTGTAAATAACTGCCTTTTGTAGTTTTACTTTCTGAATGTGTTTAACGGCCGCAAGTATCGCGTAAGCTTCTGCCGTGAAGATACTTGATTCAGGGTGTAGAGTACCGGAATCTGTAAAGGATGGCCCCACGGCTGCGTAAGACACAGAAGTATTGGACTTTGAGGCGTCCGTAAAGAATTCTGCACAAGTGTATTTGTGTTGTAGTTCAAGGAAGTATGTACGGATATGTGCAATATGCGCGTGTTTCGTTACTTCCATGAAAGAAAGGTCGCAGTCTATAAGCTGCCACCGCCACGGCGGTAGTTGTGCAGCGGGAGCCAATAGACAGTGTTCGAAAAGTGGCACACCCGTTTCCTCAGCCAAGCCCCTCACACGAAGTGAGTAGGGCTCTCGCACCGAAGGACGGTGGTCGAAAAGGGCAGAACTAGATAAATCATTTATTGTGGGGTGTGAGGGGTGTTCTTTGTCTGCGTTCACTTTGAGATAGTATAGAAACGACATGTAGGATCGCTGCAGGTGGAGCGACCACTCGTTCGATTCGACGTAGAGGCTTTCCACGGGGCTGGTGCGAAAAGCGCCCGTAGAAAGACGAATACCCGAGTGGTGGACAGGGTCAAGCATCTTCAACGCGCTTGGTGTCGCAGACTGATATATTATCGCCCCATAATCCAGGCGCGTGCGTATGAGGATTTTATAAAGATTCATCAGACACTTCTTGTCACTACCCCAATTAAGTAGTGCGTGACAACACCTTTAGAATATTCATTGTTTTTAAGCACTTGTTCTTTATATACTTTATGTGTGATATGAAGGCTAGTTTTTATGCTCCGTTTTCACAGGCAGCCGCTGACCATGCAGATTAATGTCCGGATCGGGATAGAGGCCTCTCTTTCTTGAGAATAATACGCAAGTACTTTTTTGCGGGTTAAGGCTGAACCCGTTCTCGTCTGCCCATTTGGTTACCTTGTTTAAACCAAGTTGCACCTGCCGCTCGCACATTGAAAGGTTGCAGGATTTATAACCGATCTGCACGTCGTCGACATATGTGCAATAAAACATATTCCGTGGAATACACAGACGTAGGGAATTCATTTTTATAATAAAAAGTGTGCAACTCAGGACACCACCTTGCGGCACTCCAGTTTCCTGGACAAATATTCGGGACAAGGCATTGCCCACACGAACACGAAATGTTCGATTGGACAAGTAACTCTCTATTATATTTAACATTCTCCCGCGTACACCTAAGTGGGACAGGTCTCTTAATATTCCAAAGCGCCATGTGGTGTCGTAGGCCTTTTCCATATCGAGGAACACCGAAAGGAAGGATTGCTTGTGAACAAAAGCGTCGCGAATTTGTGCCTCGATACGGATAAGGTGGTCAGAGGTAGATCTACCCTCTCGAAAACCGCACTGGTATGGGTCAAGTGATTTGTTTGCTTCGAGGAAATGTATAAGCCGGCGGTTTATCATCTTTTCAAAAAGTTTACACAGGCAGCTTGTTAGTGCAATGGGCCTGTAGCTCGCAACGGAGGATGGGTCCTTGCCCTGTTTTAAAATAGGAATAATAATGGCTTCTTTCCAGGCCGAGGGGATCTCACCGGAAAACCAAACAGCATTATATAGGGAAAGGAGGGTTTTTTGTGTTTCAAATGGCAGGTGTTTTAACATTTCATACACAACACGGTCGGAGCCTGGGGCGGAATTATTGCAGCAATTAAGCGATGCTTGTAGCTCAGCTATGCAGAAAGGTTCATTGTATGCTTCGTGTTTTGTGGATTTACGCTCTAGTTTCTCTTTTTCGATTCTTGTTTTGTATCGTTGGAAATCTTCCGTGTAGTGTGACAAGCTCGACACCTGTTCGAAGTGTGCACCTAGGAAGTTCGCCTGGTCTTCCAAGCTGTCACCTTGTGTGTTTACTAGGGGAAGTGAATGTGCTTGTCGGCCTGCTACCCTACTAACCATGTTCCAGACTTTAGCCTCCTGTGTATATGAGTTAATTCCCGATAAAAATTTCTGCCAACTTTGTCTTCTTGCCTGTCGGCGAATTCTCCTGCCTTGTGACTTTATGTTTTTAAAACTGTCCAGATTCTCGGCTGTCGGCGAGTCCCGAAGCAGCCTCCATGCTTTATTTTGTTTTTTGCGCGCGTTTCGACACTCGGTGTTCCACCATGGCACACGTCGTTTGCCGGGCAGTCCAGCTGTTTGTGGGATACACTTCATTGCAGCATTAATAAAAAAAGCTGTAAAGTAGTCGACAGCTTCATCTATGCTTAAAGCACGCATGTTGGTCCAACTTAAGAGAGCCATTTTACGAAACTGTTCCCAATCGGCTTTGTCAATTTGCCATTTGGGAACCTGTGGAGGACATTCATTAACTATTGGGGTGCTCAGAACTATAGGAAAATGGTCACTTCCATAGGGATTATTAATGACTTTCCATGTTAGAAGGGGCAGAAGTGATGGAGATGTGATGCTGAGGTCTATGGACGAGTAGGTATTGTTCGCAAGGCTATAGTATGTTGGCTCTTTTTTATTCAAGAGACACGTGCCGGAAGAGAAAAGGAACTGTTCAATTAGACGGCCTCGCGCATCGCAGCGGGAGTCACCCCATAGACAGCTATGCGCATTAAAGTCCCCAAGTACAAGGTAAGGTTCAGGGAGCTCATCTATTAAAGACTGAAATTCATGTTTTTGCAGTTGGTAATGTGGAGGTATATAGAGAGAGCAAATGGTGACGAGTTTGTTCAAAAGAACCGCTCGAACAGCCACCGCCTCAAGGGAAGTTCGAAGTGGTAAATGTGTGCATGCTACTCCTTGATTAACTATAACGGCTACACCCCCGGATGGCGCGATGGCATCGTCCCGGTCCTTCCGGAAAATAATGTAGCTGCGTAGAAAGTTCGTGTGTTTGGATTTTAAGTGTGTTTCTTGTACACACAGCACCTTTGGTGTATGTTTGTGTAAGAGTTCTTGGACATCGTCGAGATTTCTAAGCAGTCCTCTTACGTTCCATTGTATGATTTGTGCTTCCATATTGGATGTCAGGTAGTGCTGTGTGTACGAGAAGGAAGTGGGTGTTGTTTAGGTCGAGATTTAGAGCTCAAGTAGCAGGGCCGTCGTCGGGCCCCATTATCGGCTTTTTGGTTTTCTTAGCGCGCTCCAGGGAGCTACGCCGCTCTTTCGGTAGCAGAGGCACCGGAGTTGTGTCCATTGCCTCGTTTGAGGCACTGGACGCCCGCGTATGCGAGCTGCTGGCTTGTTTGTCCGACCTCGCCTGGCGAGGCGTGGTCGTGAGACCGGACGACCCTGGAGTCGCCGGCATCTCTGGCTTGGCAGGTGGGGACTTCGCCTGGTGTGACGAAGTCTTGGACGCCACCGAGCCGGAGGGCGATGTGCTCTCCTTGGCCTCTACGGTGCCGGAGCTTGTAGTGGCCGCCGGTGTGGTCAGATTCAGAGTAGGCGGGGCAGCCTTCGCTGCTCCCACCATGGGGGCGGGTGGCGTTTGCCTCGGCACGCTGCGCGTGGTCCGGGCAACCGCGATAGGCCGTTGTGGTGCCGCCCCCTGTCGCACCACTTCGGCAAAAGACGTTTTGAAAGCGAAGGACGATGAAAGACGTTGTCGCGCTTCACGGAACGTTATGTTCTCTTTGACTTTTAGCGTTATTATTTCTTTTTCTTTCTTCCAAGTTGGACAAGCTCTGGAGTATGCAGGGTGGTCTCCATCGCAGTTCGCGCAGTGTGTCTCATCGTGAGTGCATCCTTCGGCAGAATGGCCCGTTATTCCGCATTTAGGACAAGTAAGCTGCCCTCGGCAGCTCTGTGACGCATGACCGAACCGCTGGCATTTAAAGCAACGTCGCGGGTTTGGAATGTATGGTCTAACATGAAGTTTCACATAGCCGGTTTCTAGAGTCTCAGGTAGGGTAGTAGAATTAAAAGTGAGTATTAAATGTTTCGTCGGGATTTCGTTGTTGTTTCGCCTGATTGTGATGCGCTGGACATTTACTACATCTTGATCTTTCCATCCATCTAAGAGTTCTGCTTCAGTGAGTTCTACTAGGTCTTCGTCGGACACTACGCCCTTCACAGTGTTCATTGTGCGATGTGCTGTCACAGAGATCGGAAAACTGCCAAAAGCCACAAGGTGTCCTAGTTTATCGTACTGTTCTTTGTCGCGGACTTCAAGAAGAAGATCTCCGCTTCCCATCTTCGTAGCCTGGGCCAATTGCATCCGTCAGCGACTTTGAGACAAGAAATGGTGACATAGTTCGGACTGTTTTGGTTTTCATGATTACTGTGCACAACGTGGAACTTGGGGAAAGCCTGCTTCTGTTTAGCGAAAAGTTATGTCTTCGGTGCGCCACCTTTTGAGGGAGCGATCAGGATGTGAGGGCAGAGCGTTTGCCATGAGGGACTAGTAAAGTTCGGCGGCGATGGTGGCCACCCACCACCGAGCCCAACAAGGGGACGCTACAAGGTTGAATAACACTTGGAGACGTCAGCCATGCATCGCCGCTATAACCAAATATACCTATCCGAGGTTGGATAACTACACAAGGTTAACCCTCGCCGCCTGGAAAATTGGGAAGTAAACGGAAGAAAGAAGATGACAGGATAGATTTAAAGTAAGAGCGAAAGACGAAGATGTAGGAAGAGAGACATAGGAAAAGGCGACTGCCGAATTCCCCTGGGTGGGTCAGCCCAGGGGTGCCGTCTACGTGAAGCCGGGGCCAAAGGGGTGTGTTGACTCTTCCGGGGGGCCTTAAAGGTCCAAACACCCGGCGTCGGCTCAACCCCCAGGATCCCCTTTTCCCCGGACACGGCACAGCCACGCACGGCTAGGCGTGGGAGGGGTCGAAGCCCCCCGTTAGCTCGGGTCCGTGGTGTCGCTACACACCAAACGCCTGTTTCCAGACGCCCCTGCGGGGAGATTGCGATATGATTAACGTCTGTGCCAAACTCAATGAAGATTAGTGTGGACCGTGTAGCACCGACCATTGTTGATCGCAATCACGAAATGCTATCTGGATCAGCCCGAGCGCGATCAAAAGTGCCCGTGTGACACCATATCCTACGGTGCATTGCTGATCGCGGTTAAACCCGATCACGATCAGGAAATTGGATCCGAATCCCACCCGATCGCGATGAAAAGTGAGCATTTGACTCCGGTTTCAGAGTTCCCATAAAACAACAGGATATGCATGCTCTAGGATATACAGACTTTTACTTTAGTTTACCATTCGCGTATTTCACTTGCCGATCATGTAGTAAGCGTTTGTTAGTAGCGATCTACTTGCGCGGTTACTGAGCCAGCACGCCATTGGACATTTCGATAGCTGTTTTCTTCCACTAGGCTGTGGCACATTTTGATTTTATTTTAAGTATTTGCAGCTATTGTGTTAGTATAAGCTGCTTGTTCAACATTACCTTATCAAATACTTGGCCCGTAGCATCATTATCAAGATAGGGCATTGGGTAAATAAAGTTGCAAAGAAAGTATTGAGCCACAAATGTGTCTTGAGAGGAACTGCTAATTAATAGCACGTCTTTGTTTTCCAGATTAAGTGGAACATGCCAGCAAGTTGTTGGGCTGCAGCTCACTGCAGCCAGCGGAGCTGCCCTTGATGTGCCGTGTGCTTGAATTGTGCCCCCCTGGAGGTAATTTTTTTTCGTTAGGAGCAATCCACCACAACGTAACAGCGATTAAAATTAATTATTTGGCTTTCTAGCCAAGAAGCCGGAGAAATGGAAGCCAGTGAGCGAAATCACGTTCACAGTGGCAAACCAGAAGGATAGTTCTGGCAAAAGAAAAAGATCCTATGATCCCTGTCCCCAGCCATCACCATTAGACATTGACACGTTCAGGAGGAACCTTCAGGACGCATCGCCTCGCGCTATGTGGCTTCGCTATAATAAGGTATTAGCACAGAGATGTGCCTTCAAAATTTACAAACATTTAGGCAAGCCACCAATAATGAAAGCATAGTGACAGCATAGCGTGCTGCTGTTGAAGCTGAATCAAGCGGTAGTTCCCTATGCATTAACATTGACTTCAGTCTGATATCTGGTGCTACTTGCTCTGAACTCAAGTGACAACCTTATTTTATGATACTGCTTCATTTAGTGCAATAAAAATCACGATGGTAAAGATTGCAGAACATTCCTTGCTTGCAATTTTCCTATCTGCAGTGGCAATGTTTTTAGAAATCACAGGCCTCTGAATAACGATAGAAAGCAGAGCTAATCACGCTTCAGCAGTTTCACTTGCTGCCACGGAGGCAGCAGCGCCTGGTGGCATAAAGTTTTTATAGAATCTGATAAACACAGAACAAAGCGGAAACACATGGTTTGATTTTTCAAGTGTACATATGGTGCACAATTAGCACCTCCTCTGGCCACTAAAGAACTAATTTCATGCATCGAAGAAAGCATCGATGAATTTGGCCCCATAGCATTCCAGAACACGACAGGTATAAGTGCCGGTGCTTTGTTAGACCTTGTGTCTCTATACGTGAAGTCTACCTACGTTGAATGGAATAATGAAAACTTAAAAAAAAATGGTGTTTCAATAGGGTCATGCATTGCCTCACTGTTGAGCGACCTGTTTCTAGGAAAGCTCGACAGAGCTCTGAGTGAACGCTTTAACGGTAGCAGTGTTCTGAGAACATTACGTTTTATGGACGACTATCTTGTGGTTTTGAAGTGCAATGCTGAAAACTTCCAAGCTGTTAACAGGCACCTTATCGGACTGTTTGAAGAATGTTTAGAGCCACTGTTGATTACACACAAAATGCCTCGGGACAGCACCATTCGGTTTCTAGATCTGCGGCTGACATTTGCCAATCGACATACATGCTGGAGGTACGAGCCGCACGTACAAAAACCCTTACTGCCATACACATCATCACATACAAAATTAGTTAAAAGAAGCATTATTCAAACATGTCTTTTCAACGCTTTGGAAAAATCTTGTACGCATGCTGTCGTGGAAAGTTTTAATGCTTAGACTCGTCGGCTCGAAGCTGCAAAATATCCGCAAAAACTGATGCGTCAGTAGCGGAAACTATCTGTAGGAAAAAGAAAAACTGCGGCAGAAATGGTCCGCAGGTAGACAATGAAGCTTGCGGGCGCGATAAGATTTCGGTCATTCCATACATGCGCAAGATATCACATCGTCTCAAAAAAAATCGGGCAACATTGTGGTGTTCAAGTGATTTTTTCAGCACCCCATAACCTTTCATATCTTTCACGTGTTACCTGTCCTGTGAAGAAGAAAAAACTCAAGTGCACCATCAAGCATCGCAAACAATATGTAGATTGCAGCAGCAATGTCATCTATCGAATTCCACTTTCATGTAGGGGATGCTATGTAGGCCAGACGGGGAGGTGTATAAATGATCGCCTTCGAGATCACAACAATAATGTGCGCAATGCTAAAGATGGTTTTTTAGCTATTCATTGCCGTTCGTGCGGATGCACTCCCCTGTTTGAACAAACCAATCATCGGCAGACATCAGGACCAGCGCACTCGCGAAATCATTGAAGCCGCATATACAGCGCAAGAAGGTTTATCATGCATCAGCATGACATCTGTTTGTATGTCGACGAAATAATTATCCTTTTCTGGAACAGCACGTGTGATCAATGATGATCCCTTGATATTCTGTCATGCTTTATTGTTTTCTTTAAATTTTTCCGCATATATTTTCCTTTCGTGTTCAATAAAGTTAAGTTGAAAATCAGCGCCCGTCCGTGTTGCTTCTCTTGTGTGTCCCCGTGTAGAATATCGCACTGTTACTATTTCCTACCGAAACGGCAGAGGGCAGCACAGGAAAATGAAAGAGGCGCATTGTGTGGATACTTACACTGCATCCTCTACGGTACTTGTCAGAGCTGCTTAATTTCATTTTTAATACTTTGAAGACCCGGTTTGGGGTATCGTGTTTATACAGTAAAAGCAGATGTTATGGTGTGCTACATGTTTGCGCAATGTCCACAAATTAAGAATGACTTGTAATGGCAGCAGCATGGTAGGGAAATTTGTTCCAGTCTCTGACAGCCCGAGGAAAAAATGAGGCTTGAAAGGTTCTTTTCTGTTCAGGACGGATAACTTGCAGTTGATGGCTGGAGTGCGATGGCGTGCATGAAGAGCATGGCATTATGTAAGGTGGGTGGTTTCGGGATCTGTAAAACAGGGAGCGTGGCAACACGATCACGAAAAGCGAGGGATGAGAAGCTAAATTCTGCCTTAAGAGAGAAATGCTGATGTTATATGAAGAATGGGTGAATTTTAGGGGTGACACGATTCTGAACTGATTCAAGTGCAGATATGGGCTTGGTGAGGGTTCTAATGGCAGCGGCATATTCTAGTTCTAGTTTGACAAATTACGTGTGAGAAGTTTGACCGATACTAATATGTTCATTTCTATGTGCCCAATTAGTACAATATTTTTCAGAATGCTTTGTCTTGATGCAAAATACGGTTGCATGGCAAACAATTTTTTCCTCTCATGATTTACTCATTCGTGCATTGGAGGGTTAACATTACTCTTTCTGCTTCCTTGATGTCCTGGCAGCCACACAAAAGGTTCCAACCCTCATGGATCTAGTTCAGGACAAGCGTGAACTTTCCGGGCCAGAATTCCTGTCCTGGATAAAACAAGCCTACACAGAGCAGGGCATTTGGAATATTGAGTCCGCAACGCGGCTGCAAGCACATTCACTAATGCGGTGCAGTACAGGAAAGGCGTGGTGACGGCAAGTATAGCCCGTGCATGCCTAACTCGCACCCAGAACTTGAAGAAGGCGCCACGACCCCATAATCTACGAGGTGTCGTGAACCTTGTAACGCACTCGTGAACATTTAAAAGTGCTGGGATAAAGGATGGCTCGCGAAAAGAAGCAGAGGCAAAGTTGTTCTACATGTCAAGACTGGAAAAAATTGGAGATGCTGCCTTTCTCACAGACGAAGTATTTGAGGACATGCCCATCATTGGTGCATCACCTGACGGGGTAATATTTTTCACCTGCGAATGCTGAAGAGGGAAAGTTCGCGCCCAGGAGGTGAAGTGTCCTCTCAAGATTGAGAACTCGTTCAGAGACCTCCAGGGCAGAAAGCCGAAACTTGTTTACGAAACGCAAATGAATGTAGTGATGGGTATACTGAATCTGTCAGAGTGTGACTTCATTGTTTATGTTAATCAAAATGAGCCCGTTATTGAAACTGTCAAATCTAACAAAGACCAGTTTCCTTGGATGGAAACATCCTAAGGAGGCTGGAAATGGCAGTTTAGCTGCATGGACATGAGCATGCCAGACCTGTTGACAGCAGCACCATTGACATGCTGCCGCTGACGTCCCACGAAAGTTTGCAGAAACTTGAGAAGCGACTGTCAACAGCTGAGAGGAAACTTTGTAAGGCATTTCTTACGTTCATTTTTACACAGCAGTGTCTGCCGCCATGCACAAAAAAACGACGTGGTGAGCTGAAGACATAACAATATTGTCCTTGCTGGCATAGTGGCTGTCAAATTGGCAGCATTACTGGCGCAGTAATAATTTCTCACAAGGGCTCCTCGTAACCCCTTGTAGCTTCTTCGTCATGTCGAGGGAGACGTAGTCGGTGTCGAATGGTCACATGAACGGTTAAATGCAGTAATTTTTTCTGCAACTACAGCTTGTCGCAAACAGTGGCTTTTGGAGTTGCAGACGACGTTTTCTTTGCATATTACACACATAACACAAATTTTTCGAAGCCCCTAACGTGACTGGATTTATCCCGCACCAATACTACACCAATCCTCGCAAAAAGCAGCACTGCTACTGTCTTGCGTTAGCTCATGCACGCCGCTGTGCTTTACATTCGGGCGTCTCAGACAATTATTTTCCTGTGCTGTTTGTTCTGGGAATTCTGCCAGGATTTTGCTGGACAATTATCGGAGGTAAGAGCGAGTGAGATACCTAGTTTTTTCCATTCTTGCAGGATGAACCGGCAGTACGAACAAATGGTATCGCTTCACTAAATGTAGCCAGCAAAACTGGCCAAAACGGCTGAAAGTTGTGCGCTCGCTATTTTAAATTCCATTTCTTCTCATCGCTACAGCTAGTTAAGGAGTTGTACATCTTTCATATTCCTATCCTGCGGTGATAATATGCTCTTGTAGTCTTATGCTAATGCTTATGCTCTTAGGTGGCCTTCCTATCACAACAGGAGGATCGTCGCCAAAAGGTTGCCTTCGATCGTCACATAATGCGAAGGTGCATGCGAGACCGCCATGCCCAAACCTTCAGCGTGACTGACAGAAAAGAAAAAAAAAACTTGTCATGGTCCTACACCTCCTAAGTACTATGATTAATAAGAATCTTTTTTCTCTCGTGCTTTCTGTAGAAGTAGCCCGCATGTTGTGCAATCCACTGAGGAATAGCTTCATTGCAAGAATGGTACAATACGGCAACTAAGCAAGCAAAAAGTTACTTTGCAGAACGTTTTGCAAGATTGATCTTTGATGAATCCATCCGCAAAATTTGATCCCATTTCATAAAGTGATCAAGATAATAAAACTATGGCGATATTGTGTGATCACGAATCTTGCCTCGTCAACGGCCCCTGGGTCCAAGCGCCACGAGGCAGGTGATGCTTTCTCTGTTGTAGTTACCGCCGCAGCAACCTGTGCTCAGAGGTCGTGTTACGGATTTCCTGGGTAAATGACCTGAAAACTACGCCCATCTTTTAAAAACGCAAACAGAGACTAATATTTAAAAACCGATTCCCTACCTATGAACATCGATCGATGAAGTGGTTTTGCTGTCGGTTGGGTAATGGAAAGTGTTTTCTTCTAATAGCGTACAATTCTTTTCATTGGATTAAAATGTGAAGCACGGTACGTGGTTCACCACATTTCTCACACACGGGTGAATCGCCACCACACAGAAGGTATGCGTGTGTGCTGTGCGTGCGTCCTGTTCTAAGCCTGGTAAGTTTACATCTGTGCGGCGTGATCTCGATACCGGCAGCCAATTACTAAGATGCAGCTTGATAAAATGTGATTTATTTTGTGTTTGCCTATCCCACTAGCGCTGCCAATAAGCCGTGAGCTTTCGTTGTAGGAAGTGTTTTAGCTCTAGTGCAGAGACAGCTGTGGATGTATCGGCAGCGTTTTCGTGGACGGATGCAGCTAGCTTGTCCGCCAACACGTTTCCTTCGATCTCGCGGTGCTCTGGCACCCAGAACACTACCACATGCTGTTCGAGTGGATAAATCGTGCATAACAGTGAGTGCAGAGAGAGATAAGGGCAGGATTTCGGTCTTTTTTTTTTTCAGAGTTTAAGCTCTTGCGGTATCTGTGCGTATAACTGCACTTTGTAGTTTTAATTGTAACGTCCGTAAACATCGCATAACCTCTGCTATGAAGATGCTTGTGTCAGGATGCCGAACACCGGCATCTGAAAATGATGGACCAACTGCTGCGTAGGACACACCAGTGTGAGGCTGAGGCATATGTAAATAACTCAGGGTTAGAGTACTTGCGCTGCGAATTCGAGGAAGTGTGCTGCAGATAACAAGTCGGGCCAAATGACGCCCCACGGCGCATGCGTCATTGTAACTCTTTCCTTCTTTCTCTCCTCTTACTTTCCTATATATTTCCGAGCTGGAAATAAGCGCTCGCTGTTTTTTGCCCTGCCACATCGACTGGTTTCCATGTCACCGCTTCCGGCCTATGACAGGTAGAACGTAACAAAGTGTGTACGGATATGTGCAACAGGAGCGTGCTTCGCAACTATCCATGACCGATACATCGCAGTCTATAAGGTGCTAACTGCAACGGCGGGAAGGTGCTGCGGGAGCCACTAAAACGGTGTTCATGGAGTGGCACACCCATTGCCTCAGCTAGGTCCCTCACACGAAGTGATTAGGGCTGTCTCATGGCAAGACGGCTGCGAAAGAGGGCAAAACTGGACAAATCATTGACAGTAGGGTGCGAAGGGTGTTCTTTGTTTGCGTTCACTTTGAGAAAATACACGAAGGATATGTAGCATCTCTGCAAATGGAGCGCCCACTCGTTTGATTCAACGTAGAGGCTTTCTACGGGGCTCGTCCCAAAGGCATCTGTGGAAAGGCGAATGCCTAGATGGCGGACAGGGTGAAGCATGTTCAAGGCGCTTGGTGTCGCAGATTGATAGACTATTGCTCCGTAATCTAGACGCATGCTGCTTTTATACAGAATCATCAGACACTTCTTGTCACTACCCCATGCTGTGCGTGACAACACTCATAGAATATTTGATTGTTTTTATGCGCTAGTTTTATATCCTTGATGTGTGATATGAAGTTAGCTTTGTTTATAGGATTAGGCTAAAAATTTATGTTCCGTCTTTACAGACAGGCACTGGCCACGCAGATCAACGTCAAGATTGGGAAGAAGGACTGTATTTCTAGATAATAAGACTGCCGGCGTTTTTTTGTGGATTCAGTGTGAAGCCGTTCTCGTCTGCCATTTAGAGACCTTGTTGAAACCATGCTGAACCTGCCGCTCAAACATTTCAAGATTACAAGATTAAAGCCTGTTTCTGCACATTATCCATATTCGCGGAATAGAACATGCTATGCGGGATGAACAGACCCAAGGAAGTCATTTTTATGATAAGAAGTGTACAGCTGAGGACACAACCCTGTGACACACTCGTTTCCTGGACAAAGTGTCGTGATAGGACATTGTCAACAGGAACACGAAATGTGCGATTCGACAGGTGGCTCTCGCTTACATTTAGCATTTTGCCACGTATGCCTAACATTGAGAGATCTCTCAACATTCGAAAGCGCCACGTTGTGTCAACACTCGCAGTCATGGCTACTAGCGGCGCTGACTAACACTCCCAGATTTAAACACACAGATCTACACGTAAGGTGCACGGGAGAACGACGGCCGCCGTAGCTATTGGTAGAGCGTCGGACGCGTTATTCGAACGTTGCAGGTTCGGTCCTTGCCGGCGGCAAGCTGTCTTTTCGTCCACTTTACTTCCTTCACATTTGTATCACAAATACAACAAATAACACCCCCTATACTTTCCTTGGCTTGATTGCCTGTTGGTTGTAATTAATGTTCTGTCACCATACTTGGTGATTTGGTAAGCTTCCGAAATGAGACGGGCTTTCTGATACTTGACTATAGAATTCGTATGGAATCAGAAGTGGGCAGGCAGCCACAAGCTGCGATGTAAGTGGCCATATGTGATGTACGGCCCCGTCCACGTCTGTGTAGAGCGCGCATGCAGCCGGCCTTGCTCTGCGGAGCGACACCTTGCGGCGGATGTGGGGTCCGAAGTGGTTTGCCCAGGAGCATGCGCGGCCTAATAGACATGCAAACCTGCTATGTACGAGTGGCAAAGTTGAAGAGTGCCGTTGTTTAGCCGAATTTTCACTCGGCCTCAAGGCGCTTGCGGGATCTCGATGCCAAATAATACGCACTTGGGCCAGGGGCGTAGGCAGAAATATTTTTTTACGATGAGGGGGGGGGGGGCGCACGGGCCCGGTGTGCCACCCGCTGGCTACGCTACTGACTTGGGTTAACAACACGCGCCCCACTCTTTCAGAACAAACGATGCGCGTTTTGTGGCTATTCCGAGATACGTGGGCAAATGAAAAAGTGATAACCTCGGGTAATGCGCACAGGTGGCAAAACAAAGGCGCCTAACAACAAAATTTGTAATTGAAAACAACGTGCGCAGATCTGCACATTTGTTAGGCCGCGCATGCCCCCGGGGCACACCACGTCACACCCTGCAACCGCCTCAAGGTGTCCCTCCGCAGAGCAAAGCTGGCTGCTCGCGCGCTCTACAGAGACTTGGACGCGGCTGTACCTGCGTTCCCTAGTCTGAAAGACTTGCATTGCATTTCAGCAAATTGCATTAGTCACTGTCAGGACTCGCATACAGGAACGAAGAAACACATCTAGTGGTCGAGGCTTGGCATATCAATAGTAGTGGAAGCGCATGCGCGAGACAGCCCCTGATTAACTTGCATGCCGACGAGATGAAACGTCAAATCAGTCATTTCTCGCTAAATACGCACCTATCTGATTGACAGGTGGCGCTCCCTGCCTGAACATGCGCAGTTAACTTTTGTGTACGCCTTCTTTACCGCCACTGGAAGCGTGCGCTTTGAGTTCATCGTCGGCGTTTGTGTTGTTCTATTCACACGTGACTGTATGTGGACACCCACCCCCTTTCGTAATGAACTTTTGTGCTCCTTACAATATCACTGAGGCAAGGCGGGCAGCTTGGTAAGAGTTGTTTTTTTCTTTTCTATTTACTTTTGTACCACACAACCGCTCGGCTTACACAATGGCTGCCATCAGGTCGGGCAGCTTAGTAAAACTTCGTCACGGTGAAGTTTTCTCTGAAAGTGACAGCGCGTGTTGTGAGCGGAATTTGACTGAGACTGTAGTGAGCGCTTGCCGTCTACACTGAAATACAGACTCAATGTTGACGAGAGTCCCGCCGAAAATGCCGAACGCTCCCTTATCCAGACATTGGAAACTGCTTAAGTCGCGTTTCCCACATCGTTGTCGCTGTCGTTAACACCACGTCACGTTCTACGTTACCCTACAAGCGTTGCCTGCCCTTCACAGTAGACAAGTATGTACAGACGGAATCACACTTGTCTAAAGCGCCCAGTGCGGCCGCTTCAGCTGCCGTTTTCTGCAAAAATATGCAAAGACCGACGCCGTAATGATACCTAACATAGTCATGCTGCATGCTAGGCCACGATGTTATAATTCAAGCATGAAAGGAAGCTTGCAGCTAACGTGTAGTAACAGCTGGAAACAACAGCAGCGTCACAGCCACGCGCTCCACCGCTCTAGACAAGTGTGATCCCGTCTGTACATTTCACCTCTAATAGACAAAGGAAAGCTGCCCATCCTTTTTTTACCACTATCAATTCATTAAGTTTTCTTATGGTTCCTTCATCTGAATCGAATTTTTTTTTGGTTATTGGCAGACTTAAAAGGCTACACCAAAATGGAGTCGAAGAATTGACCCTACAATACCCAATTTTTCGCTCTGAGCAGGGAATCAACAGGATGCAGTCGTCACGGATGTTTTATAGCAGTGCTCTGCAAGTTTTTTAAACGTAGGACCGATCGTAAAATTTTTTAAAGCAAAGTCTTCGATATCTCGGGCGCGTTAAAAAGTTTCACCAACTTCAAAAACGTGTTCATAAGCTTATCAATCGGTGTGCTTAGTATGCAAGTCATCCATGCCGGATCTGTATTACGGGTGATTCCATCACGACGACCTTTAAAGTGGCACAAACGAGGTGAAATCGTTGAATTTCTGCAAGTGCAGCCATTTTTTCACAGGACTCAATAACGACCCTCCCGTTCGATCGCCATCTTTCTTAAAAAGAAGCGTACTTACTGAACAATTATAGCCATATATTGGTCATTTGGCCATTTATGGCCCCAATGAACAATCAAGTTACATTAAGTGGGACATGCATGTAGATTCCGTTGCTTCCACTTCATACATGTTTAAGGCTGTCTTGCTTTCTTGTAAAGCGGACGACGCAACGTAAGCAGCTGTTCTGTTTTTATGACCAGACCAGTCCAGAACGTTATTTCAGCATTGTGGTTGCACAGTAAAAAGTATTGTGCACGATATCCTGGACGTTAAACCCCAGATATTATTATTATTATTATTTCATGACGCGGGATCCTATATTATTCGCTACCTCGAAGAAAAGAGTATTACGGAACACTGCCTTTTCTTTTTTTGCGATGTTGTGCTCATCAAAAGCCACCTTACAAAATACAGTCGCAGCGCTCAAGATAGGTGACGCAATGCGTAGCGAAAATCTGCGCTTTTCACTGTACGAGAGACCCACTCACCTTGTTCACGTCAGGCCACAGCGTCGCCAGTTATCGTAAAAGAACGTGCGTCGCTGACTGTCCCTCCGACAATACGTTTTATGGCCGCGCCCCTCAAGCCGCTTCCTCTGTTGTCGTTTATCTAAACGTTATCGCGAAATCCTTGGTTCCTAACAGCGTGGCCCTTAATTCACAAGCGTGAGCAGCGTGACACAGTTCGTTGAGTACAGGTCGTCATTAACGCTATTCAGATATCCACAGGCCGCACGAGATACGCAGATAACGTCGCTTAAAAAAATAGGCGTTCACGTGACGGCACCTGTACAAAATAAATTAAGCGTATGTGATTGCTGGTAACGCGCCAAATTTTAAGCTGGTTTTGTCATTTGTTAGTAACGTTGAGTTTACTAACGCAAAAGCGAGTAAGGCTATGCTGCGCTAGCAACATGGTGACAAAATTTCGCTAGTACATGCATAATCCACCTACTATATCGGTAATCCAACCTACAGCGTTTTTTTCATTAAAGTTTATTCTCTACCCTGCCACGGTGGTGCAGTGGTTATAACGCTCGACTGCTGACCCGAAGGTCGCGGGATCAAATCCCGGCACTGGCGGCCCCATTTCGATGGCGGTGAAATGCTTGAGGCCTGTGTATCGAGATTTGGGAGAACGTTAAAGTACACCAGATGGTCCAAAATTGCCGGAGCCCTCCACACTACGGCGTCCCTAATGGTCATACGGTGGTTTTGGGGCGAAAATCCCCCTTAGAATTATTATTATTGATGTTTATTCTTTGTATTCTGGTCTAAAAAAACTGATCACGTGGGTCACAAGGAGCATATTTTCTGTCATTTGTGCACTACTTTCCTTACTCAGTAATGCTATTTTTTTAGTAGCTGCTCGTATTTTATACCAGTTACTTGCTTATCATACTCGAGCTGTGAGTGCAGCAACTTTTAGGGAACTTCAGCAGAACACCAGGATTTGTGCCAACCCTGAAAACACGCATGCCACAGAGGCGAATCCTGTGTTTGGTTAGTAAACGCTTGTACGTACTAGCTTAAAGCGTATTTTACTTCCTTCGCGAAATTTGCTTACTAGCCAGCAGTTAGTAAAGCTCGTAAGTTCTGCCATCAATAACCAGTAAGGTTTACTTGGTGTTTTTAACTAGTTGACTACTGAAGCGACTCCCGTGTTCCGGGGTGCATTGCAGCTGGTAGCACGATGACGACGGGGTGCTAAGCCTCAATGAAATCCAGCTGGTGGAAAAAAGGCTAGGCAAGCGCGTGGTGCTTCACGAGTGATTGCCAAAAAGTCGTCACTGTTTTAACACGAAAGTGTTTTATGCCGGGGTCCACCAAGATTTCAGTGACTTATTTTCGTCACGAAAATGACGAGAAAAAAAAAAGCACACGATCAGATGGCCAAGAAAAAAAAAGTTCCGTCACCGGGAGTCGAAACCACGACCAGCAAGTACAGACGGAATCACACTAGAGCGGTGGAGCGCGTGGCTGTGGACGCTGTTGTTGGCCGTCACTGCTACCTCACGTTAGCTACGAACTTCGGTTGATGCTCGAATTATAGCACAATGGCATAGCTTGCAGTACGACTGTTAGGTATCATTATGGCGTCGGTCTTCGCATATTTTTGCAGAAAACGGCAGCTGAAGCGGCCCGCTGGGCACTCTAGACAAATGTGATTCCGTCTGTACTGTAGTTGGATGGATGTTCTATTACGTGTGTCGATGCTGTGCATGCTGTACCTATAATTCGACTTTCTGAACTGATCTGGCGTTTGCAACTTTTTTCTTTTTCGTATAAGTGTTGCCATGCCTATGTTAATGCACTGCTCTCGGTCGACGGTTATGGTTTCTGTTGTGTTCCAAGCACTCCCTGTCTCCCGAGCGAGCCTCCGAACCTGCGGAGGACCGGCTGCAGAAACAACTTCAAGATGATGACTCCTTCCCTTCCCCCGCTTGGCGCAAACGAGTCACCGATCGTTTCCCCCGGCAGTTCGGCTGCCGCCTCCATTCGAATAGGAATAAACTTCAATGTCGACTCAAGACAGCTATCGGCAATTTTTGCCAAAAACGGGGACACATTGAAAAGGCATGCATCACTAAGCGCTAACAGCTCCGACAGAAGACTTCAGTGCAACGGAACAACAATGTCGACGCACAGGAAGGCCAGGAGCAAGATACAAACAGAACACCACTAACGTCATCGGCACTATATGACTTAAATGCCGTTGTGAACCTCGGCACGAGACCGAAGATTACGAGAGAAATCATGGTACACCAGAGCCCCGTCGAGCTTGAGGTGGATTGCGGAGCAGCATGTACGCTCATCAGCGAGGACATTTTCGCGCCACTTGGCGTGAGAACCCGCCAGCTCTCCAGCAAGACGACACGCAGCTGAGAACGTCGTTCGGACATTCCCTTCCACTACTGGACTGTGCCAACGTCGACGTGTACTACAACGGTCAGACCCATCAGCTCCCCTTGCTAGTCGTCCACGGTTCTGGATCAAGCCTTTTAAGACGAAACTGGTTCACCCTTCTTGGGGTGGTCATTGGCGGATTTCACCACACACCCAGCTATCCGTCAGTGGAGCAGCTTCAAGATAAGTACAAAGCGGTTTTCTCCGAACAAATACCAGGAAACAACGGACATCAAGTCACACTGGAGCTGCGGGAGGATGCGACGCCGAAAATTTTGAAAGCTAGGTCGGTACCTTTCGCCCTACGAACGTAAGTCGAGAATGACCTTGACCGACTGCAGGAACAAGGGATCATCGAAGAGACGTAACATTCGCAATGGGCTACACCACTCGTTGTCGTCCTAAAGAAGAACGGTACCCTACGCCTCTGCGTAGACTACAGGAGCACTGTCAACCTGGCGACAAAAGCATCTTCCTACCCACTGCCGACACCAGAGGAGGTTTTTAGCACGCTTCGTGGCGGAAATATCTTCAGCACCTTGGACTTGACACAAGCCTACCAGCAACTGAAGGTGAGCGAATCAACGTCTGAACTGCTCGCAATAAACACCATGAAGAGTCTCTACAATGTTAAAAGGCTACCATTCGGAGAAATTTATGAAGTCTACACTTAGCGGCATCCCTGGCGTTTGCGTCTACTTGGACGATGTTATTGTCGGTGGCGCCTCCAATGAAGAGCACACAGAACGCTTTAAGCTCATTTTGGAAAAGCTATCAGATGATAATTTGCACATCAACAAAGAAAACTGTGCTTTTGCGGTGCCTGAAGTGAAGTTTCTTGGACATCAAATCGACGCGCAGGGTATCCATCCCACTTAAGTCGAAGTGCGAGCAATCGCGAAGCGAAGTGCGACACTACGACGAAAGGAGACCCCTACTGCTAGCCTGTGACACATCACCATACGGAGTGGCAGCAGTCCTCTCCCAAGCTGACGACCAGGGACGGGAAGCCCCGATCGCTTTCGCATCGCGCACCATGTCGCAGACAGGGAGGAATTATTCCCAGCTGGATAAAGAGAGACTTTCCATCGTTTACGCAGCAGATCACTTTCGGCAGTACATCACCGGCAGAAAAGTGACATTCATAACAGATCACCGGCCCTTATTGGGTATTATGGTTCCCCAGAAGCCACAGATATTGGCGCCGTGAATGACACGATGGTACATCAAGATGTCGTCGTACGATTACGAACTCGCACATCGCACTGGGAAGAAACACCAGAACGCCGACGCACCAAGCCGCCTGCCTCTAGACACCACAATATATGAAGCACCCCCGCCGGATGTTCGAGGCGCTGCCGAACCTTCCGTTAACAGCTGACACGGCAGCAGCATCAACGCAGGAGTGCACTGTCTTGAAGGAAGTCTACGCAGCTATACAAGAAGGCAACGCGTAGGAGCTAAAGGGTGAACACTTCAACGCTTACCGCAAGCGAGCTGCGGAGTTGAGTCGTCATCGCGGTTGCGTCACCTTGGCATCACGAGTTGTAATTCCGGCGGCACTTCGCGAACAGGTCATGTCGCTTGCCCACGCAGGTCATCGAGGCATTGTTGCCATGAAAAAGTGCGCCAGAAGTTATATGTGGTGGCCTGGTATCGATCATGATATAGAATCAACAGTTCAAGATTGCCAGCCTTGCCAACGCAACCACAAAAGCCTGCCAAGAGCCCCTATTCCTGAATGGGAAAGACCAGACGCGCCTTGGCACACCCTGCACATTGATTTTGCTGAACCTATCGAAGGGTGTTCGTTCCTGGTGGTTGTAGACGCATACACCAAGTGGCTTGAGCTAAAAGAAATGGCTACAACGACATCGGCAGCAGTTATCGACACTCTGCGGTCGTTGTTTGCAACGTTCGGCCTACCGCGCAAGGTGGTCTCGGAGATGAACATATCGTAAGTGGCGCGAAGCTAGGAACATGAAGAAGGTGGCCGCCAGGTTTGCAATCCCTGTTGTGTTTTCCGCTCCGAATAAACTGGCGCACTTGTGCCGACGAATCTCTCGTGCTAAGGAGCAAGGGTGCCAAAAGAGGCACGTAAAACCATTCAGGCGTTGTGCCGAAGGGGTTGTATATGAAATTCCCCTGAGCTGTGGCAAGACCTACATCGGTCAAACGGGTCGGTGTATCAACGACCGCCTCAGGGAGCATGCCAACAGCATAGGTAAGAGTGATGGTGCGCACCTTCCCGCGCATGTCAGGTCATGCTCGTGTGTGCCACGTTTTGCGCAAGCTAGGATTATCGGCAAAAGCAGAGATCAGACAGCAAGGGAATTACTAGAGGCGTATCATATTAGAAGGGTCCGCTTGTGTCAGTGACACATCCATTGTTCTCTTTCAGTCTGAGTTGTCCTTCTTTAATGAACTGCTCACGTGATGTCATGTTTGGGGTAACTCTCCCACTCCACTGCGCATGTGTGGAAGTTTACCTGTTTTTCAGCCTGCGCTGGCAATAAACAGTTGGTAGTTTGGCGCTCTTCTGTCTCTTTCCTCCGGCCCTTTTTCATGTTCCTAGCTTCGCGCCACTTACGATATGTTCAGCAAACTAAGGCACCAACTCGCCCAAAAACAAGTTCTTTTAGTGTGGTCTCGGAGAACAGCACTCCGTTTGTGTCCACGGAGATTCTCAAGTTTTACAGCGACAACGGCGTCTCGTCTGTTACACCAGCTCCTTACCACCCGGCGACGAACGGACAAGCCGAGCGATACATGGCTGAGCTTAAAGGCGCCCTTACTAAAGATCCCCCGCCCCCTGTGTTCACAAAGGGGGCGGAGAATCCCTTAAGCCGTCATTACGGCTTTTCCCTTCGCCTCCTGTTACACTACTGTGACGAAGCAAATAGAGCAATCAATCAATCAATCAATCAATCAATCAATCAATCAATCAATCAATCAATCGATCAATCAATAATCAATCAATCACACTGGGACAATGCAACGCCGCATCGCGAGCTTTCTTTTCAGGCAGCACAATACTGTTCAAAGCACTAGTGACCCCGCAGGGGCGTCTGTGGAAGCAGGCGTTTGGTGTGTAGCGACACCACGGACCCGAGCTAACGGGGGGGTTTCGACCCCCTCCCACGCCCCGCCGTGCATGGCTTTGCCGTGTCCGGGGAAAAGGGGATCCTGGGGGTTGAGCCGACGCCGGGTGCTTGGACCTTTAAAGGCAAACTCCGGCGATTTTTCGAGGTCGATGGATCTCAGTGAAATTCGCTGGGTACGTTCCTTTGCACGTTTCCGTCATTTATGCCAAATTACAGGCTTGAGACATGCGCAGATTGTTTGCAAATGAATTTTAAAGATTTTCTGCAAACGCCCTCCTGGCTTCCCACAATTATTGGCAACATTGCGTCTGTGACGTCAGTATTGGCAAGGCGGCGGAAGTGACGCAGCCGAGGGCCCCGCTAACTTCGGCGCTTAGGCCGCTACAGCGAGCGTCTGCTGTCCACAAGGCAACAGACAGCGTTGGTTTGGCCGGCGCTTCGCTGGTCGTCCCGGCTGTCACAGTTTTCATACTCCGCGCCGGCGTGACCGGCATGCCTTGCACGACTTCCGGGTCGGTCGTAACAACGTCTACGTCATACGTAGACAGTACACTCGGTTGGGTTTCGGTGTTGCGCTTTTTTGCCTATTTAAAATTATTCTCCAATTTGCCTAGTATTTCTGCTATCGGGCCCGTAACAGGAGCGTCTCAGGAACATAAAAGCACCATTACTTTGACATGGCCAAAAAATCGCCGGAGTTGGCCTTTAAGGCCCCCCGGCAGAGGCAACACACCCCTTTGGCCCCTGCTTCACGTAGACGGCGCCCCTGGGCTGACCCACCCAGGGGAAATCGGCGGTCGCCTTTTCCTATCCCCCTCTCTGATCTTTCGCTTTCCTATCTTCTTTCCTCGCTGTCCTGTCTTCTAATCTTTTCGGTTACTTCCCCATTTTCGTAGGCGGCCCGGGTTAACCGTGTATATGTGTCCTCTCTTGGACATAACATATTAGGTTATAGCGGCATTGTACGACTGGCGTCTGCAGCCTTAGATCATAAGTGCTGAAGCGTCCCCAAGTTGGACTCCATGGTGGGTGGCCGCCACTGCTGCCGAAACACACACAACTATAATGGAAACAGCTCCATTCCCCCGTCTCATTGATCGTTACCCTCACAAGAGGGTACGCACCGATGAAATGCTTAATTCTCTGACCCGACCAACAGAAACGTTTCCAAAATTCCATGTCCTTCACAGCCAGAACCCTGACAAACTCGCAAGAACTATCTCTCCATTCACAGTTGCAAAATCCTTGACCGAAGCCTTAGGGCCGGGCTACAAGGTAACCAAAATGGCGATCGGTGACCTTCTTCTCGAAGTCACAGCGAAACAACAGCATGAAAAACTCAGCACTCTCGTATCACTTGGAAGCATAGCCATTACAGTGTCACCCCATAGGTCCATGAACACCTCACGCGGTGTCGTTTCTGAAGTAGACCGCCTTGACTTGTCTGAAACTGAACTGCTAGAGGGATGGAAAAGCCAGAACGTAACTGATGTGAAACGAATCGTTATTAGAAGAGAAGGAAAAGAAATCCCAACGAAACACCTGATTCTTACATTTGCAACCAGTGTTGTTCCCCAAACCATTGAAACAGGCTACATAAAACTAAATGTCAGACAATACATTCCTAACCCCCGACGTTGCTTCCAATGCCAGAGATTCGGCCACGGATCAATCAGCTGCCGTGGTCATCAAACTTGTCCTAAATGCGGTGTACAAGGCCACCCCTCCGACAACTGTGCTGAGCCACCACACTGCGTCAACTGTAACGGCAACCATCCTGCATACTCCCGTTCATGTCCAAGCTGGAAAAAAGAAAAGGACATAATCACATTGAAGTACAAAGAGAACATTTCTTTCCGCGAAGCCCGTAAAAGGTGCTCACCCTTTCACAGCACACCCTACGCTGATGCGGCGCGCCGGGGGGCCGCGTCGCATCGGCCCCCGCCACTCCCTCGGTCTGCGCAGAGCGAACCGTCGGCTGTGGCGCCTGCCCCCACGGCGGCAGTAGTCAAGTCTACTCCGCCAACTAGCGAACAGGGACCGGCGACTCCAGGGCCGTCGGGTCTCAAGGCCTCGTCACGCCAGACGAGGCCCGAAACTCGAGCCACTAGCCCGACCGTGCGGGCATCCAGTGCCTCCGAGGAGGCAATGGACACGGCATCGGCACCCCTGGTGCCGAAACACCGGCGCAGTTCTCTGGACCGCGCCAAGAAAACAAAAAAGCCAATAACGGGGCCGGACGACCGTCCTGCCTCCTGAAACAAAGTATTTCATTTGAACACTCCACACTTCCTTACTGTACACACAGCACCTTTTTATCATTAATATGCAGACACAAATATTACAGTGGAACATCCGAGGCCTTCTGCGAAACCTCGATGACATTCAAGAACTCCTTCACGAACTCAATCCAAAAGTGCTGTGTGTACAAGAGACGCATTTAAAACCACAACACAAAAACTTTCTACGCAACTACCTCATTTTTCGAAAGGACCGAGATGATGCCATGGTATCATCCGGTGGTGTAGCCATTATAGTCAACCAATCAGTAGCATGTACACATTTACCACTACGAACGTCCCTGGAGGCAGTGGCTGTTCGAGTGGTTCTTTTGAACAAACTCGTCACCATTTGCTCTCTTTACATACCTCCACACTACCACCTGCAAAAACATGAATTCCAGTCCTTAAAGGGGCCCTGCAACACATTTCTTAATTATATTGGAATAGTCTCATTATTGACGTATTACTCTTCACGAGTCATATGCCGCAAAAATTTTTCGAATCCGTCAAGTCTAAGTGGTGTTACCAAATTATAGAGATCACGTTCCGCAGCTTTCTCTCTCAACTCAACGCAGCGAGCGCGCGGAAAGCTGCGCGCGGCGTGAGGGGAGGGAGGGAGGGAGGGCGGAGGTGCGAGGAGGCGACGTCAGCGCCGGCGGCATTTTTTTCATTTTTTTCTCTCTGGCGTCTCGGCGCAACCACGTGGTCTGTGCCGCCACTTCCGGTCGGCTTGCGTCGTTCTCGTCGAGCGGAGTCGATCGCGCTGTGTATCGCGCGTGCTTGAAAACTGCGCGTCGGTTTGGTAATGTTGGGTGTGCACCTCGAACGCCGTAGTGTTTTCATCACTCTGCCAACCATGGAAGCAAACGTGCGCGCTCGTTTGGAACGAATGACAGCTGAGATCGGTTTCGGCCCATACTCCGATACACCGCCTCGTAAGACGGCACTGGCAGACGACCCCGAAGCGCCGCCATTACCGGACGCCAGCATTGTTATCGGAGACACGCTGCGCCCGTGCCTCGGTCGGTCGTGAGAACGTGCCGACGATCCAGTTCTCAGCTGACGAGGCAACACTCGAACGGCTGCCACTCTCAACAGCAACCGGCGATGGTCAAAAGCACAGAAATATTCACGTTTTCGGCACTGCGCATGGCGAAGAAAACGGAACCACGCAACTACGAGCAGACGAGCTGTCGGTGAGACCGGAAGTGCTAATATTAATGTTTGTTCGGTGTTTTTAACGCGATAACATAATATAAACGTACATATTATCTACTTATTGAACTCAAAATTAACAACGAAAGTAATAATGAGGGTGTTATCGTGATTATAACATCAGCCAATGGTGGAACTGCCGACAATCGCGTCATATTTTGCGGACTAATACATCATTTGTCGAGAGAAGAGGGAGCGATTTTCAGCTGACTTTGAGAATTTATTGTAAATTCCAGGCCGTGCGCATCGCTATAATATTTGGCTCGCGTGTTCTCGAGAGCCTCGACTACCGATCGGCAGCGCTTTTTGAGCATGCTCGAAAAGTGTTGCAGGGCCCCTTTAATAGATGAGCTACCAGAACCTTATCTGATTCTTGGGGACCGCAACGCACATAGCATTCTATGGGGTGACTCTCGCTGCGATGCGCGAGGTCGGCTAATTGAACAATTCCTTTTCTCTTCGGGTGCTTGTCTGTTGAATCAGAAAGAGGCAACATACTATAACCTCGCTAACGGTACCTACTCGTCTATAGACCTCAGCATTATATCTCCATCACTTCTACCCTTACTTAAATGGAAAGTCATTAATAACCCTTACGGAAGTGATCACTTTCCTATAGTTATGAGCACACAAATAGTAAATGAATGTCCCGCACAGGTTCCCAAATGGCACACTGACAAAGCCGATTGGGAACAGTTTCGTAAGACTGCTCTCTTAAGTTGGACAGACATGTGTGATTTAAGCATAAGTGCAGCTGTAGACTACTTTACAGCTTTTCTGATTAATGCTGCCACCAAATGTATCCCACAAACAAGTGGACTGTCTGGCAAACGACGGGTCCCATGGTGGAACAAAGAATGCCGGAAGGCGCGCAAAAAACAAAACAAAGCATGGAGGTTGCTTCGGGACTCTCCGACAGCCGAGAACCTAGACAGTTTTAAAAACATAAAATCTCAAGACAGGAGAACGCGCCGACAGGCAAGAAGAGAAAGTTGGGAGAAGTTTTTAACGGGGATCAATTCGTATACACAGGAGGCTAAGGTCTGGAATATGGTTAGTAGGGTAGCAGGGCGGCAAGTACATTCACTTCCTCTAGTAAACACACAAGGCGACACCTTGGAAGACCAGGCAAACTTCCTCGGCGCACACTTCGAACAAGTGTCTAGTTCCGCGCATTACTCTGAAGTCTTCCAACGGTACAAAACAAGAATAGAAAAACAAAAACTAGAGCGGAAATATACAAAACACGAGGCATACAACCAACCCTTCAGCTTAGCTGAGCTCCAGGTATCGCTTAACAGCTGCAGTAATTCCGCCCCAGGTTCTGACCGTGTGGTATATGACATGTTGAAAAACCTACCTGCCGAAACGCAAAGAACCTTACTTTCCTTGTACAATGCTATCTGGTTTTCTGGCGAAATCCCCCCGTCTTGGAAAGAGGCCACTGTCATTCCCATTCTTAAACAGGACAAGGATCCATCTTCCGTTACGAGCTACAGGCCCATCGCACTAACAAGCTGCCTGTGCAAACTTTTTGAAAAGATGATAAACCGCCGTCTTATACATTTCCTGGAAACAAACAATTTACTTGACCCGTACCAGTGCGGATTTCGCGAGGGTAGATCCACGACCGACCACCTGTTGCGTATCGAGGCACAAATCCGGGACGCATTCGTGCACAAACAGTTCTTCCTTTCTGTATTCCTCGATATGGAAAAGGCTTACGACAC
Source organism: Rhipicephalus sanguineus (assembly GCF_013339695.2). NCBI lineage: Eukaryota > Metazoa > Arthropoda > Arachnida > Ixodida > Ixodidae > Rhipicephalus > Rhipicephalus sanguineus. Next base: position 11,452,280 of record NC_051186.1, read on the forward strand.
CACATGGCGCTTTGGAATATTAAGAGACCTGTCCCACCTTGGTGTACGTGGTAGAATGCTAGATATAATAGAGAGCTACTTGTCGGGTCGTACTTTTCGTGTCCGGGTAGGAAATGTTCTATCAAGACCATTTCTTCAAGAAACTGGAGTGCCACAGGGTGGTGTACTTAGCTGTACACTCTTTATTATTAAAATGAATTCCTTGCGTCTTTGCATACCACGAAATATGTTTTATTGCACATATGTCGACGATGTGCAGGTCGGTTTTAAATCTTGCAACCTTTCCATGTGTGAGCGGCAGGTCCAGCTAGGTCTGAACAAGATCTCTAAATGGGCAAACGAGAATGGTTTCAGTCTTAATCCCCAAAAAAGCACCTGTGTCCTGTTCTCTCGAAAGAGAGGCTTTCATCCTGACCCAGACATTGAGCTGCATGGCCAACATCTCTCCGTGAAGACGGATCACAAATTCTTAGGCCTTATCCTGGATAATAAGCTGACGTTCGTATCACACATTAAACAGTTAAAAAACAAATGCATAAAAGCAATGAATGTTCTAAAAGTGTTGTCACGCACTGCGTGGGGTAGTGACAAGAAGTGTCTGATAAATTTGTATAAAAGCCTCATACGCACTCGCCTAGACTACGGGGCAATAATCTACCAGTCTGCGACACCAAGTGCCCTAAAAATGCTTGATCCTGTCCACCATCTAGGCATTCGGCTATCTACGGGTGCCTTTCGCACCAGCCCCGTGGAAAGCCTCTACGTCGAATCGAACGAGTGGTCGCTACACCTCCAGAGATCTTACCTATCTTTTGTATATTTCCTCAAGGTAAACGCAAACAACGAACACCCCTCACACACTACAATCAACGAGCTGTCTGCTTCTGAACTTTTTGACAACCGTCCTTCTATGAGACAGCCGTACTCACTTCGTGTGAGGGGCCTAGCTGAAGAAATGGGTGTGCCACTTCTCGAACACTGTCTAATGGCTCCCGCTGCCCATCTCCCGCCGTGGCAGTGGCAGCTTATAGATTGCGATCTTTCTTTCGTCGAAGTTACCAAGCACGCGCCACTTGCGCATATCCGTACACACTTCCTCGAATTACAATACAAGTACCCACACCCTGAATTCTTTACAGATGCCTCAAAGTCTAACACTTCTGTGTCGTACGCAGCCGTTGGTCCATCCTTTTCCGATTCCGGTATTCTGCACCATGATTCAAGTATCTTCACGGCAGAAGCTTATGCGATACTTGCGGCAGTTAAACACATAAAACAAATGAAACTACAAAAAGCAGTGATATACACGGATTCTTTAAGTGTAGTGAAAGCTTTAAAAACTATGACAAAGCACACAAATCCTGTCCTTGTCTCGCTATACTCTATTTTATGCACGATCTACTCCCTCGAACAACATGTCGTAGTGTGCTGGGTGCCTGGGCACCGCGAGATACAAGGCAACGTGTTGGCGGATCAGCTAGCAGCGTCCGCCCACGAAAACAGTCCCAATACAGCCGTTGCTATCCCTCCGCTAGACTTAAAACCATTCCTCAAAAGAAAGCTCAGGGCCTTTTGGCAGAGCACATGGGATAGGCTTACACAAAATAAACTGCATGTTATCAAGCCGCAACTAGGTAATTGGACACCAGTATCAAAGTCACGCCACACAGAAGTTACACTCTGCAGACTTAGGATTGGCCACACATACAGTACACATTCATACCTTTTGTCCGGAGGCGATCCACCTTTGTGCGACTACTGTGGCGATCCTTTAACCGTACTTCACACCCTACTACAATGCACGGAACTAGACGCCCTCAGGATAAAGCATTTTTCATCTGCATACCTGCAGTTCCCTCTTCATCCTGCTATGTTCATTGGCAGAGAACCCCTTTTTAAATATCAGTCCCTCTTTGAATTTTTAAAAAGTGTACATAATTTCAACGTAATTTTTCCAGGCGCTCCGTAGCGCGGCCTCGTGATAGAGGTTGCTGCTGCGGTTTCTATCAAAGGAAGAACCTGCCTCCCGGCCTTTGGGCTCAAAGGCCTTGAGGAGGCGTTCGTGCTCTTTTCCCGCTGCTCACTTGTAAATACCATACTCACTCGTCATTCAAGCCACACCCACAGATCACATCACTTGTCACTGCCATAATTTTATACTGTATACACCCCTTTTACGCTTATGTATAGCGCGTGATTTTAGGCCTCTATACAGCCATAATACACCCTGTCGTCGAAATCATTGGTCATCGCCAACACCACACAAAAGACATGGCGCTCTTTGGCCACCCATGGCCCTTGCGCCACAAAACACCACTAATCATCATCATCAAAGCACTAGTGATCAAACGCCAGCGAAATTGATGTTCGGACGAGAAATGAGAACCCAGCTGACAGCAACTGTCCCGGATCCCTCAGCGAAAACAGCGTCGGAGGAAGAAAAGCTCCCGCGTAGCAGGAGAATTGAAAGTACAGAAAGCCCGGCTGGCTTGAAGCGACGGCGCTGAAACGCATAGGTTTGCGGTCATGACTCGTCGACATCGGCAGAAAGGCCACACGCCGCCACCTTAATCAGCTGCGTCGTTCAGGTAATTTGCCAAGGGAACCTCCCATTCAAGCAGCCACCTCGACGGAAGCTTCGTCCCGCTGAGCCTGGCATCTCGCACCAGACGAATCGGCGCCGCCGCCCGCCGGCCCTGAACACAAGAGAAACGACACCCAGCGAGCGGAGGCTTCTATTCCTATGTGCGCCCAGAGTATAGTGAACTAGAACATATTACAGTGTAGTATATATATTCTAGTTCACTACACCCAGAGCGTCCACGCGCCCATGGCGGCCACCAGATCGCTTCCAAGCGACAATGTTGATTCCCAAGCACTCCCTGTCTCCCGAGCGAGCCTCCGCACCTGCGGAGGACCGGTTGCAGAAACAACTTCAAGATGTTGACTCCTCCCCTTTCCCAACACCACCTAGACTATTCCTTTCCCCGCTCGGCGCAAACGAGCCACCGATCGTTTCCTCCGGCAATTCGGCTGCCGCCTCCATCCGAATAGGAATAAACTCGATTTTAACCGTTCGAGGCTGTCTGCACTTTTTGGATTACCGCGACCCATGCGTACGTCTATGGGCCGACGACAACACCGGACATAACAGTTTGTTACCTTACTTTCCGCGGCAGCGATCGTGACGTGCTTTCTAAATTTAGTCTTCAGGTGTCTGATGTGCTCCTGTGTACGAGCAGATTATCGTGCTATTATGTGTTGCAGTAAATAAAAAGATTACTTCAGTGAAATTGCATCTGCTTCGTTTTGTTGTGCAAAAACAAAACCTTCACGACTGCAACACTCTGTGTATAATGGAGTAATGTAGCACATCGTCCAGCGCAATTATCAGCTTCAAGTTCTTTTTCTATAAACTAGAACAAATAAAATTTTTCGTTCATTGATTCATTTATTAGATACCAAAATGAGCATTCATTCCAACTATGGCATTGTGCTCGTTTTGACCATACTACAGCGTGAAGCAGGTCTGCGTGATTTAGGGACCTGTCACAGTAAGGTATGCCGATATTTGAAGCGCGGTAGCCCGCAATGTTATAATTCTCGAAATATCTTATGATTTGGAAAACCGATGTAATACATGAGTGTGACCATTACCTTTTCTTTTTGCAGTAACAAATAAATTGGCAAAGAAAGAGGTTCAAGGTCGAACGTCTGAACTTCGCGTCGAAGCATCACTCCCAGTAATTATTATGCCAGTAAATTCCAAGATGATTTTTTTTTTCTGCCGCTGGTTTTTGCAAAAGAAAACAAACAAGCGAGGCCTGAACACGGGTGACAAAAGTCGACACAAAAACCTCTATTCGACATTTTTATTTAAGGCAAATGGTCCATAAGCGTTTTAAATAATATCAAAAGTCCCTATATCTCCCATGGAGAAAAGTTCCCTCGATTTATTCATTTAATCGCGGTGAGTGGGTCAGTGCCAGCAACTGACGGACCGTTCGGAGGCACTCAAAAATGGATTTCGGTTTCGGCTTTTTACTGCGCGAAGCGCCACCTACTTCCGCAGCAGGTGTCATGGCGACTTACTGTACCTTTCCTTGGACAGTTGTACTTGACATTGTGGAATATATATGCGCATATATAAGTTATATGGTTATATTAGGCACCATACGGAATATCAAGCATCGAAATGTGATGTGCGCCGCTTTGCCCCCTGCCACTAGAAGGTAAGCAATACACCACTGTATCCTGTACGACGTTTCTGCTGTCTGCGTAGTGAAGCAAATTTCACATTTAGGCCCGTATTCTGAAACGCACCTTACCTCAGTGAGGGGGCCTTAACTGCTTGAGGACGCCTTATCGCGTATTCTGGAACGCTCCTTACTAATGGCGTATTCGGTTGGTCGCTCCGATCCTCTGGATCGGAGTCGGCAGATGCGGAGGCAGCCCGCAATCGGAGCGCGAGAGGTAGCGTACCAACCGAATGGATCGACGATCTCAGAGCAGCGCGCCTGTAGCGCCACCGTGCAACCAGCGCGGGAAGCCGCCGGGTAAACATCGACAAATGTGGTCGACCATCCGAGCTGGCGTCATCGTCTGAGCTGCTGGTTTAAGGGCGAGACGGATGGTACTATTTTGCCTCCGATCCGGCGTGCGGCGTCGGATGTCCGGCATGCGGCGCATGGCGATTCAGCACACACGGGGCGAACGAGCGATCAGCCGTAGGCTCCGCCCACATAGGGCGCCTCGGCATGCACACTTGGAGGACTTCGTATCCTCGTAATAAAGCAGAAAACAAACAATTTTGCACTGTCACGCTTCGTTATATAAGAAAATAATCACTACAACTACGCCTTCGCGAACGACGAGCACATCGCAACAGCTCGCCGTCACTCACGATTCCGAGAGGTAGGCCTAGCATGGTGGACGCCGGCCGTCGCCTACGCCGTTCACGATCACACGCGAGCTCGGCATAGAGCGCTTGTTTTTGCCAACACGATTAAGCTTTGTACTCGCATGTAATGCGTTAGCATACGCTATTAAGTTGCTCGGCGTCATCGATGTGAAGGCATTCGTCTGCGAGCTGCTGTAACACCATTTACGTTTAGTCCGCCTTCAGTAGCCGCCTCCTTTTCGATATGGTGCAGTTATGGCTTGGTACATGTGAACTCACCACACAAACGCTCAAAAACGCCACGAACACAATTCAACACACGTGTACGAAGTTTTACGCGTCCGATTCTCTTCCCTTCTGAAATGCGCGCTCGCGCTGTCACCCTGTCACCTGCCGGTAAACGCGGCGTCTAGTGCCACGTGAGCCCCCCTCCCGGCCAGATCGCACCACGCTCTCACTTCGAAGTCAGAGCGGTCGGGAGCGCTCCGAGTCGGAGGCTGGCGCTCCGAAAGAACCAACCGAAGGTAGTTCGAGCGCTCGGATTTTGCCAACCGAACGCGCGACCACTTTTCAGAGCGCTCTAGAGCGCTCAAAATCGCCCAACCGAATACGCCATAAGTACAGTGGCTATAAAAAATAGAATACTAGAAGTGTGATCACCGTCAAGCGGCTGCAATGGGAGATAGTGACGCCGCCTTGCGATTTTTCCGCTAGGTGGCGCGCGCTGTCGTACACACGTCAGGCTTTCAGAAGGAGCCCCCTGGCGGTGGCGTCGAGCGCAGCCGCACGTTTCCTCCGCTCCGTTCTTTTTTTCACTAATTGTGCCGATTAAGTGAGTCGCACCTTAATGAAAGTGCATCGACCGGATGTATGAAGTTGTGTGGACCACCGGGAACCCAAATTACGAGGTAGGGGACCACTTCTCTCGAATTTAGAGGACGTTTTTGTGCCCTCGAGGAGCGCCTGTCGCTGGGCCTAACGTCGACTTCGGCTTTGGCCGGGGGAGCGGTAGGCCTAGCCCGAGCCTCGGTGAAGCCGCCAGCGAAAATCGAACTTTCGGTGACTACGCCAGCGAGCATTGACCTAAAATGACTACCGCTATGCGTGTAGAGGTGGATGGCTTCGACATTCAGCCGGACGAGTGCACAAGATCGCAAGGCTGGAAAACTGCCGGCGAGAGAGTCAGGCTCAAAGGCGCGGGCAAGCCAAGCCTAAACCCCGTACTTCGAACGAGCCAAGAGGGCACCGAGGCCACGGCAGATGTCAACAGCCGGAGCAACAACCTTGGCGATGGCGCCACGGGCAGCGATACACGTCCCTCAAGGGCGAAACGTATAAACAAAGGCAAATTGCTGAAGGGCGCGCGCATGCCAGATTTGCCGCGCGGCGACATAAAGATCGTGTTGCGACCAAGAGGCGGGCTCCACGTGAGCGATGTGACCCGCGTTGAACTAAGTCGTGCAATTGCGGCGGCGGCACAGATCCCCGCAAACGAAGCAAATGAAGACGTCGTGTGCCTGAACCTCCAGCAGAATATCGTCGTGGTGAGCACCTCCAAGAGAGAGCACGCCGACCGCTACGCTGCCGTAGGAAGAATTGATATACGCGGCACGGCGCACGAAGTTAGTACTTACGAAGCGGCCCCGCACGGCACGGTGAAGGGCGTCATAAGGGGCATCCCACTCGAGGATACGGCCCAAGAGATTCAGGACAACGTTGTGCACAAGCATAACCCAACGGCCCTACAGGCAAACCGAATCGGTAAGACCCGATCGGTCGTCATTGCTTTCGAAGGGCACAAAGTACCCAACTACGTGAGATACGGCAACCTGCTCACAGAGTGCACGTTGCACAGAAAACAAATCGACGTATGCTATGCGTGCGGAAGAATGGGCCACAGAATGGACGTGTGCCCGGATCCTTCGAATAAGCTCTGCCGAGGGTGTGGAATCTCCAACCCCACCGAAGACCACGGATGCATCCCGAAGTGTGGCCTGTGCGGAGGCAACCACCTGACCGCGGACAGGGCCTGCAAGGCCCGCTTCAAGATGCCTTACATTGTCCGCCGGCGACGCTGGGAGCGGCGCCGAGCGAAGGAAGAAGACGACGCCGAAAGAGGAAACCGAGAAGAAAGAGGTCCTGCAGGTGGACCCCGACGTAGCTCCTCCAAACAACGGGACCGGTCACAAACGCCGGATCGCAGCAGCAACAGTGGCGGCGGAAACGGCCGCCAGAGCCGCTCCCGATCGAAGCCACGATCCGGGAGCGGCAAAGGCGGCGGCAACCGCCGCTGGGAGACGACGAATAGGACCGCCTCGGAGTCCCGGGCCAGTTCGAAGTCCCGGAACGAGTCAACCCAGCACCGAGGGATCGCCGAAAAAAAGGTGGGCTGGACCACAGGTCTCCCCTCGCTCGAACTAGTGAAACCGAATCCCTACCCCTCACCCCCTCCCAACCCCTTAACTCACAAGCGAATCCGCAAAGGGACCCTAGCGAAGTGACAGAGCTTAAGAGGATCATTGAGCGCCAAAACGCTCAGATCAAGGAGCAGAACGCCCAAATACGGGCGCTTATGAACAAGATCGAAACGCTAGTGAGTAACGGCAGCTCGGCAAATACAAAACCCAAAAACAATACCATGGCGGCAAACGACGCCGGAGGCTTGAGCGAGGTGCCACGGAGGGATTCCCCCTCACCCCGCCTAGGATGTACGACTGGAGCGGCTGAGGCCACGCAACGGGCATTAAATATCAAGAGGCCATGGACGCCGAGGAGAACCGCGCGAGCGGAGAGGAAGCGACGACCGCAAAGACCGCGACCGCGGCAACGACACAGATCCCGCGAGAAGGGGAGCTGGCGGCCATTCTGGCGGCAATCACCCAAATTAACGGAAGGCTAGGCAATATGGATGCCCGCCTCGGAGCTGTCGAGAGTCAACTCCACACGCACCCGGTGAAGCGCGAGCGCCTAGCGACAAAAGTAGCCTCAACGTCGGTGAGGAACCGCTTCGCGTCCCTGAAAAAGAAAAAGGAGCGGGTCGAAAGAATCAAAGAAGCGATCGCGAAAAGGCGCGGTCGACTCGAGACGTCCGGAAAGGATGATGCAGAAACCGAGTAAGCATAAGAAGAGCGGTGGGGACACCACCGTAATTTACCAATGGAACTGCCGCGGCATTCGCAATAAAGCAGCGGAACTACTTTTACACATTGACGGACAAGAAATAAGCCCGATATAATTGCTCTACAAGAAACAAACGGGAAACCAAGACTCCCGGGGTACGTCACTTACACTGACCCGACGGAGAACGGAACAGCGGTGCTCGTACGCAGCAACGTGGCGGCTACTCAGCATGTCACGGCGCAGGGCGGGTGCGAGCACACGCTGGTCGAAATTCACGCAAGAGAAATTGGCAGCTCGGGCAATCTATTCGTAATGAGCGTGTACTGCCGGCCGTCACAACGGCAGTACGAATTTGACCGCATCGTGAGCCAGGCGAAAGGGTTGGCGGGAAGCAGGCCGCTCCTGATCCTCGGTGACTTTAACGCCCCTCACACAACGTGGGGCTATAAGTTTCAGTCCAAAAGGGGAAAAGCGTTGGCCAAAGCAATGGAGGATCACGAGATGGCCCTCCTGAACGAGCCGGACGTAACCACCAGAAGAGGCAATAGTACCGCGAGGGACACTACGCCAGACCTGACATGGTCATCGGGCACACTAAACGTCACCTGGAGAAACGTCACCTGGGTCTGACCACAGCGTGATCGGCATCACGATCCGAGGCTCCCGATATCGGGCTGTACTGGGGACGGCGCGGATCACGGATTGGGACAAGATGAGAAAGTTTACCCAAGAACAAGAAGAGGCGTCCGAGAAAGAATCGGAACAAGCTGAAAGAAAACAGACCTACACAGAATGGGCGAGGGACCAGAAGAAGGCCCTCCAAAAATTCACACAAGAAATCGCAACGACGTCGCAGACACCGTACGTGGATGCTAGACTGACCAACATGTGGGCGGCCCGGCACTCGTTAACGCGGCGGTGGAAGCGTCAGAGACACAACAGAAAGCTGGCCAAGCGCATAGCAGTCTTGAACAAACAGATCGCCGAGCACGCGGCCAAGCTTTGCAGGGAAAATTGGCTGAAGACCTGCGACGGCCTGCAAGGCAAGCTCTCGGCACGGAAGACGTGGTGCCTCTTGAGGCATCTGATCGACCCGCTGAGTAGCAAAACTGCGACCAATCGCAACCTTACCAAAGTATTGAACATGTACAAGGGAGACGGCCGCAGGCTCCTGGAAGACCTGAAGGCGAAGTACCTAAACACAGAGAAGGGCCAATACCCGGCGCCCGAGAGGTACGAAGGGCCCGACAATGAAGAGCTGGACCGGCCGTTTACCATGACGGAACTGTGGACAGCGATAGACGAAAGTAACAAGAGAAGTGCACCCGGCAGGGACACCATAACTTACAAGCTACTCGGTAACATGAGCGGTGCAGCGGCCCGCGGCCTCCTAGAGCACATCAACGAAACCTGGGAGAGCTCGCGGTTGCCAAAGGAATGGAAGGAAGCCGAGGTCCGCTTCATTCCAAAGCCCGGCAAGGCCCTCACGATAGACAACATGCGGCCCATCTCTCTCACGTCCTGCGCGGGAAAGGTGATGGAGCGCATGGTCCTTCGCCGGCTGCAGAAGCACCTCGAAGAAACGGATCAGATGCCGGAGACGATGTACGGCTTCAGGCAACATCTCAGCACCCAAGACGTGATGATCCAACTCCACGAGCTGGTCGTCAAGCAGGCAACGAGGCACGCACCGCGTGGGATACTCGCCCTCGACCTGAAAGGAGCGTTTGACAATGTGTCCCACGCGAGCGTGTTGCATAATTTGAAGAAGACCAGGTGTGGCCGCAAGACATTCGGCTACATAAAGGACTTTCTGTCAAACCGAACGGCTACCATCAGGATAGGGGAGGAGAAGTCGGACCAAGTCGAGCTAGGCGATAGGGGCACTCCTCAGGGATCGGTCTTGTCGCCCCTGCTCTTCAATCTGGCCCTCCTGCCCCTGCCCGATCTGCTCAAGCAAATCGAAGGTGTGGACCACGCGTTCTACGCCGACGACATCACTTTGTGGACGGCCCGAGCCGGGTCCGATGCCTGGGTGGAGGAAGCCTTGCAGCGGGCGGCGACGACCGTACACGAGTACGCCAAGTCGTGTGGACTGAGCTGCGCTCCCCAGAAATCGGAGCTACTCATGATTCAACCGGGAAAACCCAAGAAGGAGCCGCCGCCTAACGTGACTATCACCATCGACGGAATGGCCATCAAGCCAACACAGCAGATTAGGATTCTCGGCCTACTGCTTCAGAGCGACGGGAAGGCACAAGCCGCCGTCACAAAGCTCAAGGCGACAACCGATCAGATACTTGGTATGATTCGGAGGGTGTCTAACAGAAACCGAGGCCTGAAAGAGGACGATGCTATGCGCTTGGTACGCGCGTTCGTCGTGTCGCGGGTTACCTACTCCGCCCCGTATCTCCAGCTGACGAAGGCGAATAGGGACACCCTAAACACGATGCTTCGCAAGGCAACGAAGCAAGCACTGGGCGTGCCAATATACTCGTCCACGCAAAGACTGCTAGACATGGGCGCCCACAACACGGTGGAGGAGCTCATCGAAGCCCACCTCTCTAATCAAAGAATCCGGCTCAGTCACACGGAGCACGGACGAGCCGTCCTACGCAAAATAGGATGGCAGATGGAGCCAGTACCCATCAAGGCGGCCCTTCCGGAAGACTGGAGGACGACCATCCAAACCAAACCCCTTCCCCGGAACATGACGCCGGGCAAGGACGACGAGAGGCGCACCGCACGGGCCAAAGCCATGGCCCGGAAGCTGGAAGAGAACCCCAGGGTCCTGTACGCGGACGCCTCGCTCCGAAAACACAGTGACCGTGCGGCGGTGGTGGTTACAACCAAAGACAGGCTGATCGTCAGCGCATCCCTGAAGACAATAGACCCCGCAGTTGCCGAGGAAGCGGCCGTGGCCCTCGCACTCGCACAGCCGAGCGTGGACACCGTGGTCACTGACTCGAAGACAGCCTACGGAAGCTTCCGCAGGGGGGTAATCTCATCCGCGGCCCGAGCCATTCTATCCAAGTGCAAGCCTCCGGGAAGAGCCGTAGAGCTCGTGTGGGTCCCGGCTCACTCGCAGGTAGCAGGCAACACCATTGCCGACTATCATGCCCGAGAAATGTCACTCCGGGCCGAGCATGAGCCGGAAGAGCTACCGCACCCGGTTACCAGCTTTCGGGACATTACCCGGATGTACCGAGAGGAAAGGTGCAGACTGCCAGAGCCGCACCCCGAACTGAACAGGCAACAACAGACGATACTGCGTCGAGCGCAGGCGGGATCGCTTGTGCATCCTGTACTGATGAACCGCATGTACCCTGCGGAACACGACACGCTCTGTCCGTTTTGCAAGAGCGAGAATGGCACCCTGCCGCACATCTTGACAGAGTGCACAGAACTAAAAAAAACCCCTCCTTCCCTTCCCCCCAACACCCCCAATCCCCAACCCCTTGAGCGATGGGAGACCTTGTTATCCAGCCCCGCCCTACCGACTCAGCTTGCGCTGACGGACAGGGGCCAGGAGCTGCTAGATACATACGGGTCCCGAAACTAGGGAACCGCCCCGTCTGGTGCCTGCGTGCACTACCAACACAGTTGGGCTTAATAAAAGTTGAATCATCATCATCAGGCTTTCAGGCTGCGCACGTTGTTCAACGCTGCAACTCGCCGGTTAGACGTGATTATTTTGCTTTTTTACGCTGTTCTTTCGTACTGCATTTGCTGGTCGGACAGCCTTGTCGTGTTTACGTTATGTCTTTTGCGGAGTGTGCGCCATGAGCAGACGTCAGAGCCACTGTTTTGTGCCCAGATGCTCAACTGGGTACAAATCGTGCAAGCAGAAGTTTTCATAGTTTGGAGTCCCGAACGACGACCATTTGTTCCAGCAGTGGCAGCGTAATATACCAAGAGCAGACAAGCCTTTGGAAAAGAATGCTGCCGTTCCAATCCCCGAGATTCTATCGAAAAGCTATTCGGGATAATTCGTCAGATATCCGGGTGCAATGATCATCCCACATCGACCAAGTTCCTTACTGCCGTGAATTCCCTTAGCTTTTACAATTTGGTAAGAGCATCAGACACGGGCAACTGTGCAGGTGATACACTTACGTCATTAGTTGGAAGCGATGAAGTGGCCATCCATGTCGACAATTTACTGGACACTGGAAACCTGGACGATGCTTCAAGTGTACTACAGGCATAGACTCTCCTTTCTGACCATGCGTATCATGTGCAGGTCAGTGATGGAAGACTGGTGTACTATTTGGCCGGCTATGTGGCACGGAGGAAAGTTATGGCAACCAAATGCCGGGACTGTTTTGAGCAGATGCTCAGATCCCTCGAGAACGCAGATAAGGATCTTGCGTCATTCACAGCATTCTGTGATGTTGGAGGGCTTTTGTACCTGTCACCTGAACTATTTTCATTTGTGGAGGAACTGGAGGACACATTCACATCGTGGTTCAGTTATAATAAGCTCCAAAGGGACACTGTAGTTGAACTTCTTAACTCAGTGCAGACCGTGCCATCCGTATAGCGTGCGACTCACACAAGCAAGATCTGACCAGCAACATAATCAAGTTTTTTGTTCTCACACGGCTTCACTTCTTCACGAAATCTCTAAACAGAGAAGTTCTGCAAGAGAAAGATCAAAGCACCTCAAGCTTCGAAGAACGATGTGATGCGCATCACCCTGTAGTGTGCTATAGCTTTCTTCCCTACTTTGATGCCCCCAAATTCAAATAAAATGTGTAAGAAGAGTAAAATGCTCTCCGATTTTCTGTGCACTTGTTAAGTGAAAAATATTTCCACTGTGAATACGCAAGAATAATTAAGTTCTTGAAAACTATCTCATGCAAAATGTTAGGTATACTGTATAACAACATGAAGGAAATTGATATCAGTGTCATAGTAGCATTTTTTTCGTGCTTCTTGAGGTTGCTTATAACCTTGTGAAATGGCAATCCCTCCAAAATGTTAATTGGTTACATTTCTCAGCATCAAGGAACGATCGCAAGCAGTCGCAAGCTTAGCTGGCCGCGATGTTTGCGAACGATGTAAAGCTTCACTTATGATACTGTGCGTACGGTCATACCATACGGTGACAATGCTTGATAATATCTGCCGCAAATTTCATTTCTTTATGAGGCACTTACGCACTGCATTATAGTAGAGACACTACTAAAAATTTACGGCTCAAACAAAACCATATCCGCCACAAATCTGCCTTGACATGACAGCTTCGCTGCAGCGAGCCGAGCGAGCGACGTGTAAGTAGAGTTACTGTATATGCTACCTTTAGTAAGGTAGCATATACAGTAACTCTACGTGTAAGCTACAACCAGCGCCACCTAGACAGCGCCGGTCGAGGCATCGGTGGAGAGCGTCAGCGCAGGCGGCGCGGTCTTCACACTTCCCTATTCTAGCCACTGTACCATAAGGTTCCCTCACTGAGGCCCTCCTTGGTGCTCCCTCAAGTTAAGGTAGCTCTAGGGCTACCTTAAGGCCTCCTTACCTTGCTACTTGCACTGAAAGGGCGCATCTCTGCAGTACTTTGCCAGCGACAGTGTGTCCGATTTTCGATCGATGCCTTGCACTTCTGCACAAGCTCGCTGTAATTGTATCCTCGTCGTTGTTGGAAAATTGCTTGGCAGGCGTGTTTTTGAGCGTGCGGCCGAACGGCTGTCAACATTTTTCGTTAAGATTGCGCAGCGCGAAGAGGACAAGGCATTTTACAGGAATAGAGAAAAAAAGAACAGACTCAAGGAATGCGACACGGTAGGCCCCCGCATCGCACACCGTTCGTGCTGCCGTCTTCCAGGAATGGCAGTTCTTGTTTGGATTAGGCTAACAATGGCATTCTGCACATGCCATGCGGGCTGCTTCTACAATGAGACAGGTGCGGTCGTCCGGGTAAGAGAAAATCACATTGGTCTCAGCGAACACAGAGGTGCAGTCGCATGCGCTGCAATGTGTGCCCAGAAAACCCTCCTTTCCTTTTCTGCGAATTATCTCAGCCACTGAGATTAGTAATCCGTCGTGATGCAGGCGAGTGACCTGTGCCTGAAAGCTGGGGCCTACTCTGTGGCAGCATGACTATTTTAATGCGTTGTAGAAGCAAGCCCGAACAATCAACCTTTTGACAAACTTACTGTGCGGAGTTGAGCTTGTACGAGCCTAGTTTATATGTCCAGCAAATATGATCACGGGTGAAATCGAGCCTAGTCAAGGAACCCGACAGAATCCTAGAAGGGAATACCACGTGTTATGACGACGGGCGACATTCTTCAAATATTCCGACCATTTGTGACAGCTCAGAATGCAACTCCGAGGCACCACACTGAAAGACTACTAAGAAATAGTGCACATATATATGAATACTATCAGGACTTGGGTTCCTGGGAACCGCTGCTGTAAGATTTTCTCGTTTAGCAAAAAAAAAAAAAAAAGAAACAGGTCAATCGACGAAGGCGCGATGTACGACCCGATAGACGCGCCCTTGTTTCGAATGTAAACATAACAATTTACTTGGACACAAGTACATTCGAGTCAAATTTGCACCAAAGTGAGGAGATTTCACAAGCTTATCTCTGCTCGGTTATGAAAATCAATTTCACCCACGTCTTCAATTCTTTAGACGATCTTTATTACTCGCTCCTACATAACAGGCCGTTGAAATGCATCAATGAACGCAATGAGCTCCAAGGTTGCTCGACCATCCTGTTTTTGTCTTCTGCAACAGGCGAAAGTTAAGTAAATGGAAAAGGCTGTGCACCCATATCACGAAAAAGCAGTGTACACATTCATGATTATGCACAAAAAATGTTCCTTAATTCTTGCTTGAAAACGGACGTTTAGTCAGTATTTCCCACAAAAGCAGTGTACACGTTATTATTCATCGTTATGCCTAAAAAATATTCCTTATTCTTGCTTGAAAACGGACGTTTAGTCCGTATTTCACACGTACTCTCGATCCCAGACTTGTGAAACACGCGCCTTACGTTACTGAGGCGGTCCTTAGGAAAGGAAGGTTGAAGGAAGCCTTTAGAATACGCTGGCTCCCTCAAGGAGCTCCTTAAGATAAGGAGGCATGAAGGGCTCCTCACGTAAGGTAAGGAAATGGTCTGAGGTAAGGAGCGTTTCAGAATACGGGCCTTAGAATGCTTAGTGGGAGAATGGCGTCAGACAAAAATTGTGACATCTTTCCTGTATTTGCATGCACAACTCTACAGAAAAAAAAATCTTCAGGTAAAACCAACCAGATTTGGAGTTAGTATGAGGTATGCGGAGTCGGTGTGTTGTTGTGTGGTTAGCGTTTGCGATTACTGCAAAGCGCAGAGCGACTTCGCACGCTGCAGGGCGCGGGTCGGCTCCGCGAAAAGGGGACGTGGGAGACCCTCACGCAGGGAAAGAAAGGCGAATCTGTGGTTGCGTCCTTCAAGAGCACATCCGCCAAAGCCGCCCCCTCGCTTGGGACAAAAGGGGAGAGAGAAGAGCTGGCTGAACGGGAAGCGTGTCGCGCCAACACCGCCTTCAACTCTCTCCACACCGCTACGTCACACTAGTTGTCCTGCTCAACAGAACCTGTTCTGCCGCACCTGCGTTTTGCTCCTTTCACCTCGCCTGCTCGGCCAGTTCGGCAGGTCATTTTTTCGTCGCGAAGTTGCACGTGGTGCGCAGGTTTTCGATTTCTTGTGAGCGTTTTTTCTGAATTTTCATCTAGGCTGTGGATTTGTTGGCGATTGACCCTACGTGATTGTGCGTTTGTGCTAGTGATGTATTCGTGTGCCGTGAAGTGAACCGCCGTAGAACGTTCCTCTTGTGATATTCATTGAGCCAAACGTGGTCGTGCACTTCCAGCGACATGGGCCGCTGTTGCGTACCCCGCTGTAAAGGAAATTATGACCGTGGACAAAAGGCTCATGCGTTTTCATTTCCGAAGGACGTCGACCGGAAGGTTAAGCGGCTGCGAGCAATTGCAATGAAGGATTTCTCTCCAAGCGTCCATTCGAAGGTGAGTAAACAGAAGTAACAATTACAAACAGGCAATGCACATGTTCATGGTTTTGCCTCACGTTGTACATTATGCGTGCTTCGTGATTAGACGCTAGTATTAAAGATTTATCAGTGATAGGATTTATCAACACGGGAACAACTTGGTGAACAATTTTTTGGTAAGATTGTATAGAAACGTCAATCACTGCGTGCACAGAGAAGTTGTTGAGTTAATATTTTTATTTAACTTTTGTAAAGCCGCAGTGAGTCGATTCGTGGTAATTTTCAGAATATCACTTTTACCCTGACATTTTATTTGTTATGTTTTGTTCAAAATATACGTATGCGAGCTGTCACGATATTTATTTCATGATCTGTTATTCGTTTTCGTCATACAGTATCGCCCTCCTGTGCTCATTTTGGCTTATACCAAGTTAAGGAGACGACCGCGAGAGCACCCAGACGTAGATGGATAGACATACCACGGCCGCTCGATGAAAAAGCGCTTTCTCATCCAGCGGCCGCGGGCATACAGACGGACAGACAGACAGATAGATAGATAAAAATGGTCGAAGTGCCTTTAGTTGGCAAAGAAATGCTTCACATTTAATACTGGAAATGCACATGACAATCACTGTTTTGAGTGTTTACCATGTGCATCTGTTGTCTCTTTAACATTGTGTCTTTCGTAACGTTCACACTGTTTCAAACTTTTTGTTACATTAATTTACTTCCACTGCATGCAGGCATCTGCAGCCTTCATGACGGACAATGCCCGTCCTGAAAAAGATGCCCTGCATGAAAGCTGCCTTTCTCCTCGCCAACTGGTGTGTCACTTTCATGTGCTGCAAGCTGAATGGCGATGGTTAACCGCTGCATCAAACTGCATACCCATGGACCATAGACGTTTGTTCATCACAGGATTCCAAAAGGTAAAACAGAAGTTTTCAATATGTGCCAGTGCAGTAAAGGCCATAAACTGTGTTTTGCTGTGCAGTGTAGAGTCAAAACAATGGATTCTATCTTAACATCACGTATTTGAAAACAGAAGGCCAATGTAATTTCATATATACCTGTCCCATGACATTGTGTGGTAATGTTTAAGATTGAAGTCCGGCTCAAATCTTTCAACTCTTTTCTCTTATGGTCATTTTACCGTTGGAACCCGACAGCACTATCACTCTGCTGTAAACCTGTGTTCATGAGCGGCTTTATAGAAGGTTGTGAAACATTGTCACGTTGTAAAGCTTAAACTGTCCACTGTTCTTGCAGAAGTCGTTGTTGGCTTAGTGTTATGCATACTAACATACACAAGTTACATCTCATGGTACACAGTGTCCATTGTTTATAACGATCAGTGCCGTCACCTATGGATATTTAAAAAAGGAAAAGCAGCGATAAATCTTAATTCTTAGCATTTTTTTCAGTACACACTACAAGTTCAGATATTTACATTTCATGCAATATAATGCCAATCTGCACTTTCTAAACGCCACGTCTCACATGCCATGGTTCGCTCACTATCAGCCATGTAGTAGCTACTCGGACCAGAGAAAACTTGCAGCTGCACTATGCTGACTATGCTGCTGCAAAATGCAAAGGTAGCTCTCACATCGACACGAATTTAGATTTGAAATTTCGAAGTATTCATGTTGAACTAATATATATATATATATATATATATATATATATATATATATATATATATATATATATTTGAGCGCATATAACCCTACTGTAAAGATGATTTCACTGCAGCATGGGGGTGCTATGGCGTGAAACCACCGAGCAAGGGGAAATCCGCCCTGCCGCGAAGCCACACTTCAAGGTTAAATGTACAGTACTCATGGATTCAAACGCGACATTACATTTTTTGGTATAACGACTTGTACACGCAATTGCTCGAGATAACCACGTGTCATGTCGCGACGAATCTGGCCCCTAAAGGTAATGCTGGCTCTGATCTACGCATTCAAGTCAAAATCACGCAGATATGACCCAAACTGAAGAGGGTAGAAGCGAAAACATGTGCATTCCTTAGCCCTAAATTGTCCTGTTTCAATCCGTGAGTACTGTACAGATTACATTCACCTCAATTATTTTTTTAGCTTAAAAGAGGGCATATATGCGCTAAGCACAGTATTTTTAAAACATAACGTATTGTAACAGTTATAGCTTGCACCCTACTGCTATACAAATCCTACTACTATTCAAAGTTGCTTTCACTTCGAACCGAAATAGTGACATTCAAACATGCCTAGTTCCAATTCATAAAAGTACTGTGCAAGTTAGTTGCGTCATGACAAAATATGCCTATTTTTCCTAATAATATGTGATAGACACTATTTGAACTATTCGATTTGAAATTATTCTACCAAATCGCTATTCGTTTCGAACTTCACACGTCAAACTTACTATTCATCCTCCCAACTGAAAACAAGTTTCTGTGTTGCCAAAAGCATGAGACTAAATCACTGTTCGCCAGTGCAAGATAATTCTTCTTGTAACCTAATTATCTCCATGGCATTCAGGCAGTTATTAACAAACCTCATAGTAAACAGCAGGCAAACTGCTTGTTTTATATTAACGCATCTGTGGCATTAATGTATATTTAGGGATGTGCAATAACGATAAGAAGGTTTGCGTTATATTACTGATTAAGTATTTGTTTCTTTTGTAGATCCTCTAAGCAATGGGTGAGGAGAGTCTGAAGGTCGCTGTGTCAGAGCTTCGTGCACTGGAACACAAGGCATACATTCAACGATTGGATGCGTTTCTTCGTCAACAGCAGGAATGGGTGCTACTCTGTTGACAAGGGCTGCTAACACGTGGGCAGCACACGAACAATTGCAGCGAGGTGTCGATCAGAATCCTGAAAGATGTAATTCTTTCCTGAACTAAAGCCTACAATGCTGTGCCACTGACTGAGTACATCATCAGAGAGTGGGAAAAGTATTTCCGCACACGACTGCAGCGTCACGTTTATCAGAGGGAGCCATTGCACCGAATACAGTTTGGCAATTTGCTGGCCAAGTCAGCTAGTGATCTAACTGAAGCTGATGCAATTGTCCAGCATGGACAAGACATATACAGCGTGCCCAGCAGCTCAAGAAGCACGATGTATGAAGTTAATGCTAACGTGGGAATGTATAGTTGCCGGGTGGGCGACCAAGGCTGTTTCTGTAAACACCAGGCAATTGTACAAAAAGAATTTGGAGGATTATTTCCAAATAGCCCATTACTGAACCCGCACGACTGTAGACAGTTGGCTGAGCTGGCCCTCGGAAGTCGTCTTCTAGAAGAATTTTTTTTTCCGAGGGCAACGAATCAAAGAAAAAAGAATCTATTACATGCCAAAATGAAGCAACGTCAAGCACCTCAACAGAAGTGCTTGAATTTCAATTGCAAACTGAATGTCTTTCAGTCCTGCATCAAGAACCTCGCGTACACAATTTGACTGCTCAATAACCTGTTTTGTTTGCTAATGTATGCAAGAATAAAAAGCATGTGTTCAGAGTACCTTCAGAGTACCTTGAAGCTGTTTCATAGTGACTAATACACATTAGCTTTTAGTGCCGTAGCTAACTTTTACATATAAGTAACTTAGCGACAGCTAAACTTTGACAGCACTGCAGCACTTTGGTACGCATGTCCAGATATTCTTGCAATGAGTCAAGTTCTTCGGGATCCACTGAAAAGGATGCTGACATTAATAAAACTTTCAGCTGTCGTTTTATTGCTTCAAATGAAAGTCAGAGCCTTCAAGAGCCTGGAAAATGTACTCGTAAGTGTGAGTGCACCCTGGAAAATTACAGCACGGTTTTAAAAGGTAGCTTAGATTCCTACACCCTGGGGTGTTATTTTGTAAGCATTCTGTCACAGAACGGAGGCGGGACGAAACGAAACGTCACGAGAGGACGAGAGCGAGCCGCGAGTGATTGGTCGAGGCTCGTATGACTGTCAAGGCGCGAGAATAGCCACAGAACGGGCACAGAATGAACGGAGGGCCCGTTCTGTCGATAGAACGGATACAAAACGGTCTCCAGACGACTTGGATTGGATCGAAACGTAAGCACTGGGGCCAGAGAATCGCATTAGCCTGCTTTGTGTCTGGCTTATTCCAATCCCGTGGCGATAGTCACCATCGAATGATTTGTCAAACTGCGACACACCTAGCGTCCACTCAAGACATTAACACAAACAAATTGTTGAAGTCATCGCGCTCTTTAACTTCAAGCTTTGAAAAACGTACATTACCTGCCAATATTGAAGTTCAACTATAATAATTCTATATTTCTTCATGCGCTAAAAACATTTGTGAATTCCCTCAGCTTGCCTATTGGCTGTTTGCTCCCTCTTGTGCTCTTGTGACGTTTCGTTCCGTGCCAGACTCCGTTCTGTGACAGAACACTTACAAAATAGCCCCTCCAATGTTACGACATGATCTGAGCTTCTCTTCGCATGTTCATGCAAGGTATCGTGACGTTTCCATGGCCACTACACTCCGTGGCTCTGTTGGTGGTGCAAAAGCGACCATTGTGCATGTTTTGGTATCTGACGTCATCCCAACTAGACATAGTGGTGCGTGAAGTCACCAGAATTCGTACTGTAGCCTGACGTAACGCTAGTGGCGATGTCGGTAGGTGCGCCAAGTGAAAATGGACTTTTATGTCAAAACAAAATATCCGCGTTTAGCGAGTGTGTGGGCGTGCGGGACAACGGGTACCTGATTGCCGCCATCACCTGGGACGGCGGAAGGCCTTGTTGGATACGAGGCCTAGCAAAGGCCTTGTCTTCATGCCAAGGCCAAGGCGTGCAGCGAGCTTCACAATTGCTCAGAGTCGTCACTGCAAACAGGAGATTTGTATGGCAGGGTAAATTCAACTTCAAATATCGTTGTCACTACCCCTTCAGACTTTCGCATTTAAATATTAGTGAATCGTAAATACAGTACTCATGAATTGAAACACAAGTGTTTTTTAGTAGAATGACTGCCATGAGCAGCTGTTCATGATAATCACATCATGTCGCTGCAAATATGGCCACTAAAGGTAATGTTGGCTCTGACGTAAGAATTCAAGTCAGAATTATTCCGATATGCGTGAGCTGTAGACACTGGAAATGAAAGTATGTGCATTACTGGGCCCTAAATTTTTGCATTTAAATCCATGAGTACCGTACATTTTTACATATGAAAACTTGTCTTCAAGGCAGCAACTGCCTGCCTTAGTGCATGTATGTGTATGCTTTGTGCCCTCTCCCCCAACCAAAACAAGTGGAGGAGAGAAGTTCAAGTTTCCATCTTTCCCTGAACTTTTGCCTTATTCGGATAGCCAAATAGATTATTACATCTTGGAAATAGCTGTTATGTTTAATGTAACAGGTGCTATAAGCTTGATTGGCGCTGAATTAGTTAGTCGATACCGTGTTGATACAGATAAATCGGCGCTTAATGGAGAGATGGCCAAGGTTGAAACAGTGAACAGAACAATCAATCCTGTTTACTTGTGTTTTTATCAGCGTTTGGTTCATTTAACATTTGTCTACGTGGTATGGTATACCCCGCATTCATTCAAGGTTTTCAGATACTGCATGCAAGGTATGTAAACTGGTAGCGTAACTTCCGTAGAAGCCCACGTGTCAAGCCGGTGGCTAGTTGTTGCAACAGTCGCCATCTATGTGAGGAGGGGACAAACAATTAAAAAAAAAAAAAGAAAAAGATGACGTCACAACCGGAAGCGGTAATGACGTCACGTTTTAACGCGATGTGCGCGAAATTATGAAATTTTTTGACAGGGCGCCGCTTCTTACTTTTTTTATAGCTGTACGTTCTTTTTCTTATCACTATGACGGCTCCATAATGGAAGCCTGCAAGATAACGGGAAGACGAAAAAGACAGATTTGCCTGGCGTTAAAGTGTTGCTCTTGCATCCGTAGACAGCGCAGCGCTTCTTCGCGTAGCGTGGCGGACTCATCGTCCCGAAAGGCGACAGCACGCCGGCCGTGCGCTGGCAAAACACAGTCGCTGAAACGGTTCCCGATGGCTGCGATGGGCTATATTACCATCTGCAAAGTACTACGACTAGAAAACAACTCTTATGCGAGGAAATCACCTACGGACGACAGGCACAAACTTACTGCACAAAAACGAGCGACGCCATTTGCATCTGAAAATGCGCAAAACCGTTGGCCCATGTTACCAGACTGCTTGCATGTGCCCGCTGTTTCTGAAAATAAACGAAATAAATTGGCCACTCAACCACATACCCAAGACTAAAGTTTGATTAAAGTAATCTAATTTAATTCGTGACAAATAAAATTAAAACTAATGAAAATAAACGTTTAATTAATTTTTTGTTTTCATTATTTGTCCCCCCTCACCTAGTCGCGCTTTAATAGTCACGCGGGTGTTGATGTTTGTCGCAATAGGTTTCCGACCACTTTTCGTTCCAACTTTCGCGACCTATTTAGATTGACCTTGCTGCATGTTTGTGTTTAAAAATGGCGAATATAAATCCACGGTTCAACAAACACCTTTTGCAGGATCTTGAGACCAAACACAGTGAATATGAGGAGGAGCTGCGCCCACTCTATCGGCTTGCAGAAGGCGACACCTCCTATTCTGGCCTCCTGGATGCCACGATAGGTGAATTAAAAAAGGTCCCCACAAGCAGTGCTGCTTGCACTGCTATGCTTGCATTGAAGACTGTTTGTGCAGCAAGCAGGAGAAAAGGGAGGAAAATAAAGGTGCAGCCCACAAGCCTAGCCAGGTGCCAAGCTGGCTTGACCAGAGGTACACGACGCGCCCCTCCTGGACGGCCTACACAAGGCAAAACTAGAAAAACAAAATGTGTACATTCTCTCAGCCAATGCATAAAATTGAATGTACCCGGGTGCAACCTAAGATCAGACCGCAGAAAGTGATCTTGAGTTATACTTGGTTACAAGTCAAGAGCAGTGCGGCTTTTCGCCGTCAAAGGACCCACTCCAGCCTATGGCATCGCCATGTCGTCGTGATGTCGCGGTGGACTGCCTTCACGCCACGCTCACGGACACCAACCAAAATGGCCGTCTGCGCTGTTCATGAAAATCCATCGGCGTCGTCAGAGAGATCGCGCTCTCACAAGCAGACTTTTGTGCCGTTCATTCTCATCCAAATATGGATTCCACGAAAAGACTCGTTTGTGCGTTGTGTGCAGTGTTAGGTAACGACAATTGCCGTGATGTTTCGCCTACTGCGTAAGCACTCGGTTCTGCCTGGAAGCAGCCACTGATGTCTGCGCCGTTGATCGGCGTTTCAATACCCTGTGTGATACAAAGCGGTCGTGATCATTCCCTGCGGCTGTTTTTTCTCGAGCGTCAAGTGTCGCGCGTTCTGCCGTTATGTCCGTCCTGTGTCAGTGGTGTACGTTGCTTCGCACGCTTGTTGTCACACCAGTGACTGCGACAGGTGGCCATAGGTGCTTGCTTGTTTCTCGTTGATGACATCAGTAATCACAGTCAGCAATAAAACTGTAATTTACTACTCCGTCTGACGAATAAACTCTTTCACATGTTGTATTCTAACATAGAAATAAAAGAAATCAAAATAAAGTTTACCTTCGCTCAAAATAAAGGCTTCCAGAGGAACTACTTTACTGTGCGGACACACTCACGGAAGCTTGGGTTGAAGTAGGTGCAAAGCAGTCGGCCGTGACGTCACGTTGACGCAGCAGCGACACCAGTGGCTAAACGGGGGGGGGTCCTTTGACAGTGATAAGTCGCAGTGCTCTGGACTTCTAACAGAGTGTAGTTGCTTTATGCTTGAAATTATTGTCCTAGTCTTAATACACATTTCTATTGTGATACCACTGGAGCACGGTGCACAAGATGCCCTGATGGTAGTGCATCTAAGCTTAATGGCGCATTGATGGGCTTGCTTTTAGAATTGTTGACCTTGTACAGCAGGCTACACTGATAAAAGGGCAACACAAAGTAAAAACAGCAATGTCAGAATGCTCCAGTGTCGGTTAACGACAGAAGCAATGTCCAAGGTACTGTACCATATGAAATGTGGAACTAGAAAACTTGCCATGTGTTGTATGATACAACCGAAAGCTTTGCTACACATGGTGTGGGGCAAAGATGGGTGGTGGCATTGAAACGCTTTGTTTTATTGAGCAATAAATTGATCCGTACCCTAGGCATGAGGAAAAGGCCAAAAGCAGAATGAAAGAAGACAAGGCAGATGGCAGAGAAGAGTCACTGATTGCTAACTAGCGCATTTACTTTGCTCTCACATATACATGCCAAACACTTCAAGTTGAGAACATTTATGTGAGCAGGCAGCATGTGCAACTTTCATAGTTCAACTCACACGATTTTGCACTTGGCTTCGTACACACAAACTTGATCATTTTTAAAATGCAAGTAACATGTAGGTGTTGCATTGTGTGGTATACACAAGCACAGTGGCACCGGCATGGTAAAAAGTTATCATACAGTTGACACTGTAGTCCATGCCAACTCTTCATTATAAATGATGAGCTGTCGGGATTTTGAAATCTATGCACTTTTACTTACAGGTGCAAACACGTAACCAGTCGACACAGTGGGAGGACAGCCCACATGATGACCATACTTATGTTCAGCACTTACCCATCGGGTTCAAAGGGAAATCCGTTTCGGAATCGCTTTCCAGGGACCATATTGTATTCTACACCGGTCTATCTGAGACAAGTTTTTGGGGAACTTGTAAAAGCAGTTTCAGCCTTGGCGAAGAAGCCAAGTGTCCGTATACGTGCCGACCAGCTGTTAATGTGTATTATGAGGCTTCGCCTGGGGCTCTTGTATGGACATTTTGCACGAATATTCAAGATCTCTGCGTCCTGTGTATGCAACCAGGTGTCATACCTGCTCAAACTGCTTAGCAGAATTATGAAGCACGTTGTGATCTGGCTGCCAAAAACGCTCATTCAGAACAGCATTCCACAGTCCTTTTTGGAAAATGGCCACGGCGACACAACTTGCATTGTTTATTGCACCGACATACCTGCCAAGTTTGGAGAAACGGAATCCGGGAGATATGCTCAGCGGGGGGGCGGGAGGTGGGGGTACTGCGACAGCAATTATATGGACACTGTCAGCGAGATTTTGCGGTCGCAGCTGATCTGTACAGAGTCCAAACCGATAACATCGCTTACGCATCGTCTGTTTCACGTGCAAGTAAAAGCGCGCTAGCGCTAGAGACGAACGCGGTTGAAGCAGAGATGAAACGACCCGGCCGTCACCGTCGCGCGAAGGGCACATGCGATAACATCGCTCCGCGTGCGAGGCCTGTCGTCGCTTGCTTACCAGATATTTCGTCAGGCAAGGGACCACAAGGGGCGCCGTTGAGACGGGGACGGTCGCGAGCGCTGGCGAACGCACTATCTCGAGAAATATCGGTAACGGCTACCCTTTTAAGTGCTGGACTGCGGCGCAAAGTGCACAGCTACTTCATGCGCAATGAAACTGAGTTGAACCTTCTATCGTTAAAAAAAAAAGAAGAATCCTTTCTACTACGCGGCCAGACAACTTTGCTCATGTGGCCAGACAAAGCACTGGACGTGCGGGGCAAACTGGATTTTCGGGAGATTTTCCTATGATCCGCACAACCGGGAGAAACGTTCAAAATCCGGGAGTCTCCCAGGTAATCCGGGAGACTTTGTAGGTATGCACCGAGGTGTTCTTGCAGCGCCTCAAAAAGCTAATGGCTAGGGCGCAGACATTCAGCAGTTACAAAGCGCACAATAGTGTAAAGTTACTTGTCGCTATCGCCCCAAATGGGTTCATTATGTGTCTCAAAAGCTTATGGAGGGCGTGCCTCGGACACGAATGACAGTGGAATCAGCGACTTCCTGCTGTACGGTGATGTTGTCATGGCAGACCGTGGCTTCGCATTGACAGACGAGATGCAGCTACAAGGTGTTCGACTGAACATGCCTGCATTTACGAAAGGTATGTGGCTCTTATTCAGCTTTGCTATTCTGTGTTGTTAAAACTAGTTTGCTGGGTTGCTTGTAATTGGAAGGATGCTAAAAGTGCAAAGAATTTCTCTGCTACAGTCCAGTTATAAGGGTGGCATAGCAACTGTAGTGCAGAAAGTTAGTAGGATGCTCTTTTTCCCATGAGGGTCCTTTAAATAATTTAAGAACACAGTTACTGCACCTAAATGCACTCCATTCAACGGAAAACGTGCACGAAGGGCCTTCACTTTGCGCTGCCAACTGAAAAATTGATGTGAACGGTTGCAGCTTTGGCAATATGTCGATCTGTGTGCTAACTGAAGTTGTACAAAGGAGCTGTATTATTTTTGCCCAGAGAAACTAATGCCCATACCTATATACTATAATGTGCTTGGCTTGTTTTCTGTGTCTTGCTGCTGCATTGTTCTGCTGTAAATAACTTTTGTGGGAAATCGTGCCTAGTAGGAGAGCTCAAGTGGGGGCTAGTTGGTTAAACATCGTGACCATAGCAGCGTGGTACTAAGAAACACAAAAGGACACAAGGACACCGTTTGTACATCTTTGTTTCTTGTTTGTGTACTTTTTGTGTCTTAGTAGTGCGCTGCAATAGTCACGTGCCCAGCACTCTATTATTCATTTTTTCTTGCCACAAATAAGGATGCAGTAATTTTGTGCAACGATGCTTTCCACTAATTGCAAGAAAGAGTGACAAATCCATGAAAAAACTGCATTCTGTGTACAAATACAATCACTAAAGGTTACAATCACTAACGGTGACATAGCAATATAAAACTTCAAATACACAGTAAAAACCTCGCAGCGTTTAGAGAGCCTACAAAGTCAATAAAAGTAAAAAGCATTATATGTTCATAATTGACTAAGAAATTTAAACAATACCTAACAATAGTGCTAAAAATCCTGTCTATGCACACAGAAAATAAACAAAATATATGAAATACTATATAATAAATGCATGGCATGTACACTTTAGACTGATATTGTGTAATATACAAGAAAAGGAAACACAGTGCCAAAACAAATACATGACAAGTGCATTATGTACACATAAATGTACACGTATACGCAATATGAGGTAGGAACATTTAGTCCAACTGGATAAACTGAGAACACCTGAAACAGGCCTGTGTAACGGTGACATGGCAATATACAACTTCAAAGACATAGTAAAAACCTGGCAGCGTGTAGCGAGCCTTTCTCTACACTATACAAAGTAAAAAAAAAGTAAAAGCATTATATGTCCAGTATTGACCAAGAAATTTAAACGATACCTAACAATAGTGCTAGAAAAGCTTTCTATGCACACAGCAAATAACCAAAAGATATGAAATACTATACAATAAATGCATGGCAAGTGCATTATGTACACATAAATGTACACATATACACAATATGAGGTAGGAACATTCAGTCCAACTGGATAAACTGAAAGTGGATGCAGTGTATGACACTACCCTGTTTAGCTGTCTTTTTATAGAGGTCCGGACTCACATCAAAGTCCTAATCTCTGCGAGCTTATTAGAATATTTAATGTGTCGGGGATTGCCTTCCGTAATTAGCCTGTGTTATTTTTCTTTGTTGTTCTTGCTCTGTAATTTAGTGTTTCGTCATGGCTTAGTTTTATTACTGCTGTTAACCTATATGCAAACAAGATAAATTAATTTTTTTAACAGTAAGGTTGAAAAATTGCTTCATAGCACAGGAAGGGGAATATGTTTACATCAATTTCTAAGTGAATTTAGGCCGCATAGCATATACACGAAATACTGGGGCAGTGTGACATTCCCCTTGCCAAGGTTAGGAAGCTGGAGTCATTTTCACGGCAGCACGCTAACAATGAGCATTGGCATTGTTTGAAAGGACAAGTGCACGTTCACGTTGAAGCCAGGCTATGGTACTAACTTTGCAGAAAGGTGCACAGTCTATTTACTGTGTCAACACACTAGGTCTCTCTAGCCAATATGAGTAGGTATTCCTTGTGCTTTCAGGTCTCTGCACCCCTTTCTGCAAAATCATTTTGTTTTTAAACGCAAAAACGTGTCTAAAGCAAGCATGTTCTCAGATTATAAAAGTGATCGAAAACAGCAGGCCTAGCACATGTTGTGTTAATTGACTGCAAACCAACTGCTCTGTTAAATTGCAGGAAGACCACAACTGAGAAACAAAGAAGTGACGAGCACAAGAGGAATTGCGTCTGTTCGAACTTACGTCGAGCGTGCGATCAACCGAATCAAGTCATACAGGATCCTTAAACAAGCACTTCCCGTTAACTCAAAGAAAATCATTAGCGACATGGTATTTGTATGTGGAGGACTCTGCAACATGAAGTCAGTGTTAATCAAGAAGCCAAGTGGTTAGGAAAATAAGGATGCTTCATTCTGCACCACTACATCCTAAAGGCCCCCCCAACAGCAAAGTTTCGAGATGTTTGTGTTGCTCTGATTATCCTGCATGCTAAGGGCACTTCTGACCAACTATCCATAGCAAACGTTACATTAAACGAGTACTGATGCGAAAATTATGTATCTTGCTTTTTCTGTTGAAAATGTGTGCCTAATGACCCACTTTTCACTGCTGAAAACCTTGCTCTTGTGAGCGCAACAATATTTGAGTTGTTTCACTTTCATTTAGCATTACGCATTCTTTTTTTTTTTTTGCACAGCTAGTCAAGCGACCACACGAAACAGTGATGCACACACCAACATACATGAGCAATACTTTGGCAACCACGAGTACGTTAGGAGCATTGCAGTCAACAAAGACATGTGATGTAGGTGGTTATAAAATGTTCACACGAAATCCTATGATGTGGATGTCGCGGGGTTGTCAGTTTTGGGCTAAGGCCCCGCCACAGTGGTCTAGCGGTTATGGCACTCGACTGCTGAACCGGAGGTCGCTGGATCGAATCCCGGCCGCGGTGGCTGCATTTTCGATGGAAGCAAAAATGTTTGAGGCCCGTGTACTTAGATTTAGGTGCACGTTAAAGAACCCCAGGTGGTCGACATTTCCGGGGCCTTCAACTACGGCGTCTCTCATGATCATATCATGGTTTTGGGATGTTAAATGCCAGATATTATTAGTTTTGGGCTCAGTAGTGCAGCATCGACGTGAAAATTGTTTTGGGATATGTTCTAGGCAATATTTGTAAATGACTCAGATATATTACGTGAGTGCAATGTTTTAGTGGTAGGGCACCCACCTTCCGAAAGTAAGTCCCTGGTTTGTCCCCAGGGCTTGCCTGTTTTATTTTCTTTGATTGGCAACGCGCATGATCATTTATATCTGCTTTTCTTGATGTCTTACACCAAGTCATAAAACATACTTAGGTCACCGCAGCCTTGAATTACAGAAAGTCTACTGGGGTTGACATTGCTCTATATGACAGAAGAAATCTGTGCTGTTATGGAATCAGTCGGTAGCTCAAAGGAAAAGGCTCTGGTAACTGACAATGCCAGCAATATGAAAGCGGCATGTGCTCTCGTTATTGTGCGATTTCCTCATGCTACAGCGATTGGTTGCGCCGCACACTCTCAACCTGCTGAATATTCTTACTCTTGGCACAAATCATGATGTGCACAAGCAGGCGAAAGACCCACGTGGCCATATTCAAGGAAAGGCAGGAATCGAGGTACGACAAAAGCGTGAGCTGCAGCTTTCAAGCAAGACAAGATGGAGTGGTGTCTCCTTTGAAAAAGCCTTTTCAAAAACAAGGAGGCCTTGCAGGAAATAGCTATATTGAAAAACTTGTAGTTTGACAAGACTCTTAGGCTGGTCTTTCTGGACGAAGAAGAGTTCTGCGTCGCACTGAAATCATGTCATGCTTTGCTGGAACCCATCGCAAAGGCTATCAAAGCTGAAGAAAGTGACGGAGCCCTGTTTTCCTACGTCACAAATTTGTTTCACAATCTAGCGAAGGAGATGCACTCGAATCTGCAGTGCTGTTCTTTCGCAGAGTGAACAGGATCTCGCCGAAAAAGCTGTAAAGACACTCAAAGCATTTACAGTTCATCCCCTGCACTGTGCAGCAAACCTACTTGACCCAAGATACAAAGGGAAAAAATTGGCCGCGTATCTGCGTGCTTCGCTGCAAATGTCGTCTAAAGACGATAGAAGAGGTGCTGCGTGAGATATGAACGCCATCTGGCAATACGTCGGGAAACGTGAATGCTGTGTTGTGGGCTGATAGTCCCGGCGCAGCAGCAGGCGAAGACGGGCGGTGACCAACGCGACCGGCGGGGACGCCAGCCAGCCCGAACACGCGGTTGGGCGCGAAGCGCCGAAGCAGAAGAAACGTCCGCACTCAACGAGTACTCTCCACACACTCTTTTATATTCACGTCGCCTGGGTAAACCAGGAATGCCAGAGCGGCGCCCCATGGCACTCGTACAGTGCAATACAGAACCGACACCGAAACACGACAATGAGCTCGTGCAGAGGGCATGGAGGAAGCCAAGTTTCGGCGCAGTTGCATTTTCAGCGCAGCTTAAGAAACTAGGGTCTCCAGAATTACGTATCTATGTATTGCTATACATAGATACGGTGGACACGATGATGCCGCCTTCCATGTACCTACCTAGTGAGTACGCTCAAGAAGCTATTGCCCGCGCCGACCATGCACGTCAAGTTGCGCGCGTTCGGTTAACCGAATCGCAAGCGGGCCAACAATCTCGCTACGATCGCCGTCACAGAAACGCCCACTTTCTTCCTGGGTCTCTTGTCCTCCTTTGGTCTCCAGCACGACGTGTTGGGCTTTCTGAAAAGCTCCGCATCCCGTACACCGGACCATACCGTGTATGCCGCCAAGTGACCGACGTGACGTATGAAATCGAGCCATTGTCTTCGTCCTCGTCGACTCAGCCCCGCACCGACATCATTCACGTTGTCCGTCTGTAGCCCTATCACATACCGGAACCCACCGACGCGTGTGTATAGTGACCATCCTCGCGACCGTCTTTGCCCGGGCGCACCGAGTCGGTGCTTTCACCGCCGGCGGGTAATGTTATGTGCCGCTTACCTAGAGGACGAAGAGGAAGAGGACGTGTTCGTTGCTGCTTTCGCCATCTTGGTTGTCACCCCTACCTCTGTGGTTGTGTAAATACTGTAAATACAGCCTTCTTCTGTCGTCTCCCCGTAACAGTATTTTCTATTAAAGGAACACACCACCTAATACTTACCTAGTGATGTTGCGCCTCAGATATGCATAATGTTTGCTTTTTGATCAACAATGTACACAAGTATGAACCTAGTCAGCCGTTCACGATGGCTGGCCCTTGGGCAAGTGGTTCAACTTTGGCCGAGTGGCTGAATCGAGGGACGTGCCGACAAACAGAAAGACAGACAGACAGAAAGACAGACCAAAATTTCTGCGTTTAAGTTCCCCAAGAAAGACTATCGTCTTTAAAAACTCCAGGCCTGCGCGGAAAAGCGCAGCACAGCCACAGCGAAGCTGGAAGAGAGGCATTTCTAGAGCCCGTTATAAGCTCTCTTGTGGCTACTAATACAACTGCACTAGCAACCTACCCACTACGGCACAAATCATAATTTTTGGGAAGCACCCACAACTACATTATTCGTTATTCTGCGGAGAAGCGAGGTACCATCTGTGAGGCATTATGTGCACTTTGTTACTGCGGTGGTTGATGACGATGAAAAATTATGGCTGAGCCCTTTGGAATGGGTTGGAAGCTTTAAACGACCCACTAGTTACGTAATTCATATTGTGTGACGCCCGGTCGCTATTTAACTGTCCCACCACGCTTTATAACATACGCTACCGGAGAAACGGAGAGCGAGAGAGAAGGAATTACCTTTATTGAGAGCCTGAGGAAATGGATCATGGGAGCCATATGGGCTTCCTTGGCAACCAATAGAAGTGCTCTTACCAGGAACCCACTAGGCTATAAATCGTCATAATGTTTGTGAAGTAGGGAAGCAGCCACTATGCAATTTTCCGTCATTTTGCGGAGAACCGTGGTACTCGCTAAACGCCTGTAAGGCATTATGTGCACTTTGTTGATGCTGTGGCTGATGACGATGAAGAATTATCCCAGAGGCCTTTGTAATGGGTTGGAAGCACCCAACAATTCACTCGTTGCGCAATTTGTATTGTGTGACACCCGGTTACAGAATTCGCGTTTGTGTGACTCCTGGTTGTTATTTTACTCTTCTACCACACTACATTACATATGTTAATGTGGTTCCTTCCCGACATGAAGCCTGTATAGGGTCTTTTTGCAACGCAGTTTCAAGCACCGGCATGGCCCTGAGGTAGAACACTGGGCTCCCATGCAGAGGGCCCAGGTTCGAACCTCGTTCCATCCTGGAAATTTATTTTCTTTTCTTCTTATTCCGTGCGATAGTGGTTACGGACACCGGCGGTGGCAGCAGCGAACAACTACGGCGCCAAAAACGGCCGTTGAAATGATCTCATAACAGCTTTCGTTGTAAAAACTTGGACCATCTCCCCGAAGGGAACCCTGATGGGATGCGAAGCAGCAGCGGTGCGCACGGCGTTGACCCAGTTGAAACGGGCGTCGACGCGGGTGCTGGAAGGACGGTTTGAAGCGAAACTCGGTGTAGCGTTTACTCGAGTAAACGTTTGTTTGAAACGCAGACACGGGAGGCGGGTTGGGTTTCATGTAAGTTTCATTAAAGCGTTTGGCAAGACTTCGTAGTCGTTGTTTCTTCAGAGTCGAAACGCGGGCGCTGGACCGGAGCAGGTGCGCGTTTCGCCTTGACTACCACGGGTGAAGCGAGAGAAGTGACACGTTCAGAGGTGTTGCGAGCGGGCGGAGCAGCCGGCAGCTGCGGGCGCTATGGCGAGCATGCTGCGGGTGAGGGAGAGAGTGACGTCAGCCCGCACCTGCGAGGGAAGCGTGCGAGGGGAGCGTGACGTCAACGCAAAGCTGTGGCGTGACCTACTTGGCAACGCTTCAACACCTACGGCGAGGGGAACGAGTTGCGGCGCATTCGTACGGACGCACGTAACGTACGGTGTTACACACGTGAGTCAAAGAGCTGCTTTGCATCTAAAATCTGACTGACAAAGAATTCATGTCTTCGTTTGACTGGATCTTGGCGCACAGTGGGAACATGTTAGTTATGGTGGGTTAGTGGCACAAAAGCAACTAAGGCTATGCTGCGCCAGCCACATGGTGAAAAGAAAAAAGGAGAGAAAAAAGAGCAAAAGAAAACGTCGCTAGTTAGCTCGGCATACATTGTCCTGTGAAGGTTTGACTCAAAACTATTTTCTTTGAGGGAGTAAATCCGTCAGTCGGGGAAAATTGTGCCTCGTCGTCCAAGTGATTTTTCCCTTACAGTGGTCATGACTATGAATGCGTGGTTAACGATGACTAATGGAATAAAATGAATAATGGTGTGCGGCTGTAGAGAGACCTAAAACATTCGCGTAATGTATATACTCTTAAAATTATGGACATGTTACATGGGGTGGTTAATAGGTATGGTATGTGCGTGAGGTGATTTTGTCAAAAAATGTAAGGGAATCGCTCCAGCACTCCCGCCTCACATGTGTCCTTGTGCGCAATGAAACGTTGCAAAAGCTGGTTTTTATACTAGCGCATCTCAATATGAAGAATGCTACAGATGAAACCAGTGATACTGACTCTGAATAAGAAGTAGAACTTCATCTTTTTATTCCATCTTGATCAATGTTTCCATACTCGAAGCCACGACTAAAAAGCCAAGAGATAATTCAGTGTTATTTGTTCTAGCTGCCGTAACATGCTAGGAAGCCGCACCCATTCACAGAGAACTGAACGCGTTCGCGGTGATGCTTCTGGCGTGTCTTCGATCCATTAAACCCTGCATTCGTTTGTGAAAAGGCAGAAAGCATTTCACTTCTGTTATTTAGATAATTTGCTATATGCTAAAGAAAACTTGTTCTTTCCCATTTTTTCAAAAATTTCGGGGAAAAACAGATTTTTTTCCGATGGCTGAACATTTCCGGGAATTTGGCATCTCTACCCCCGTAATGGCAGCAGTCAAGACTGCTCCACCTACCAAGCCAGAGATATCGGCGACTCCAGGGTCGTCGGGTCTCACGACCACGCCTCGCCAGGAGAGGTCGGAAACACGAAGTAGCAGCCCGCGTACGCTGGCGCCCTGTGCCTCACATGAGGCAATGGACACAACTCGGTACCCTTGGTGTCGAAAGAGCGGCGTAGCTCCTGGAAGCGCGCTAAGAAAACCACAACGCCAATAACAGGGCCCGACGACGGCCCTGCTTACTGAGTCCCAACTATCCGTTTAAACAACAAAGACTTCCTTTTCGTACATACAGCACTACTTACAATAGGGAAACACAAATTCTACAGTGGAACATCCAAGGAGTCCTTAGAAACCTCGACGATGTGCAAGACCTTTACAGAAACATTCACCAAAACTACTGTGCGTAAAAGAAACACTTAAAATCCAATACACTTCCTAAGCAGTTACATTTTTCCAAAAGGACAGGGAGGATGCCATGGCGTGATCCGGTGGCGTAGCCCTGTAGTTAATCAAGAAATAGCATGTACCACCTACCACTCCAAACGTCCCTTGAGGCAGTGGTGTTCGAGCGGTTATTTTGAATAAACTCGTCACCATTTGCTCTCTCTACATACCTCCACACTACCATCTTCAAAAACGTGAATTCCAGTCTTTAATAGATCAACTACCAGAGCCTTATGTGCTCTTTGGACATTTGAAGGCACACAGCGGTCTATGGGGTCACTGTGGCTGCGATGCGCGAGGTCCTCTAATTGAGCAGTTTCTTCTATGGTCCAGCGCGTTTCTCTTGAATCAAAAAGAGCCAACATATATTATAGCCTCGCTAACGATACCTACTCGTCCATATATCTGAGCATTACATCTCCATCCCAACAGATTCTGATAGCGTAGAGCCTGCTGCCCACTGCCTTTTTCGGAAACTTCTGATCGGCGTTAAGTAGTCTTCAAAGACTATGCTGAAATGTAGTGTCCTTTAGTCTGCTGTGTGCATATATCTTGTGTATGTGCATATTTTTGGAGTATTTTCTTTTTCAGTTCCACCTCTGCAACGCGGTGTATACATCGCTACAAGCTGCAAAGCTCTTTGCAAATAAAAACCCCACTATTAGGTGCGAGAAGCGGCGCAGCTCATTGGGGCATCCCGAAGAGTCTCGCCCAACGCTCCATAAATGGAAAGGGACCCCCACGAGGCAAGGGGCAGGCGGGCTGCCTTGCAAGCAGCTTTCTCCTGAGAAATTGGACGTGGTGCATGGTCAGTATTTCCCACGACGGCCTGTGTGCTTGGAGTGTGCTTACAGATTTTTGTTTCTTTTAGCATGCTTGTCCCACTGGGCCAACTCAACAAGGTGGACAAGGCTGCTGTATCACAAAAGGTGCTTCGCACTTTAAGTGAGAAAATCCGGGACGTGAAGAAAAAAACTGCGTTTTGAAAAGTAGGGTGGGGATTCAGGGCCGGCAGCTGCCCGTCCGGGGCTCACAGTCAAGAAAAAGGGTTGTGTTGTCATACGTGACTTCTCTTGCTGCATACCGGAGCTGCCCAAAAATGTCGGTGAAGGTGTTAAACGAACATACAGATAAGGCAGATGTTAGCTTGTCTGCGTATTTTTATGCTAATAGTGTTTTTATTAATTTCCCTCAACGTATATTCACCGCTGTAGAGCTTATACCCCTGTCACACGGGCACCCGTGAACTTCGTTTAACACCTTCGTCTGCTCGTCGAGGGAGATGCGCTTCGTGTCACACGGTCTCCATTTCGCCGAGTAAGTTAAATGGCGCTTTTGGAGAAGGGAGTTCGATGATGACCATTTGGCCTCGATGGAGCACTCTCGTTCCCAGATAGCTACTGCTACGAAGAAAACCGTGCTAGGGAAGTTGTGTTAATGAGCTAAATTATAAACTTTAACATTACACTTTTGTTTGGTGTAGCATTACACACCACGTGTAGTGTACGTTTTCATTCTATTATTAAGGACATCAACGCCTACACCCTCTACACCAACGCTTCTCCAAGCCGCCACCGGCAAGCGCTGTGCCATATTGTTTGTTTATACACGTGCGAGGCGCACGCTGGTGCACAGTGTAACAGAAATGGGCATCCCCAGCACCTCATCGGCCTCGTCGCTCGAACCATCAGCCGAGGAGCGCGAAGGTAGCATCACTGCGCAGCCGCGGTCAACGTCGACAGAGGCGGATACTTGGGTACTGATAAGATTGTGGGAAGACCACCTGCCGCAGCTAATGGGGGGGAGATGCACAACGCTAAGGTGTACGATGCTATTGCTGCAGCCCTTGCGCAGAACGGCATCAGGACTCGCCGACAGGTGCAGACCAAAATAGACAACTTGACGCAGAGATTACAGGTGAGCATCTTGCACTACGCGGAGAACGAGAACAGTTAGTAATGCGGGGTGTTATGGCGCAAAGCAGCAATGGCTGTGATGCGCCAGACACTAGGTGAATTTTAATAGGTTTAAGTTAAGAGCATAAAAACAACCTTTCGTTTACATTTTGTTTAAAAGACCTGTAGCTTCAAGAAACCCAAGAACGTCCTCTATGGGAATGATTGCATTTTCTGATAGCATTAACATTGGGTGGAGAAGTGTTCGTGTTTTGCAGAAGTCATTAAAACAATCGTGTCTTCTTTTTTCGAAAACTGGACATGTTATTAAGATAGATTACAGGCAGAGGTTGCTTGCAATGCTGGCATTGGGGCTGGTCTTCTCCTCGCAGTAAAAATTGTGGGTTAGGTATGACCTATCCACAGGCGACATAGTGTTACTTTGATAAAGCGCTTTTGCTGAGAGCATGACTTCCATTCTTGTAAAATAGGCTTGATAGTTTGAAGCTTGTTATGCACTTCAGACCGCCACTCTTTTTGCCATTTCGCCCTAAAGGATGTCCGGCATCGGTTAAAGTCTCTGAATGATAATTTATTTCTGCTATTTTATTGTGAACTGCCATTGCTGCTACCCTGTCTGGGTTTCGTTTCCTTGGATGCCAACGTGGCTCGGCACTTATACTAGACGGATTGTCTAGCCATTTTTCTCAGCTGTTTCCAGCATCTGTAAAATGTCCCCGAGAAGCAGTTCGCTTTCTGATTTTGTATGTAGGGCCTTTAATGCGCTAAGGGAGTCAGAGTATAGACCTTTTTTCGTGGGCGCCGCCATATTGTTTAGCGGGCGCCGCCATTTCTCGTCTGGCAACCCATCTGGCATGTGTAAAGTGAGCTAGAATAGGCTTTAGCATGTGCGAAGCTCCGAAGAAACATGCCTTGCACGTGACGTCACAGAGAGGTGCTCTGCGCTGGAGCCCCAACATGGCGGCCACCGTGACTTTTTTTATCTCATTAGAGTGTGTCAGTGCAGAGGAGGACATCCAGGTGTTCGGTCCCCGCGTTCTTTCGTGCTCTCCCCGCTTTCTTTTGTTCGCCAGCCGTGCCAAGGGGGAACACAAAGAGACACGGGGGTTTTGGTGTGAAGGATGCTTGGGTGCACCGGCACTAATCTGATGGCGAGCCGTCACCGTTTCTTGCTCGGCGCGTTCGAACGAAAGCTCACGGAGAGTCTCAACCCGCTGGTCCCCCAAGATGGCGGCCACGGTGACGTCAATGCAAAGTTTTAGTCATTTTTTTAATGTTCACGCGCTGAATTTCGATTGAAGTGACGCAGATTGTTTAGAGAAGGAGTCTGTGAGACGTTCCAACAAGGTTTAAACCGTTGAGGGTCAACTGTATTATTGTACGGTGCCGCGAACGAGTCCGACTTGGTCGATGCAATATATTTACAGCGCTGATTTTCTGCTCGAAGAACGCGCAATGTTTTCAACTCCTTTTTTCCGG
Organism: Rhipicephalus sanguineus; assembly: GCF_013339695.2. Classification (NCBI taxonomy): domain Eukaryota; kingdom Metazoa; phylum Arthropoda; class Arachnida; order Ixodida; family Ixodidae; genus Rhipicephalus; species Rhipicephalus sanguineus. Next base: position 11,490,154 of record NC_051186.1, read on the forward strand.
AAAGAGCAGCAACACTTCGAGGGCACAGTGATTTTTTTTTTCTCGAGCTGTAATCATCCTCTTTTCTAACACAATTTTGCTTACGCCACGCCGTCGCATCGGCTACCGCTCTTACATGAAGCCGTGCGTTGACGCTTAGTGGTCAGTTCCATTTCGTGGCACGGACGGCTTTTGTTTGCTGCCTTCAAACTGTTCTCTAGATTGTTTTTCAACTCTGGAGGAGTGACCGGTTCTTACTCCCTCGTTTATTTTCTACAGGTGTGCACTTGAATACAGCTGTTTGCAGCTGGTACATCAAACGACGCTGACCTGCTTGAGCGTTTCCTTTTTCTTTGATAATCGCGATATTTGAGTGACTCGGCGCATTAAGATGGCTGGAGTTTCTGCTGGCAGTGAAACAAGCAGTGCACCCGATGTTCCGCAGTGCGTGCCTGTGTTGGAGCCTACGATCAGCCTCGGAGGTGAGTTGTGTGCGTGTGTTTTCAACCGAATGTACCGTTGCGAAATTCTCCCGGCAGATCGCGAAACTAAGCTGCAGATTACCAATTCAAGAAAGACTACAAGCCGATTACAGTGTGGTTTTCCGTTTTGTTTACAATGCACCGGTCTTCTACGATGCACCCAACCGTTTTGTGGAAATCGTAACCTGAGCTTGATGCCGCCGCTGTCTTTTATGCAGTGCCTATGAGATGTCCCACAGTAACAGAGCTTATTGCGAAGCACAAAGTTTTTGTATCATGCCAGTTATCTACGCTGCGAAGTGAGGGAGCTCTCAAGCGTGTGAATATCGCTGTATAAACTGCAGCAATCACCGTGTTGAGCCGAGCTACAAGGCTCACCGTTATATCTCGCACATCATAGCAAGAAATAACAATAAAGGGAAGCGAAAACAACATCGGTGGTTTATGCAGGTGTGTTCATGAGTGGCGCTAAGGTGATTTGAGCTTTTCCGTAAAGGGCCTTGCATGAGTGATTACAAGGTTTTTTTTTTTTGCCAATCTTCCCACATGCGATTGCAATTTGCACGGAGTATCGACATCTAACCTTTGATGTAGCACCAACGGCAGACAGCTGAGCACTTTAGGCTATGTTCATCGACAGCTGCCTATGCTTTCAGCTTTTTGTACCCCACGGTTGGGGCCAGGCTTTTTCTTGTTGGTGACAACATTTGCATTGATAATCTGCTTCTGGCCCAGCCAGACAAGAATGTTACCCCGTTTACCACTGCTAGCAACAAAACCAGATGCATAGATGAAACGCAATTTGTAGATGCACATAACAGTAGTTGGGGCTAAATCATTGTTGCCCTAACACTGTGTGGCATCACAGTCAAGAATGAAGCCTCAAAAAATGAAGCTGCAGAAGGGTCACATTTTTGCTTTGTTAGTAGCTGTATCATGAACCAACAACTTGTAAAATGTGTGTGTGATGATGCACTGCTTGTTACAGCAATGTAAGCATTGGGATAATGTATTTCAGTATATTGGAGACTAATCACATAGTCGCTGTATTTCATTACGTCAACACGTTCCTGCTTCAATGTTCAAACTAATTATTTCTTCTTTTTTACAGGTGACAAGTCTTACCAGCAACCAAGTGTGATTGCCAACTGGTGTGATGACATGAAAAAATTCGGCAGATCCCACGTACTGTGGGAGTCGATGTTATGCGAAGCATGCGGCGAGTTGGTGACTGTGGCGTAACTTTTTTTACTGAGCGACACGTTACAAAATGACGCTAAAGATTTGTATAAATTTTATACGCACACGTATATATGTTGAAGAGCCGCAAATGTGTTATATAACGAGTTGTTTACAGTTGGGTAATGCTGCCAATGGCAACATGGGTATTACCAACACCAGAAGCGGTAAGCTGATATGTAGTGCTTATTATACATGTACCGAGAACGCACGCGCATTTCACGAACCCGTGTGCATGTGTGCACGAAGTTCTTGACAGTTCTTGATCAAGGGCATCATCACCGTGATCAGTGAGCACCAGCAACTGGTCATGACTTGTTATAGGATCCGGTCGTGATAGTGGTGACGAGGGGTCCATGTGTAGTGAAGTATGTGGTATAGTAGAGCTGTTGGAATTCGTGGATGCGTCGGTCATTTCGTCGACAAATTGTCTGTCGACAGAGCCGGCGACATGTCGGAACCTGAAGCCACCCTTCGCGTTGGTGAGGTATAGGCCGTCGAGGCTGGTAGGCCTGGATAGTGCTACGTAGATCAACATCAGTGTATGGTGTTTGTCGTATTCGTAGACTACCTGTGCGTATGTGGCCTACGTAGCCTAGTCTACAAAGCGGCTGTCAATCAATCTGGCATCATCCTCGGTCAGCATGAGGCCATCGCCCAGCCTCGTGGGAAATGAAGAGGACACTGCGTCGTTCTGGTGGACGAAGGGCACTTTACGGTGCGGTGATGTGGATATCGTATGTAACTTTCCTTGATGTATTCCTCCGGGGTCGGGCAATTGCTTCAATATAGCTTGCTGAATCATAGAAATACAAAGGTAATGTTTATTAGACTGTGCTATAAAAGCGGAGCCAACACTGGAACTGCAGACGTTAATCGATATGACGCCTGTATCGTAGGAGTACACATCTATACGAGTATCATGTAGTGCTTATTGCTTTCTTGTAAAATTAGATAGCCAGCACCACAACCATAATTGACGTTGCACCGATATTACGCCTGCGTAGGCTGTTTTTCCAAACCAGTTTATAGACCTGGCGTGGCTCAGTGGTAGAATACCTGATTGCCACGCAGAATGCTTGGGTTCGATTCCTGCTGCGATCCTAACTTTCATTCTTTCCATTCGTTGAGTCAACGCTGCCGATGTTGGTTTTCCTTAACGCTGTAGCATTTAAGTTACCAATGTCTGTTCTCGCCGTTCCTGGGTAGATATAAACTGTCAATCACCTGTGGCGCATACCCGTACACCGCGGCCCGTGGTAAATGGGTATGTGCCACACGTGTCTAGTGAAAAGGGTTTGACGGCGTACGCGACAGGATTTTAACGTTATTCATGTCATGACCCGGCAGTCATATTCGTCAAATCCTCTTACCCTCCCATGCAAATTTTGGTCTACACCAAGTTAAGGAGGCGATGATGAGAGCACCCAGACGTAGGCGGCTAGATAGATACGCAGATAGAAACGCTCAAGGTGCCAGAGGTTCGCTAAGAAATGCTTCGCATTTAAAAGTGGCCACACGTACAAATGCCACACATAATTCACTACCTGCTTACAAACAAAGCTTGCGATTTGCGAGAAGTTAACTCATTCAGAAGTATGCAATCTTATACGTACTTAAAAAGTGGATGGGTCGCACGAGTGCTTCTACATGAGCTTGATGAAAGACGTGTGCTCCTGAAGTGTCAAGTGCAGGCATCACAGTCAATTAAAACACACCATGACGCATGGGTGTGCTGCCAACGCAGTGGAGAAGTCGAGAACAGTGGGTGTACGTGCATGGCTGGAAGAGGCAAAGTGTGTAGTCATGTTGGCGCACTTCTCTGGAAAGTGGACATGGCTGTATCACAAGGCCTGACAGGAGAGGCGTGTACCGACACATCAGCAACCTGGAACTGTGGAACAAAGAGGAACCTTGAACCAGCTGCTCTGACAGACATAAATTTTAAGGTACAGCTGAGGACTATCGACAATGACACCACCAAAAAAGCGATCCCATTTTTGCCACAGCTACTCGGTGATGATGCCGACGATGATAACTTCTACAAGAACTGCCCTTTCAAAGAGATTGTCAACGCTCCAGGTGAGAAATCTGCTTCACTTTCACATCTTTTAACGAGATTTGTGATAAGGGAAAAACTAACAAGTTCGCTTGTATCAGCATTAGACAAACTTAAGATGACTGCAGGTATTACACGGTGTTTTGCTTGTTTTGCAGTGTTCGTGACAGAAAAGCTTATTTAACAGCAAAGTTATTAGCAATGAACACGGCATGCCCTCAGAAGTGCAGTCAGTAACAGTTTTAACCAGGTTGCTCCATGTAGAAATAACATGCAGAAATAATTAGTATTTTAAAGGCTTTAGTGGGCATTGCATTTCATGGACGTTACCAGCATGGTCTCAACGATGTAACACAAGATAAAGAGGCAGATGGTAGTTTTTTTTCTAACTCGAACTATTTTAAAGTACATGTTGTACAACTAAAAAGACAGGGTGTGCAAACACACACAAGAAAGAAGTCAGGACACCACAAAACGTGAATAGTGGTAGTGCATGCGTGAGCCAACCGTCGATTAACTTGCATAAAGATAAAATCAAATGCCTTAACAGTTATCTTCCACGTAGACCGCCACGCGTGCCGGATTGATAGGTTCACCTGTTGCATGGGCAAGCGCAGATAAGTTTTCGTGCCTTCTTTCTTTTCAGCAGTTGCCCCGCCACGGTGGTCTAGTGGTTATGGCGCTCGACTGCTGACCCGAAGGTCGCGGGATCGAATCCCGGCCGCGGCGGCTGCATTTTCGATGGAGGCGAAAATGTTTGAGGCCCGTGTACTTAGATTTAGGTGCACGTTAAAGAACACCAGGTGGTCTAAATTTCCGGAGCCCTTCACTACGGTGTCTCTCATAATCATATCGTGGTTTTGGGACGTTAAACCCCAGATATTATTATTATCTTTTCAGCCGTTGTGCGTCTCTTCAGTTGTTAGTCGGCGTTTGTGGTGTCCCGACTTCATTCTTGTGTCCGTGTTTGCACGCCCTGTCTCTTTAGAATGAATACTTACCAACTAGCTCAGCCCTCTGTTATTATAAAATGTTGTACAACATGAGCCATTCTCTTTTTTGTTGCGCTCGTTAAAAGAGGTCCAGCCTAATCAGGTTTTTATTTGAGACACTGCAGAAGCATAATCATTTGAAACAAGCTCTGCCAGCTATATTTTGGACACATTCAAGTATAGCATGCAAATCACCATACTGAAGAGCCCATGCCACACAAGTCTATTCCAGTGCAGGCGTTAAGCATTTCCCCCAGGCTTCGTGGTACTTTTGCAAAAGTTATGTTCTATAAAGCTTAATATCTACTTGTTCTCACAGAAGCATATTCAGTTTTGTTTATCTTAAGAATGGAAGAAAGAAATACACATTCACATATTTCGAAACTGAAGCCCTCGTAAGTGGTATTTGATGTAAGGTCTAAAGAATGCCGGCTTGAAATGATACATAATGACATTTCGAGGCACGTTATTTTGCTTCTTGAGCATATCAGTAGGGTAGTGTTGCTGGCTTACGCAGTGACTGCCACTTGAAATTGGCATCCTGTAAACAAATGCTCTGTTGCAAGCCACAAAGTCTATGTTCCTTGCTGAAACGCGAAGCCGTGTTTAAAGGTTACATTTCTTGTGCCTCTTGCGTTGTGTTGTCTCAAGTTTTTCTGCAAAGCTGTACCAAATGTGTTGTACCATGAAAGTTTAACTGTCCCTTGCAATTTCATGCTTTGGTTTCAAAATTTGCATAACAGCATTGCCAACCTTTAACTAGACTTTTAAAGAATAGAAGTGCTGTTATGACACAGCTATACTGAAATAACTTCGCAAGTGAATACCACATTGCCATGTTGTGGTCTTTTCAGGCTACTGAACATCTTATGTTAGGGCAGTTGGCCTCAGAGATCTTTTTATTGTGCACTGACACTACTTTTTGCAGGAGCTTGTGTGACATCTGCATGGTTCATGTGTGTGAAAGTTTGTGTAGGCATGAACAATCACATTACTCTTACTGTGATTCTTAGATGTATGTATTTTTACTCAAGGTACCCTGCTTCATGCTACCATGACAGCTCCATTCAGCACAGTTCTCATAATAGTGCTGACAACTTGCCACATAGATGCGTGATGTGCAACGACTTTTATATGAAGCACATATTGCTTTCAGATGCTGCTATGGTTGCTTTAGAGATGTCAACAATAAATCAGGGGAATCATTTGTGGCATGTTTCCAGGCAGCTACGAATAACAGCCTCAAACGTTCACAGAATTCCCAAAAGGGCAACAACTTCAGTTGTAAAAGCTCTGCAATGCATCACTAACCCAAATTTTTATGGTAATGCAGCGACACAACATGGATTAAACCATGAAGCAGTGGCACGACTGCAGTTTCAAAAGGATTTTGGACTTGTTGTAGAGCAGCGTGGAATATTCGTGTGTAAGAAAAAACCATGGCTGTCGGCAACACCTGATGGAATTATTGAATCGCACTGTGCGATTCTTGAAATCAAGTGCCCATTTGCACAGGATTGCAAGGAAGTGATACGGCGTGAAAAGTATGATGTGGTGAGAAGGGAAGAACCTACATGTTAAATAAGAATGGCCCTAATGGATATTATTCCCAGGTACAGTTCACTATGCTGTGCACAAAGAAGCAGCACTGTTTTTTTTTTGCTTGTGGTCACCAAAATCTGCAATTCACGTAGAGGTACCATTTGACTTAAGTTATGTGACCCACGAAATGCCACGACTTCAGCAGTTTTATTTTTGTAAAATGCTTCCATGCTTGCAAGAAATGGAAAGCAAAGGTACACTTGATCTGAAAGAATATGGTAAAATAGCAGATATGTAAAACCAAGTGCTGTTTCACCTCTATGTGTTGCTGAAAATGAGGCCGCCCACTCACATGCACATGAAGTCTATGCAATATACTGCAGATTTGTTATACTTTTTGAAGTTCTGTCGCAATTTATTCGTTTATTCTGTGTTTTGAATTCCGAGCTTTGAGCCAGTCGGACTGAATATCTTTAAAGGGACACTTTAAGGTAGATAATGAATCAAGTGGTATTAATAAATAAAACCTACATCACCAAGAAGCTGAACAATGGAAAGTAGGAAGTAAGCTAAAGTGTAGAACGAGTGGTAATGCCTCCTTGAAAGTTTCTATACCATCTTTTTGTGTCCTCACAAGTGACATTGTAAATTTTATATGACTCCTTTCATTTAGTTCTTTCTTGATAGAAGAAATGTTCAGTTGCCATCGTAAATTAGCTGAATGCTAAAATGGGAAGTGTGGCTTTTCCATTGCTAAAATAGCCGACGTGCGTATAACAAAATAACTTAACATCTGATATCACCACGACGTACCAGTGGCGAGGTTTGGCCACCAAATTCAAGAAATCAGAGTGAGTGTCTCAACTTTCTCTGTTCATCACTAGCGTTTCTCGACTGACATTTCAAATGATTTCAACACGTTTTCACACATCTTAATTTGTTATTTTTCTAAAGTGTCCCTTAACATTGTGTGTTTGCTTGTGTGGATTGTTTTGATATTCAACCTGACACAATTGCTTATAAATAAACAGTGTAAGTGCAATGTTAGGGTTTTGAAGCTGTATGTGAGTAAGCTAGATGTGTTGCAATAAGTGTACAGTGCTAAGCCACACACTTAAAGGAACTGCCAGTGCACCTGTGTTTGGCAGTATTTGTTACGTTCTGTGTTTCACTGGCACAATATGGTCCAAGTTTCTATGTGACCCTTGGACACATAATTGTCAATTAAAATATTTGATCAAGGCACACTGGACATTAATCAAGTTCAACATTTAGATTATGCCTAATCACGAACTTTTCCTATTTGTTGTGACTTTGTGGAGCTCACACAAACAATAATAAATAACAATTTGGTTGTGGTTTTTATTCACAGAACATATTTACAAATATATGATGCAGCAGCTGCTTGCAGTTACTGGTTTGACTTTGCAATTAATGGTGCCTTTAAGTTGCACAGGCCCGCACACACAAATATCATTTCATCAATCATATTTCTGCACTTGATACTTAAGGCACTCTTGAATATCCGGTATGTCTTCATCCTATTGATCGCCCTCTCTACGTGTATGCGTACGGACGCAATGCGTCGGGTTGACGTCACCTCCTGCTCGGACAGTTGGCCCTTCCCTGAAATGCATGATAATTCAGTATGAATGTTAGTCTCTGCTTGTGTAATGTACACTTCGTACACGTTAAAGAATGTCAGCTCGTAGTTGCGCATTGCTTCGATGTTAGTGCCCATGCCCGCTATCAAGTGTCGCGATTTGCTGTCGCTCGGGCAAGGCGCTGCAGGTAAGGCTAAGGAACACGTGAAAAAATATGCTCTCTAAGGACCCCCCGATTGAGAGGACAGGGGGTCCCTTCAGAGTGGTCGCATAGATTATGCGACGAGAACTGCCGTAGAACACTGGTCACAACCTGATCTTGGAAAAAAAAGGTAATTTATCACCAGTAATCGATTACTTGTAACGTGTTACGTACAACTCTGATGGTAACTAACATTAGTGTTCAGTGCTGAACTTGGGAGAAAACAAAGGTGAGAGAGGCGAGCGCGCAGGAGTTTGAGCAGCATAAACAGATCAATAATAAAATACATTTTTGTTTATTAATGTGACCCCGCAAAATAAACTTGGTTTAGCACGTTTTAAATTGGCCACGGATTGAACAACAAACGTACTTGATAGGTCAATCCAGAGGTGTCAGGTGTGCTTACACATGGCTCAGTCTGCACAGGCTCAGCTTCATCTGTGCCAATCACGACCTTCATGGTGCCAAACTACGGTGAAAGAAACATCGAGATAACACAATATCAAGACACTGACAATAATGGCTTGTCTCTTCGTGTACATAATTTAGTCAATGAAGTTCAAAAACAAAGGAGCTTGTGCATTACTAACGTCAGCCACGACAATTTCTTGCAAGTTTAGCAGTGTGATTGGAGCCCTGTAAGCTAGTGTTGAAAAAATGGCGGAGTGCTTTCCCGCGCACAGATAGGTAATACTGCTGTCACATGATCTACAGTCCGAATCACACTTGTGCAGAGCGGTCGAGCGCGGCTGGGGCGCTGACGCCGTCCTCAGCTGCTACCTCGCATCAGCTACAAGTTTTCGTTGATGCTTGAAATAGAGCACAAGAACCTAGCCACTCGTATGCCTATGCTTGCTATCATTACGGCGTTGGTCTCTGCTCTTTTTGTGCAAAAAGCGGCGGCTGAAGAGATTGACTGGCCAATCTAACAAGTCTGATTCGGGCTGCACTCTCCGCTGCGATCGAGCCCGATTTTTTGAAGCTATTGACTTATTTGCGCAAGATGAGGAAAGGAGTCAATCACCGCCGAGAAATTAAAATCCAGATAGCGCTTGAACACGATCGAAAGTGCACCGTGTGTCGCTGCACGGCAGACTATTTGGTGACCTACCCTTCGTTTCTTCGTAGGCACCAACTCGTGCTTCACTATTTGTCGCCGCGGTACTTTGACCTGGGATAGATAGAAATATTACATGGGAATGTTCATCGGAGAAATGTTGTTGTTGGAATAGCTGTAGGCTACGTACCTTCCGTTCATAGCCGAGGCGGAGCATCGGCGTCGAGGTCATTGCGCTTCGTTTGCCAGAAAAGAAGTGCTCTGAACAAACCCGAGAACTCGCGGAAGGTACAAAGTTTTTCCTGTTTAAGCTTGCAAGCCATAAACGCCGCTGCTCTTCGTCAACAGGAAAACGATGTAACTTGAAGAGTCCGCAGCCACAAAGACTGCGCGCTTGGTGATGCACATCACATGTTTCTTCCAACAGCAGTTTCCTTTTTCTGTAGTTGTTACTACACCCAAAAACAGCACAGTGGTTCCCTGTTGACCTATTACAGTAAACTCTCACTTGTACGAACGTCGGTTTAACGAATATTTCGGAATAACGAACTTTTAGAAAATCCCCGGCGATTTTCTTATGCATTCTATGCAAAAATTTTTCAGTTAAACGAATTTTCAGAATAGTGAACTTTTCAGTTGAACGAACTTGATCCGCGGACCCAGGCTCATTTTTTTAAATCAATTCAACAAAGTTTTGTGCACTGCAGCACTGGCATAGCCGATGCGAGCAGCCACTAAATCGCCCATCCATCGGCGGCGGCGCGACATCGCTTGTGCATGCAGCGTCACCGAGGCAAAGCGGCCGTGCGGGTGGCGAAAACGAGCCACGTGCGCATCAGTTCGCCCCTTCTTTTGTCTGTCTCATCGGCATCATCGGTATTGTACGGCCATCTTCATTTCGGGAAGCAACAGCTGGACGTTGACAGTAGTGCTTCATTTGAGGACTATGTGCAGTGTGACAGTGATCTTGTCACTTGTGCAGAACTATCTGATTTGGAAATTGTTTCGAGTATTCGTCCGGAACCAGAAGAAGAGTGCGACGAGGAAGTCGTAACGGCTGAGGCAGGTTCAAATTCTGTAACTCTAGCCGAGGCGGTAGAGTATGTTAGAAAGTTGCGAGATTTCGTGTCTCAGCAACAAGCTGTGCCAGAGGCAGTGCACAGAAACGTAGACTCTCTGGAAAGCTTTGTTTCTTCTTGCGCTTTAAGGGCATCAGTCCAAATGAAAATTACAGATTTCTTTTCAAAATAAAATTGCATTTCACACTTTTGACTCTAATGTCTGCTGTGCCCAATGCTGCTCCATATTCTAGTGAATATTCAGTTTAGTGAACTTTCAGTTAAGTGAACTATTTCCTTGGGTCCCTTGAAGTTCACTCAATTGAGAGTTCACTGTACTGGCTGACATGACAATGAAAGAGAAAACTATCCGCAGGTTGACCTAAAACACGCAAAAATTGCTCCACAACGACACACATTCCAGCATTAACACATGCACTCCAAGCCGGATCGCACGAGCCAGTAAGGAGGAAAGCGTGGTTGCCAGACCTTTCCTCCTCGCCCGATGCAACGATCTATACTACTGCCTTTTTGTGGTTTCTAGGACGAGACGAGAACAGGGGCGCATGAGGCAGCCAGAGTGTGGCACAATTGTGAATGTAGTGCCTTCCTGCGGCGATACATAATTGAACATCGCCATGCGACCGGGCGGAGTCGGTAAAATTATTCGCAGGGCGTTATCCACTGCTCAGATGGATCGTGCCAAACTAGGGACAGCCTGCATAGCGTACCTCTGCGTGACAGCCATGCCGGAGCGAACGCCGGCTGCATTGGCGGCTGTTGTGAGGGGAAGTCGCAGTGTATGCGCTTACATGGCGTGTATATATAAGTGAGCGAGTGTTGATCCATAAGCAACACAAGGTCATGCAGTGCAGTGCTTAAGGTGAGGTGAGACTGAAAAAGAGTTTCAAAGTTTGGCTGTACAGCAGTGGTAATACAAGCTATGGCTATAAAAGTAGCAACGTATTTTTAAGGTAGACGCAGGTTGCATTAGAGCTTTTTAGTTTCAAATTGTTTCGTATTTCTTTATTTTTGTTTTTCTACATATGTACTTTCTTGATAAGATCGGCTATTTGCTCAGAATTGCACTTTTGCATAAAGGTAGCTACTAACGCTTTAGAAAAGTGGAAGTAAAATCGTGAGCGTACAACAAAAACTAGATTTTGTATGTTTTTGTACGTTTGTCGATTATGAAAATTGCCACTTTTTATGAATGTTTTTTTTACTAAAAATACAAATGCACCTAGGCCAGTGATTCTAGTACCACTCATGTAAATGCTACAAATTAACACATGCGAAAAGTTTTGTTTGCTTACGCCCGATAATTCCCAAGAAAAGGGTACGCAAATGATAAAAATGTTCTTTTGAGAAAAACACAGCAATAACGTCGAGGTACGCGCACATTTACTGTCAACGTGTCAAAGAAAAAGGACCAAAAATATTTTTGAAACCGCGAATGCTCAAGTGTGACATATTTTCTGAAAGATAAAGAACTTCTCTATCAGGTGATTGCAAAATCTCAAAATTGAATTTTTTGACCAAAGTAAGTCGCAATCAGGCGCGCCAGTTTGATACAGCAAAGTGTGGGCATGTCTTCAGATTGTAAAACATCTGTACACTGGACTACGCTTTCGCTGAATATGCGCACCATATGTTTTCGGCCCTTTTGAGTAGCTTGCAAAGTTGTGTTCACGGAGTTTTCGGTATTTTTCGAAATTGGGCGAAAGCACTGATCTTCGGATCACTGCTGTCACCAGAATTCTGGTCTTTGTCTTCCGTACTCGAGAGCTGCCAACTGAATGCAGTTTGGATACCCAAATCTTGAGTCTCCGTTCCTAAAGAAACTGAGATGATGACGTAAACAATTATATCGAAATAACAGTGTAAATAGAACGAGCGAGTGGGTGTTGATGTATAATCCATCTCAGCATGTCTCTACATATTACAAGCATTTGCGAAGTAGTATGGTATCAACCATTCGTATAGTATGTGCAATTCTCCGAGTTGTAATAGTCGCTTTCTGTGCTTCCAGGAGAGAGTCACGACTACACACCACAGGGTCCTCGCCATCTCCCTGGCCGTTCTTTTCTGAAATACACAGGTTCTTGGAATCGCTGCCTGCGCACGATCGTTCCCTCGTTCAAAAGAGCTCTTGCTCTCCTAATGAAACTGTTGAGATGGTAAGCAGTGCAAACATACGTGATGCTTTTACCCTTTATGGAACAGAAGCACTAAAATCTAGATTTTTCGCGTTTTTCATGAGTCCCAAAATTACTTTTTATAGACACATTTTGCTAAAGATCTATGAAAACTGAACAACCATCACTTAATAAATGGGATATGTAGGCATGTATGTTCAGCAAACCATCTGCAGCGATGGCAGGCGCTTTCTCATATGACTTTAGCGCAAGGTTACATTTATGCTTGTGATAACTATGGCCTGGAGTTGTGCAAACTTGTGTTCTGTAATCGCAATGGGAGCTGTGTTTGCTCACAAAGAACTCATATGCTATGCAGTCTTTCATGCTATAGATGTCCTGTATTTGTGAAGCCAGTAGAAAGCGGTTAAAGCTAATACCCTTGTTACACAGCACATACGTCATTCGCAGTGATTGTGAATATGTGTTAATTGATCGCCTTTTTGTTGCTGCTACAAGGGCAGAATGAATGATGTTCAGAACAAAATTGGCATTCGCCCATTGAATACGTTTCCTGAACTCATGCAAGTGCAACATAAGTAATCTCGACGACAGGTACTTGGAAAAAAAATTACGAAATTGATAGCTTAATGCGGAATTAATCAATGGCTTTTGTTAACTTTTTGATAAATTTTGACGTACAGAATGACAGTTGAAGCAACTTGTGCAACTATATTCTTCTTCCTGATTGCGACTCGACGCCGCCTCCCGTCAGCCACGGTTTACCAACGCTCATCTGTTCCTTGTTTTTCACTTCCTCTTTTTTGTTTGGTAAAGTCGTGCTGCAGTAGCAAGGTTGGAATTTTCCACGCAATATCTATCGGCCAGCCATGCAAGCAAATTTTAAGTTTCATCAGCGGAGAATAATAAGAATCAGAAAGTACACTGGACTGAAGACAAACATTGACATCCATGGCAAACGCTATTTTCTACACCCATGTAGACCAGAAACCAAGGTCATAACGACATTCACTTTGAATATAATTTACTGAGACTGACATTACATGTGCTGGTGTGACAGGGGGGTACAAGACACTTTGCTTCGGTATGCTTAAAGGACCCCTGACACCAAAATTGAAACCTCGAGAGTTTGTGTTGTTTGACTTTCCTGTATATGGGGCACATCTGACCGATTATTAGTGACGAACGTTGCTTTTAAGATATCTTAATTTGGTTTAAGTAAGCGTGAGTGCTCATTTGAGTTAGCTGCACCTCGCGACATCCTGGGTGTGACCTAGATAGAGGCCCCGCGTGACCTTCCACGAGTAAAGCAAGTATCGTGGACGTCACAGAAGGTTTTGCGGGTCGCACGTGCACAATAGGACGACTGGCACCCCCGGCGAGGCCTATTGTTCCGCACCCCTCTCGCTTTGTTGTTGGCCCATACGAGGCACCCACAACGTTTCAATCTCTACCGCGCGCGAGGCCCCGATTTGAAAACCGCGCTTTCAACGTCACCAACAGCTTGAGTGCACGTGGGTCTTTGACGCTCCCCCGCATGGGGCGCTAGTTTCTTGTGGTATTTAGGCGGGTGTTTTTGAAGTGATGCTAAAATGGTCACAATTAACTGTGCTATAATTAGTTATACGATACGCTAGAGCATTCACGATTTAACTTTGGGATTACCAGACCAAGCTACAAAGTACAGTAAAAAAGTCATCAACAAAAATTTTTGCTGTCAGGGTCCTTTAAACTAATCATCATAAATGTATCTTAGCCTTTCATGTGTAAAAATTAAGTTCATGCTGAAGGACCAAGAAATGAACATTTAAGCTTTTCTTTTCTTCCTCAATCAGTCTTTGCGCACTAATGTGTAGTCGACAACTGATTCAGTTATTCAAGGGATTAACGGTTTCAGAACTACTGTTCTAAAAGCTGCTAGTCAGATTCACACTACGAGAATGTCACCAGAGGGAAGCTCTGGGGAAATAGAAGGCTAATGATCGTTTCGTCTAGCACATTATCATTGTGGCTTTGTGTGTGTCAGGATATCATAACGTATGCCTGAAAAGGGCCAGTTGATGTGTGGGTTGCACAAAGATTTTTTTTATTCATTCCAGATCATTTCAAGCATGGAGAACTGGTACATCTGCAGATGAACAGACAGATATGCCGGAGCCTTCAAAAGCTAGCCAAGAGCATGCCACAGCACAGAGCGTACCAGAAGCAAGAACGTACCAGAGGCACAGAGCACACTACAGCAGAAGCGCCGTCCGGCAAAACGAAAGAGGGTGTCTGCCACAGAAATGGTTTCACACACCTTGCTGAGCGCAGCAAAGCAAACTAATAGCTGCCTTGGAAGATGCCACAAAATTTGAGCAAGTTTTGCGCGAGCGCCAGTGAATGTGCAGAAGTTGATGGACCTGATGTCTCAATTTTTTAATAAAGACCAACCAATGGAACTTTTTCACGTCATGTCTTGGCTATTGGTTTATCTGTTGACGGAAAGGCATGGCAAGTGCAGCACGAATGTTCTTGCCAGTAGCAACGTGTGCATCTATGGTGGGCGCTGGTTGCTGAATACTCAGTCATGCAGCTGGGATTCTTGATCCATTGCTGTGGCACAGTGTCATTGTAGTGCTCACAATAATACTGAGCACACAACATGCCCTTATACTTATCGGCACATGGCTGATGTCGCACTTCATCCGCTTCATTATGAGCCCTTAAACGGGCTTTCAGCCGTCCAAAGGTATTTTCCACTATTCTGCGAGTTTTTGAGAATTGGTAGTTGAAATGTTTCTGCTCATCAGAACAGCTTGTGCTGGCAAATGGCCTCATTAAATTCGGTGTGAGGGGAAACGCCTCATCACAAAGTATCAGTGGCGGCACAGCCACGTTGCTTAATGTAGTTTTTGGCCTCCTGAAGGTGGGTCCTTCAATCAGGCGCGACAGTTTGACTGATGATACACATGTGCATCATGACATCTTCCTGGAGACCCAACGTTGATGAACCGGAACATGTAGTTGTGGTCCACCAGTGCGAGAAATATCACACTGTACCTGGAAGACAATGAAGTATCAATGTCAATGGTCAACAGGAAGAAAAACTGGATAACTTATGCTAAGAAGCACCCATCGCAAAGCAGCATTTGTAGGATATTCTCAGCGAGTAGGCGATGGCGACGCTGAAACGTCGCCAAGATCTGATGTTTCCAACCGTGCGTTGCCGTATGTTTCAGACGACGAAGCCGGACCCCTTGCAAGCGTCGGAGGCTGGAAGACTTGCCCGACGAGAAGACCTTGGAGCCCAGTCCAGGGCCCAGCGGATACAGGGGGGAACAAACTGATCGGCCGAGGACGACGACACCTACCGTGTGCGAGCTGCACCTTTTCCCGACTGGCTGGACGTGGACGCGGCGGTCTTTGAGGAGCCGCTCCAAGATCCGGATCCGTCTTTCTCTACGACCTGTAGTGTTCTTTTTACTGTATGTTGTGTCTTTAGAACTGTATTTCTGAATAAATGTGTCTTAGATTGGCGCTAAGTATTTAGAACAAGGAATTAGGCTTTCTGTAACACAGATAAATAAGTGTACGGACAAAATTGATTCACTACAATATTGCACCTATGAAACATTTGTGTAAACACAGAGATATAGAACCTAGGAAACACAGTCATTAGCAAAGTATAATTTAGGATATCAGCTATGATTTAGCAACAAGAATAGATGTCAGCACCGGAGCTACGAGGCAAATCCATATGAAGTATAGTTTGAACAGCAGCTCAGCGTTATGTTATAAAAAAGAGAAACAGACTGTGCACAGAGGCGTGCGCATGTGTGGGCGACACCCCCATCCCCCCTCAATCAGCTGAGGGGTGCGCATGCCTATTCCATACCTTTATTTAGTCGGACCTGTCTCCTCATCGTTTAAGGTGCAAGTTTACCAAGGGGAAATCCGGGCACGTATAATGTTTCTGCCTGCGTGACACCATACATGGCTGTGCTACGCTTTATCCTCGCCCTTCCGTTTCTATGCTCCTCACCTGCAATGAAACCCGCACTGTGTGAACTGCGACGCCGACCACGCTGCGTATTTACGCTCTTGCTGAAATTGGAAAAAAGAAAAAGACATCATATCACTGAAGGTCTGAGAGAATATCTCATTCAAAGAAGCACGCAGAAGGTGTTCGCCCTTTCACGGTCCAACCTATGCTGATTCGGCGCGTCAGGGGGCAGCGTCGCGTCGGCCACCGCCACTGTCCCAGCTCACGCAAAGTGATCCACCGGCCGTGGCGGCAGCCCCCGTGGTGGCAGCAGTTAAGTCTGCTCCACCTACCAAGCCACTGATCCAGGCGACTCCGGGGTCGTCGGGTCTCACGACCACGCCTCGCCAGGCGAGGTCGCAAAAACGAACCAATAGCTCGAGTACGCGGGGGTCCAGTGCGTCACACCAGGCAATGGACAACTCCGGTGCTTCTAGCGCCGAAAGAGCGGCGCAGCTCCCTGGAACATGCTAAGAAAACCAAAACGCCGATAACGGAGCCCGACGACGGCCCTGATACTTGAGTTCCAACTTTCCGCTTAAACAGCCACTTTCGCACACACAGCACTTTTCTAACTTCCAATATGGAAACACAAATACAATGGAACGTCAGATGACTCCTTAGAAATGTCGACGATGTCCCAAGAACTTCTACACAAAACACTTAGCAAATGTGCTGTGTGTACAAGAAGCGCACTTAAAATCCAAACACACCAACTTTCTACGCAGTTACATCACCTTCCGAAAGGACCGGGATGATGCCATGGCCTTATCCGGTGGTGTAGCCCTTGTAGTTAAT